>NC_044909.1:27811052-28411052 GCF_001633185.2 Quercus lobata | reverse complement strand
TGCCTCAGATAGATCAGTTGGTAGATGCTACCGTAGGCCATCCTCGGATGAGCTTCTTAGATGCCTTTCAAGGATACCATCAAATACCACTAGCTCTAGATGATCAAGAGAAGACAGCTTTTGTTACTCCCACTGGAAACTACTATTACAAGGTGATGCCCTTCGGCTTGAAAAATGTGGGATCCACCTATCAAAGGATGATGACTAAGATGTTTGAACCTCAGTTGGGCAAGAATATCGAAGTCTATATAGATGACATGGTGTTGAAGAGCAAGATGGTGTTCGAGCATGTGGGAGACCTCGAAAATATTTTTGAAATACTGAGAAAATATAAGCTGCACCTAAACGCCTCCAAGTGTTCTTTTGGTGTGGGATTAGGAAAATTCATGGGATATATGGTGACCCATCAGAGAATTGAGGTTAATCCCAACCGAGTTAAGGCGATAATCAATTTACAACCACCTCGGAATCCCAAAGAAGTTTAGAAGCTAACCGGAATGACAGCCGCTTTAAACCGGTTTATTTCTCGGTCCGCAGATAGATTCAAACCTTTCTTCTTATTGATGAATAAATAGAAGGGATTTGAGTGGACTGAGGAGTGTGCTTCGCATTTTAGCAACTTAAAGAATACCTATCTTGGCCACCTATCATGTTCAGTCCTGGGATGGATGAGGTCTTGTTTTCTTATATTACGGTGGCCCCTCATGTTGTAAGTTTAGTGTTGATACGGGTTGACAATGGAGTACAACGACCAGTCTACTATGTGAGCAAATCATTACATGAGGCCGAGATTCACTATCTATTGCTGGAGAAGGCCATCCTGGCAATGGTGCATGGTACACGAAAGCTTCCCCATTACTTCCAAGCACATGGTGCATGGTACACGAAAGCTTCCCTATTACTTCCAAGCACATATAGTCGTCGTCCTAACTCAACTTCCACCAGGGCCATACTTCGAAGTGCTGATTACATGATGAGGATTGCAAAGTGACAGTTTTAGGGGCTTTTGACATCAAGTACATGCCTCGTACCTTTGTCAAAGGTCAGGTACTGGCAAACCTCGTGGCCGAGTTCACTGAACCCCCATTAGAAGAAACATCAACGACATAGAACATGGATGGAAAATCGGTTGGCACAATGTCCCTACAAGAACCTTTATTCTGGAAGGTATACGTCGATGTTGCGGCAAATCAAAGGGGCTTTAGAGTGGGGCTAGTTCTAATCTCACCCAAGAAGCTCACCATTGAGAAGTCACTAAGATTGTGCTTCTCAGCCACGAATAATGAAGCTAAATACGAAGTCTTGCTGGAGGGAATGTCTATGATTCAAAGAATGGGAGGAAAGGTAGTAAAGATGTTCTCGAACTTGAGGCTGGTCGTCGGCCAAGTGAAGGGCGAACTAGAAGCAAGAGACGAGAGAATGCAAGGGTATTTAAGTCAGGTTAGGCATTTGCAATCAAGATTTGAATCCTTCACCCTATTGCATGTCCCCAGGAGTGGAAACACACACGCTGATTCCCTGGCCACGCTTGCAACCTCCTCGGCGCAGAGCCTACCTCGGGTTATCCTTATAGAAGACTTGTGCAAACCCACGGTGGTAAAGGGACAAGCGGTTCATGTTCACCAAATCATAATAGGGCCCAGTTGGATGAATCCTATAGTACTATATCTGAGAGAGGACATCTTGCCGGAAGACAAATTAGAAGCTGATAAGATAAGGAGAAAAGTGCCTTATTTCTGGCTGTCTGAGGACCAAAAATTGTACAAGTTCTCTTTTTATGGGCCATATCTACTCTGTGTTCACCCTGAAGCGACCGAGCTACTCCTTAAGAAGCTACATGAAGGGATTTGTGGAAGCCACACAGGAGGTAGGTTTTTGTCTCACAGAGCCACCACTCAGGGTTACTGATGGCCAAATATGCAGAAAAAAGCACAAGAGAGTATATGAAGAAGTGTGATCAATATGAGAGATTTGCATCAAACATACACCAGCCGGGAGGAGTTCTTAACCCCCTATCCAGCCCTTAGCCATTTGCTCAATGGGGCTTAGATATAGTTGGCCCTTTCCCCAAAGTATCAGGGAACAAGAGGTATCTGCTAGTTAGCACTGATTATTTCACTAAATGGGTTGAAACTGAACCTTTAGCAAATATCAAAGATATGGACGCTAAGAAGTTTAATTGGAAAAACATTGTTACCTAGTTTGGGGTCCCTCATTCCCTCATCTCGGACAATAGTCTTCAGTTTGATAGTAAGTCCTTCAGGAGATACTGCTGTGAATTGGGAATTACGAACAGATATTCTACCTCGACCTATCCCTAGGGGAATGGACAAGCCGAGGCTGTTAATAAGGTCATAGTGAACAGATTTAAGAAAAGGTTGAACAATGCGAAGGGAAGATGGGTGGAAGAACTACCACATGTCCTATGGACGTATCAAACCATGCCTCACAGATCAACAGGGGAGACCCCCTTTTCTATGACTTATGGAGCCGAGGCTGTTATTCCTTTAGAAACGGGCTTTCCAACACTAAAGACCAGCTCATTCAGTCCAAGCAGTAACAATAAGTTGCTAGAAAGGAGTTTAGATCTTATTGAAGAAAGAAGAAAAAGTGCAATGGTCTAATTGGCATACTATCAACACAAACTCAAGCAGGGTTATGATGCCAAGGTAAAACTGAGGCCACTAATGCTTGGTGACTTGGTATTGAAGAAAGTTCTGGGCATTGCAAAAAACCCAGCATGGGGAAAGTTATGACCCAATTGGGAAGGACCATATCACATCACCTTTGTGGCTGGTATAGGGGCATATTTCCTAGAAGACTTAGATGAGCATGTAATACCGTGCCCTTGGAATGTAAACAACCTGAAAAGGTATTAATATTAATGAAAATCTCCTTTATCAATAAGTTCTTTTGTTCTGTAAAGGCATCTTGCTTACTATTACTCAATCTATTCAAGTATTAAACAGAACCTAAGTCTTGCATGGCTCCTCAGACCATAGGCCTAGGGGAAATTAATTACTTTTGACATCTATCCGAGTATTAAACAGAACCTAAGTCCTACATGGCACCTTGGACCACAGGTTTAGGGGAAATTAATACTCAATGGTATCTTTTTAAGTGTTAAACAGAACTTGAAATACAAGGTATGTTACTTATTTCCTTCAGATTCAACACTCATTGTATGAGGGTTCGTTCATAATACAAGTGGATAATAACTCTCTCTTGCTGATACCTAGTTAGATTTCTTGAAATGTCAATAATGATTTACTATTAGAACACGTTGGAAATGGAGCAACAACAGTTCAAACTTGTTTGCAATAATAATAAGTATGAAAAGCACAAAAAGTAAAGACCCAAGGAATAGAAGGAAAAGTTCATTCATTAATTCTAAAGAAGATGTATTACAAGCGATGACATAAGTCTCAGAAAAAGAAAACAAAAGAAGGTATAAAAGAAAGTCCTACAACTACTTTTTCGTTGGTTGAGGATCCTCCTTTGTATCAGTGGTCTTGGACTTAGCATCCCCAGCCTTGGGCTTCTCAGCTATCTTAGCTTGGGAGACTACATCCCTGATCGTGAGGGTGTCCTCAGACTGAGCATCATTGGCTGGAGGAAGGCCCTCCTTACCCCTACCTACCCCTGTAGAAGCCTCAGCATTAAGAGTAAGATCTTGAATGTTGGAAACCTAATTAGGAGGGGGCAGGGGCAAGGCGGTGGAGGAAGGGTCAACTGGTACCTCTCTTATATGTTTAGGAAAGTACACGTTCTCAGCCTTCCTCAGCTTAGAGTTCGCAGAGACCCTTGCACTGTTAAGAGCCTCCATCCAAGTTATAGTGTAGTAATCCCTACACACTTCGGCTACCTCCTCGGCCAGCCTTTGCTCCGTCTCAAGCCCCCCCTGCTCATAGGTTGCTTCCTCCGCGGCCTTAGCAGCTTCCCTGACTGCCTGGGCTTCAACTTTAGCTTTTTGCAGTTCAGCCTTCAGACTTAGAACCGTCGCTTTCTCGGTGGCCAGGTTCAACTCAATTGTATAGAGAAGTTTGTGCTGGTCCTCAGCCTGGGCCTCAACAGTTTTAAGCCCCGCCAAAGCGCTCAGACGCTCATGTTCTGAGGTCTTCAGCTTCTCGGCCAATTGTGTTTTTTCCTCCTTCACGACCCCGAGTGCTTTCTCAACCTCGCATCGAGAGTAGGACTCAACTTTAGATTTGTTATGGGCATTTCAAACCCATTCCTCGACCACGTAGACTTGTTGAGTGACTTGCGTAAAAGCATCAAAGGGGTTACATATAAAAAAAATGTGAATGAAAAAAGGAATGAATTAAGGTACTGCTAGAACCGTACTTACCATTGCAAGGTCTCTTTTTAGAGACATAAACAAGCCAGGTTGCCTCGTTCACCTGAGGGCTTCCATGTCCCTAGGAAGGAGGAGAGGCTGCTTCAGAGCTTGGGCTAGATGCGTAGCGTGCCCTTTGCTAGATTCCTTTATGGTAGAATCATAAGGGATATGAGCTTTGTCCATCTCTAGCACGGGAGCCCATGTACACTGCTGTCGGTGCACCTCAGTGTCATCCTTGCTATCTACGGATTTAGCCCTTTTATCTCTAGGGTCTTTGGTCTTTTTTCTGTTTGGTGCCCCTCTGAGGGAGCACCTCCCCCTCTTCCAGCTCCTATAATGGTCTCTTCTTCTTCAGATCAAGATTGATGCGCAGACCGAGATCAGCAGGAGGAGGAAGAGGAGTTAGAGGAAGATTAGCAAAAGCCTAGGCCTTAGGGACTTCGGTCGAAGTTGCCCCTTTGTTCCTATTGGCGATTAAACCCCTCAAGCTTGGCCTCTTCTTCTGGTCCATATTCTCTCTTTCTTTGGAGCTTGTATCAACTAGAGCAATTGTCTGTTCTGGCTGATGAGCTATGGAAAGCTTGTCGAACTCAGTCTCAGAATCCGAAAGCTTCACGGACTTCTCTGGGGTCCTCTCTTCCTTTGCAAAGTGAAATCTGTCTATCTCCTCCTCAAGTGACAAACGTGAGAAGGAGGCTATCTCTTCCGCTGCTACTACCATTTCAAACGGAACCTGTCGAAGTGGTATCGTGAACTGTGGGGGGTTTCGTTGAACTGGCAATACCATAGGTGGGAGATCCTGCCTCGCTAGGAACCCCGGTTTGGAGACGTTTATCCGAGCGAGCCTTGGATTACCTGCTCTTAATGCTTGGCCTGTGTCCTGGTATATGCGCGACAAGGGCTCGTAACCTAAGATGAGGTGCACATCCTGCAACTGATTATATTCGCTCACGAATATTTCCAACCTTAGCAAAAAGTTGAGCCCGGGAACGTTGACCAAACTAAGCTTCGGAGAGACGTGATCTTTATCTGCAAAAACATCCAAAAAGGTAATTATGGTTAATTTAATAATGAACACTATCGAAGAAGACAAATTGCCAAAAATAAGTAAAGGGAGAGCTTAGAATACTAAGGTCCCGGCCGAGAGACCTGATCTTAGGGTACTCCACCTGGTGTTCCTACCCTAACTGGGTAGTGAAGACTGTCGTGCCATTCCCCGGAGACGACCAGATAATCGTCATTCAAGCCTTTGTTGGACTTAGGGAGGCAAGATATCAATCTCACCTCGTCGGACTGAGATTTGAGGTAATATCCCCCTGCAAGGGAATGGCACTCATACAAATGAGCGATGTCGTGCCATGTTAGACCAAGGTTCATTTGGTCGTTTAGAGTGTCTACACATCCTAAGACTCTAAACATATTGGCGGTGCACTGATGTGGGCATAACCTATGGTTGAGAAGATAATCCCTAGTTATCCTACCCATGGGAAGTGTCATTCCTCCCTCTATAAAGGCGATCATTGGAATGACAACTTCGCCCACCTCTCTATCCGTGAGTACATGGTCTGAGGGATAGTATTGTAGGCTTACTCCTGGAGGAATATGGTACTTAGCCCTAAAGCTTTCCATACTAGCTGGAAAGTCTACTAAATACTTGAATCTACCCATTTAAATGAACGGAAATGATGTAGGAAGAAATTTCTAAAAAAGAAAGAAAGCGAGGAGGAAAGCCAAGAATAAAAAGGAGAACATAAAGAAACAAGGACTTACGAGAGTGAGTATGTTTATTTTTGAAGCTTTTAAAAGATTTTCGAAGAAATCTTAAGGAAAAGGTTTGGGAAGCTTTGTAACTTGGGGAGTTCTGTGAGTTGGAGCGCTTGAAATCACTAGAGAGCTTGAAGATTGGTAAAGTAAAAGGAAAACAAGTTCACTCGAGACTTTATATAGGAAATGGAAATGAGTGGAAGTTATCCCGCTCAAATTTCCAAGAAAAGGCTCAGCTGTTGGATTTGAGCTTCGCCATTAGATCTGGGGAACAACACGCTGCCTGGAGCAATTAATGATGCTTTGTGGGCTGCGAAACGTCAGAGATAATCATGAGGCACATAAAACGGTACTCCCACACGTACGGACAATAGAGTCAAATAGTGTTAACTCTTAAAAAATTAAAACCCCACTTTTCTCCTCTGATGAGAGGAAAAAACTGAAGTTTTGAGGAGCTATTGTAGGGATAAGAGCCCAAGATCATATATTGGGCCTTGGGTTTTGTCCAAGGATATTGGTAGGTCCGAGGAGGAATAAACAGCTATTAGGAGTTCCCAGTTAAAGTCTCATAGGTAGGAGATGAGTGGAGGATGATCTGAGCAGGAACTCCTCCTCGGATACGATGAATGCAACTCAGATATGTATTCCGACAATTAGAGTGATCCTTTAAGAAGCTCCAATGATAGGGACATGCCTCATGAACATACGAAAAGGAAGGAAACCTAAAAATATCTAAGGGAAAGCTGCCACCACCGCATTAAAGGCACTGCAGCTACTTTTCTGGCCGCATTTATGTGGAGAAGACCTCTAAACAGTGCTACCTTGGCTACCACAACTCATAGAAAACCAGAAAGGGTGTCTGATAGGACATGTACTCAAGTAAGGGCTCGGATGATCAATAAGTGTAGAATGAAGATGGTCCAAAGGAGGATATATAATGTGAAAGGCTCTTCATGGAGAGGGGATCGGGAAAAATAGAGAGAAAACACTGTAGCAATCTAAATTATCTTTGTATCCATTTGTGATTAATTTATACAATAGGGACCTCCTCGAATTGCAAGGAACAAAATCTCTTATTTGTGTTTGACTGTCATTCAAATCAAAACTATCCATTGTTCAATTCATTAGGGCCTAGTTCTTCAATCCACTCTTTATAAATTTATTATATTGGGCTCATTGGGCCAATATCCCATACGTATTGGGCTTGGACTGTAAATCGAGACCCCACAATTATGGTTTGAGAATCAATTATTAAATACACTTAGACATGATTTTTTAAAATTATTTTGTTTTATGACATGGGTTCCAATTGTGATATGTTGCTTTCATCCTCTTAATTTTGATTTAGAGAACAACCTTCTTTTTAGCTTATTATTAAGCATGTTTTGATATAAATTTGAGATAAAATTTTCATAACAATTTGATATATATATATATATATATATATTTTTCCCGATTGTATTAGCTTTGGCTAACTATTAGAGTTGTACACTTTGACCTATAAAAGAAGGCAATCTGTCGATTTAATTTTTTATTTTTTATAAATACTTAAATATGGTTTAACATGATTTTTATTAATCATTAAATTTTCTAATAAAGAACATTGACAAATAAGAACAAGGATACACTAAAATTATATTCTACAAAGAGGTATTCAACGAATCAACAATCTCCCAATGATTCAAAATTCTGATTAGAGCACAATTGGTATGTTACAAAATAGTAATTTTTTATTTAGATTTTATCATTTTATATTTGATAGTTATTATACCAATACAATTTAATCCTTTTTTATTATAATAATTATTTATTTCATTATTTTTTATCAAACAAAATATATATTCTATAAATTGGGCTTAGACGCTGTGGTTGAGCCAAGTGGCTTCACCATATTGCATAAATTTTTTTAGATTTTAAAAAGAAAACATTTATATATAGAAAAAAAATTTAATACATCTTAAATTGCAGCAACGTAGACGTAGTGTAATCTAATTTTTCTTATTTTTTTTAATTACTACACTATAAAAAAAATGTCTAATGCATCCTAAATTATAACAACATATACTATACTAAAAAGAAGAAGAAGTTTAATGCATCTTGAATTGCAGCAACGTAGATGTAGTGTAATCTAATTCTTCTTATTTTTTAATTACTAAATTAAAAAAAAAAGTCTAATACATCTTAAATTGGAGCAAGCATATACTACACACACACAAAAAAAAAAAAAGAGGTCTAATGCAGCTTGAATTGCAATGACGTTGACATATAGTATAATCTAATTCTTCTTATTTTTTAATTACTACTCTTAAAAAAAAAAAAAAAAAAAAAAAAAAAGGTCTAATGCATTTTAAATTTCAGCATCATAGTGTAATTTTTTTTTTTAAATGACTACACTACACGTAAAAAGAAAACATTTACCAAAAAAAAAAAAAAAAGCCTAATGCATCTTTTAGCAACGTAATGTATTATAAAAAAAAAGAGGCAATATAGTGTATTATAAAAAAAAAAAGTCTGTTATAAAATTTTATTCAACTAATATTAAATTAACATTAAACTTTTTGTTTATATCAACTTCTTCACCGTGAAGCGTGTGTGTATATATATAAAATAATTCATTATGAATACCTACAATACTGTTTTTTTTTTCCCCTATTCTTCTATTCTTCTAACTACAACCATGCAAGTATGTATTTGTTTACTCTAATTTTTTTTTTTTTTTTTTAACATCAAATTGAATAAGTTTTGTGTATTTTTTGTCTTTTGTTTAACATAATTTTATTAAGTTTTATCTGATTTATATGGCTATGGTTTGAGAATCAATTATTAAATATGCTTAGACATGATTTTTTATTTTTTATTTATTTTGTATATCGTATATCAATTAAACGTTTATGACATGGGTTCAATGGTGATATGTTGTTACACATATATTCTTAATATGATTAGACATATTTTTCTATTGTTTTGTATATCATATATGAATTACATGTTTATGACATGGGGTTCCAAAAGTGATATATATGTTCCTTCCATCCCTCAATTTTGATTTAGAGAACAATCTTATTTTTAGTTTATTATTATGCATGTCTTGATATAAATTTGATGATAAATTGTTCTATCTATTTAATTATTTAATTTTACATAAATTAGAAAAATGTTTTCATATTTTCTTTAGTTTACACGATTAAGCTGAAGCAGTTTGGTGGGTGAGTGTAACATTACTGCGTGATATAAATAAATATAATCCGAAAAAGATTTCAGATCAGATCTACTATAAATAATTTCGTTAACTCACTCACCCTTTCCACTTCCCTTCGGATGTTAATATTATATAAATAAATAAATAAATAGCGAATAACACATATCAGTTCAGATCTCCTAATTTCATTTCATCTCTGCACTCCCCCTTCTAATCTCATCAGGTTCCGCTCTCTCTCTCTCTCTCTCTCTTTATAAGCTTAAAAGCTTTTGTAGATTTTTGATTCTCTTTATGTTTGGTTGGCGAGAAGAGAAAATTCTAGATAGGAACAAAAAGGAAGTGATTCAATTTGAAATCTACTCTCTCATTTTACCTTCATGTTTGTTAATTGCTTTCCCTCTCTCTCTCTCTCTCTCTTATATGAATTTAATCTATTACATTTTTTCTCGACAACCAAGCATGTACGGTCAACGTGACTTTTCATTGTTTGTCAGAGTTGAAGTTGTCGAATTAGCGTTACATGTTTTGTTCGTGATCTGAATTGAGAAACTAAGAACTGCCTTGTATCGTACTTGTACGCCACATATTCTTATTCTTTCTATATATATATATATATATATATATTTCTTTTCCTACATGATTTTTTCTTAGCAACCAATCAGATCAGTTATTTTCTTTCGATTTTTCATTCTATGCCTAAAACTCATTCTAGTTTTTGTTTGGAATTTTAACTTTAGATCTGATGGTTTTGTCATCAGCTACAATTGAACACATAATGGCAGTAGTAGCAAGTCATTTAGGGTCTGTTTGGTTGGGTGATTTTAGAGAGGATGGAAAACGAGGGAGAGTTAGAGATTTTCATCCTTTTTTGTACTAATGAAAACTAGGATTGGTGGCCAAATGGCATCATCTTGTCTCCTCTATGAGGAGAACTCAAGTTTGAATTGAATGGGTAGCATTTTCCATCCATGCCCACATAATTTAATTGGTCCACTTGGAAGAGTAAAGAAGAAGGAAAGAGAGAGAGAGAGAGAGAGAGCACAATTGCCCCTGATGTGATCCTTATGTATATTATTTATTTATTTATTTGTTTATAATTCAATTGTTACAAGTGGGGGAGGGGGGATTTGAATCCTTTTTCTCCTTATAAAGGAGACCAGGCAATGCCATTGAGCTTTAAGGCTCTTGGCAATATCATTTGTTAATATGATATATTATTGTAATAAAATTTTAAGCACTATGAATAATAAGTTTCTTATATAATGAGTTATACTAAAAATTAACACAAAATTAGTATTTCTTTCCTTCATTTTCCCCTTCAAATAAACAAAGATATGTTATATACATCTTCTATGCTCCCACTTTTCTATCCCCTCTACCAAACACTCATGAAGGAAAACAAGAATCTTTCTTTCATTCTAGTTTTCTATACTCCCTTTGTTTTCTATCCCCACACTTTTCCATTAGAGTGTTCCTTAGGAATGACTTTTCAAGAAAATATTAAACTGTTATTCCTTAAATGATTTCTTTTAGGAGTGAAACATATTTTGTAAGGAATAAGCATATACTAAATGCATTGTCTGTTTTACTAAAAATATATATATTTTTAACTTTTCAGAAAACCAAAATAAACTTTACTATGGCATCAATTTTTTCTTTTCTTGTTTGAAAAATAATGTCTAATGGGTATTTTTATCTAATGAGATTAACTATTGCCCCTCAAACAAAAATTCCTGGCTCCACCACCGTTTGATAGCCTAGAGTTGCTTGTTGATATGGTTTGTGAGGCCTGCTGGTTGTGCCTCTGGGTCTGGAGAAAGTTGGAGGGGGTGGTCATGAAACATTTTGGTCATATAATTGTTACAAAAAAAAATTGGTGAATATGTTAGAATTTGTAAACTATCAACTTACATCTTGATTTGTTTATTTTTCATTTTCTTCCCTATAAAATTTTGAAATTCAGCTGAATCATTGTAAATAAAAGGCAAAAAAATCTTTACTTCAGTTATATAAATCAAATAAACTCAACTTGGCCTCAATCCCAAATAAATTGGTTGGCCACAACTCAGCCCTTGTCATGGTTATTTCCGAATGCTTTTATGTAGTTAGTCTCAAGCCCAAACAAAGGAGGAGGATTGCACGTGTTTTACACTCAGCTTAAAACTTAGTTACTTATTATGAATATGAACACAACTTTGCTTATATGACATTATATATCACTTTTCTTTCTTTTTTAAACATCTAAACAAAGTATTGTCATGTTCTATGGTTATTCTACAATGAAGTGGCTTGTATTTTAATTCTTGATATCAATTAACGAGTCCATTGTGCTTCTTTGAGGCAGTTAAGAAATGGAGAAATCTTGTACTCTGCTCGTTCACTTTGACAAAGGAACGCCTGCAATTGCAAATGAGATTAGGGAAGCTCTCGAAGGCAATGATGTGCCTGCAAAAATTGATGCAATGAAGAAAGCAGTTATGCTTTTGTTGAATGGCGAAACCTTGCCTCAGCTTTTCATTACAATTGTTAGATATGTATTACCCTCTGAGGATCACACAATCCAAAAACTACTGCTGCTTTATTTGGAGATTATTGATAAAACTGATGCAAAGGGAAGGGTCTTGCCCGAAATGATTTTGATATGCCAAAATTTGAGGAACAACCTCCAGCACCCCAATGAGTATATTCGTGGTGTAACTTTGAGGTTTCTTTGCCGCTTGAATGAGACAGAAATAATTGAGCCATTAATCCCATCTGTTTTGCAAAATTTGGAGCATCGGCACCCGTTTATTAGGAGGAATGCTATATTAGCTGTGATGTCGATCTATAAGCTTCCACATGGTGAGCAGCTTTTAGTTGACGCACCTGAAATGATTGAGAAGGTTCTTTCAACAGAGCAGGATCAATCGGCCAAGCGGAATGCCTTTCTTATGCTATTTACTTGTGCCCAGGATCATGCGATTAATTACCTTTTGACCCATGTTGACAGGGTCTTGGAATGGGGTGAATTGCTTCAGATGGTTGTGTTGGAGTTGATCCGAAAGGTGTGCAGAACAAATCGAGGTGAGAAGGGGAAGTACATTAAGATCATTATATCCTTATTGAATGCTCCTTCAACTGCAGTTGTTTATGAATGTGCCGGGACTCTCGTTTCTTTGTCATCTGCTCCCACTGCTATTAGAGCTGCTGCAAACACTTATTGTCAGCTTCTTCTTTCTCAAAGTGACCACAATGTGAAGCTTATTGTGCTTGATCAGCTGAATGAGCTCAAGTCTTCTCATAGGGATATTATGGTTGATTTGATCATGGATGTGCTTAGGGCACTTTCTAGCCCAAATCTTGACATCCGGAGAAAGACACTTGACATTGTTCTTGAACTTATTACTCCCCGGAACATCCATGAGGTGATTCTTACTTTGAAGAAGGAAGTTGTTAAAACACAGGGTGGAGAGCTTGAGAAGAATGGTGAATACAGGCAGATTCTTATTCAAGCCATTCATTCTTGTGCAATTAAGTTCCCAGAAGTTGCAAGTACGGTAGTACATATGTTGATGGATTTCTTGGGAGACAGCAATGTTGGTTCAGCTGTTGATGTTGTTATTTTTGTTCGAGAGATAATTGAAACCAACCCTAAACTAAGGGTTTCAATAATAACTAGGCTATTGGACACTTTCTACCAGATCCGAGCTGCACGTGTCTGTTCATGTGCTCTCTGGATCATTGGAGAGTATTGCCTGTCACTCTCTGAAGTTGAGAGTGGCATTGCAACCATTAAACAGTGTCTTGGAGAGCTACCTTTATACTCAGTTTCAGAAGATGGGGAAGATACTGATTCTTCAAAGAAGGCTCAGCAAGTAAACTCCTTTGCTGTTTCTTCCAGAAGACCAGCTGTTCTTTCTGATGGCACCTATGCTACACAGAGTGCTGCCTCTGAAACTGCTTTTTCCCCTCCTACCCTTGTTCAAGGATCCTTGGCATCTGGGAATCTGAGATCCCTGCTTCTCACTGGTGACTTTTTCCTTGGGGCAGTTGTGGCTTGCACACTGACAAAGCTTATTCTAAGATTGGAAGAGGTCCAGCCATCTAAAGTTGAAGTGAATAAGGCATCTTCACAGGCATTGTTGATCATGGTCTCCATGCTGCAATTAGGACAATCTTTGGTTCTTCAGCATCCAATTGACAATGACTCATATGATAGGATTGTCCTCTGCATAAGATTGTTATGCAATACTGGTGATGAGATCAGAAAAATATGGTTGCAATCTTGCCGCCAGAGTTTTGTTAAAATGCTCTCAGAAAAACAATTACAGGAAACAGAGGAAATTAAAGCAAAGGCTCAGATTTCTTATGCACAACCAGATGACCTAATTGACTTCTACCATTTAAAGAGCAGGAAGGTAAAAAATTCCTGCATTGATTGTGAAGTTTTGTTGAACATCTTCTGCTGTTTTTCTTGTCATTTATTTGCTGTGTTGATCAATTCACTGTGGATATTTCATGATTTGAGTTCCCAGGTGTTGTTTGGATTTTGGTTTGGGTCTTAGCATAAATATAAAAGGTTGAGGCCAGTGTAATTTCTACTACAATTTGTAATTTTGGCTGAAGCCAGTCTATTCCTAATGATTTTGGGTAATTTTGAACAAGTCCAGAAACTTGTTAGTGCAACCCTGTTGGGCAGCTCTTATATATTTTGTCTCTTTCTTTCTTTCTTCCTTTTTTTTGCTAGTTTTTAAAAATCTCCTTTGTATATGTTTTTTTAGTAAAATAAATTTTAGCGGTTTTTGGGGCCAGAGAGTTGTGGGATATTGCTTTTGCCCTTTTTGGGGTTCAGTGGATGATGCCTAGAGGGGTGGTAGACTTACTAGCTTGTTGGCAATGCTGATTTTGGGAACTTCAGAACAACAAGATCTGGGAGGGCATCCCTCATTGCTTGATGTGGTGCCTTTGGCAGGAAAGAAATGCTAGAAACTTTGAGGGGTGAGTGGAAAATTTTAGTCCTGAATTTGAATTTTCTCAGAACTTTATTTGAGTAGTTGCCAGTGTCAGGATGCTTCTCCTTTTCAAACTTATTTGAATTTATTGATCATTGTAATTATAGAGCTTAGTTGTGATGTACATCTGGAGTACATCCTCTGTACTTTAAGGGAGGGAGCACAATAATTGTATATTTGAGGATTTAGATCTTTCAGGGGACCAACTCACTTCTAGTGATTCCATTCCAGTGTTTTTAGACTCTCTCTCTTCTCTTGTAAATAATTTCCTTTTTCTCTGTTTCCTCTTTTTGTTGTTTGTACGTAATTATTTTGGCTATTTCATCCTTCTGAATGTAGTTGTCCTTTTTTATCAATAAAATTTTTGCTTTTCTATAATTAAAAAAAAAAAAAAAAAAAAAAAGTAGTAGTTTTGAGTGTATTCTCAACATGTGCACCATTTCCTTCCAATTTTTTTTTTTTTTTCAGGCGATATTAATAGAGTTTGGTAACTAGTATTAGATGCTTAAAATTTATGGGGGTCTTTCTTTTCTTGGTAGAAATATTCTTCCCTATCTATTTAGCTAATCTGATTCCTGTGAGTCTATGGGTGTTTTTGAATTATCATGGCTGTATATCAATGTCCTAACAACATGTAACTTCCAGGGTATGAGCCAACTGGAGCTAGAAGATGAGGTCCAAGATGATTTAAAGCGTGCAACTGGAGAGTTCATTAAGGAGGGGGATGATGCAAATAAGCTTAACCGCATTCTCCAACTCACTGGATTTAGTGATCCAGTGTATGCTGAAGCATATGTGACTGTTCACCATTATGATATTGTCCTTGATGTTACAGTTATCAATCGAACTAAGGAGACCTTACAGAATTTGTGCCTGGAGTTGGCAACCATGGGTGATCTTAAACTTGTTGATCGTCCACAGAATTATACACTAGCTCCTGAATCTAGCAAACAAATAAAGGCCAATATCAAGGTTTCCTCGACTGAGACTGGAGTCATATTTGGGAACATTGTTTATGAGACTTCAAATGTGCATGAGCGAACAGTTGTTGTCCTCAATGACATTCATGTAGACATAATGGACTACATCTCTCCTGCAGTTTGTAGTGATTCTGCTTTTAGAACCATGTGGGCAGAGTTTGAGTGGGAAAACAAGGTATGCATTAAATTCCTTTTTTAACTTATGCTGTAACGCTGTAAATATTCTGCAGACTTAATGCAGTACTTAATGCAGTTATTGGGACTGAAAACGAATTCTTTACTACAAATTTGTGAAGATGTGATTTATTTGTAGCTCTTTCAGTAAATCAATTCAACCTGAATCAGTTGCATTATTGTGTGCATGTGAGCTTTTTTCCTTTTTGCTTGGTAGTTTGTTACCATTTCTATAAGTTACATGTATCTTGCGAAAGGATTTTTTTTTAATCCAATATGAGCTGAAATTTTTTCAAACTAGTCTCGCATCATATTGAATGTCCTTGATTATTTCTATTAAAACCAAACCTGCCCTTCTCCGACATGTTTATGATTTGATCTTGAATCTCTCACGACCTTTTGGTCCCATGTTTCGCTTGGAAATTAACCAGCCTCTACATTAGCAAATGTGAAACAATGTTGAAGCAAAGCCATTATAGTTGTGAAAACCCATTGTTCTAACAATTTGAGATTGATGCCAAAGATTTGTAATTTGTAATTTTTTTTTCCTCGATGCGAAGGATTTATTCTAGATTCAACTGTTAAATTTATGACACAATCATTCTTGCTTTACTATTTTGTTTATGCCATGATATTAGGCTTTTTGATAAGTGTCACAATATTAGGTTAAAATGGAGAAAAAGAAAAGGCAGTATTGGCTTTTTGCTTCATGGTCAGGAGGTTGCAGTTATGATGTATGAACATTAGGCCTCCAATAATCTATACGCACATGTAATTGTTCGATCAAGAATGAAAGTGCATTTGAAATTGAAGATAAAAATTATTATCCTTTTAAAAAAAAAAAAAAGTAAGATGAGAGTTATTAACCTAGTGGGAAGAAATATGGTCTTTCTTTCTACTCATTGAGTTTCTCCTTTGTATGAGATCAGTATATGCACTTTCATGAAGCCTGAGCTGCAATTAACTTGCTCCCTTTGTCTTTGCCTTCTTGCTTCTACCTTTTACACAAAGCTAGCATTTTAGTTCAATGTTTGTAGGCTTTCCCTTGTTGAACAACTGTTTTCTTTCTCATTATTGGTGGATGGTGACTTTGAGTTAATGGGTCATGTGAATGTGTTATGCTGCAGGTTGCTGTCAACACTGTAATTCAAGAAGAGAAGGAATTCCTTGACCATATTATCAAATCAACCAACATGAAGTGCCTCACTGCACCGTAAGTTATTTCTCCTTGTTTCTTGGCTAAAATAATCCTTCTCAATTACTTTTCTTACTGTCAATGAAGTTAATGCATGTGTTATGTGCTGGATTACAGATCTCTTCTTCTTCATACCTTGCTAGAGTGGAGTTCTTCCTTTAATCTTTTCCCTTGTTCTAATTTTTTAGAAATGCTTGATCTTTGTAATTTATGTGTTTGATGTACTGTTTTCCATGTTCACCCCCAGTGTACCTGGGCTTCTTATACAATTCCGTTATTTATCTAAAAAAGTAGTTAACTTAATTCCTTGCTATGGTGTGACTGGTCATGGCTTTAGTGCTTCACATTAACATTAAGACTTTCTTTGCTAAGAAATGATTGGAAGTTGCAAGATTTTTCTAGGAAGAAGGGTGGCAATTTTTGTCTGGTTAATGAGCTATGGCTCAAATGACACTTCTTTCTCTCATAATAATGTTCTAGAGGGTGAGGTCAGTTGCCCATCAAGGGTGAAAAGCCCTTGGATTACTTGGTAACTGGTTCTAGCTGATGGGGTCAGTTACCTGTAGGAGTTTGATTAACAGTGAGGATTGTTGTACAATATGCTCTATGATGTGCAACTAATCTGAGTGAAGTTTTCTTGTGTCATAAAAAAAAAAAATAATGGTCTAGAGGGTGAGTTCATGGTTTTTAGACCCTCTGGGTGTGTGTATTACCATTAAGAAAAAATAAAGAATGTAAACATAATCCATAATGAACTTCTGCAAATAATGATCCTTGGATGAACATCATAAAACATGCTTTGCATAATTAAAGCTCATTACATTTGCCAATGAGCTCTAGATCAAAGGCACCTCCTCCCCATCAATAATAAGTTTAGGATGTGGCCATGGGTTGAATCATAGATCAGCCTCCCCAAGCAAAATTCCCTGGATCCCCCCACTGCATTAGGTGCATAGAACATGCTGATAAAAATTACGAGATGAATTATAACAAATTTCACAGCTGAAAAATGACAAAACATACCTACAATGCTCATGGTACTGCAGCCTATGATTAATAATTCAACCTCACTTTTTTAATCAATATGCATGATGGGTATAATATGAGATAAAGTTACATTTATTAGACTATTACTGAACATATGGTCAGGCTTGCGTTGGGTTTGTCTGAGCTCCAAAGGTGCTCAAGCCAATTTAGGTCTCTTGAATTTGTGTCCAATGAAATCTGAGCTTATTTCTTATTTTTGAGCCCTAGCTTATCCCTTAGTTGGGTAGAATTGGCTTTGGGTTCCCACTGAAAGTTGCAGCCCTCCTATCTCAATGGTTAAAGAAAGTTGGATCAAATAAAACCAAAACAATAAAAAGGGAATGCAAAGCCAAAAACCAGAATGAAAGCCTGAAATGTTTTCGTGGAAAAAAGTGCCCAAATTGCTTTTAAGTGCTGTCCGGAGACAATTTTCCGTGTGTGCTATTTTTCTCCTTCTCAGTAATAATATCCCTTATATCCTATCCGTCTATTTTTCCTACAATCTTTTCTTTGGTGGTTGAGTTCCAGGTCTGCACTAGATGGTGAGTGTGGGTTCCTGGCAGCCAACTTGTACGCTAAGAGTGTGTTTGGAGAGGATGCTTTGGTGAATCTGAGCATAGAGAAGCAGGCAGATGGTAAGCTGAGCGGCTACATCAGGATAAGAAGTAAGACCCAAGGCATTGCTCTCAGTTTGGGGGATAAAATTACTCTCAAGCAGAAGGGTGGAAGTTAATGCAGTCAACATTAGTGTCACCTTTCTGTGTCATCACTGGTATTTATGTTACTCTTCTAAGAGGGCCAAGATTTGTTCCTTTTATTTCTTCCTAATCTCTGATTTTGCATTTTTAATTGTGATTTGTGTAGGTTCTTGCTCTCAGTGTAGAAGGATTATGTCTGGCCTTCAGTTTTCATCACATCATCATTTTTGAAGCTATACCAAAATACTTTTAAGCAGTTGCTGCAACAATTGCAGTATTTCTTTTGAGTTCCCTCTAGACAGGAGTTTTGCTCGGAATATTCTTTTTCCATAAAAATTTAATTGTAGCTAGTTTGTAACTTAAAGGTCGATTCACAATATTGTACAAACTGTTACAATAGTTTATTACTATAAACCAATTTCTACCCCGGCTCTTCTTGTATTGGTATTTTCAACCAATTGAGTGTGGATAAAAACTTGAAAGTTACCACTAATGTTAAGCAATGTCTACATGCTGTTTCAAGTAGCCTCGCGTGATCAGGCATCGTAACTAGTAAGTACTAAGATTAAAGCCATACACAGCCCGATACCAGGGTTTAATCTTTTAGATAAATTACCATATGATTCTTTGATGGTTTTATGAGATGAGATATGCTTTACCCTACACCCAGCGTTACACTTGTCTTTCTCGTACATATTTACATGTGGATGAGGCTCCCATTTCAACTTTATTATGTGAAATGGCAAATTTGCTGCTTCTTCCTCGTCATCTCCATCCTAAAAGAACCAATCACCATTGCCTCTCCCATAAGGCCATAACCATAACGACACAGCAAGCCATGTGAAAAGTTCTATTCTTCACTACTCCTTTTGCCTTCCTTTCAGGAATTTTCTTCTTTTGTGATTTGTAGCCAGTATTTGCATCTCACGCTGGAATTCCACTAACAGTAGGAAAAATAAGAAAGAAAACCCAGTTACGTATGAGTAGTCTAGAGCAGTTAAAATTTTTAAATTTGTGAGTAAAAGAGTTTTTATTTTTATTTTTAAATTTGTGAGTAAAAATTTTAAAATGGATAAAAATTTGTGAGTATTTTAGAGAATTTGAAAAATAGGTAACATAGCAAATAGAATAGATAAACGCAAAACATGTTTAATTGATTCTGGCTTCTGTTAATAGTAAGTAACATAGGCTCTTTTTTTTTTTTTTTTTTTTTTTTTTTTTAATAAATTAAAAGATTATTTGTATTTCTATATTGCATCAACTGTTCTTTCTTTATATTTTTATATACAAAATGACCATTTGAAATATACATCCATTCTAGTGTAGAAAAGTGTTTCAAGTTTGGATGCCAAAAGAGAGTTAAGAAAAATCTTTGAAAAGAAATATAAACTTCTGTTAAAAAAGAGAGAGAGAGAGAGAGAGAAGAGAAGAAGAAGAAGAAGAAGACAAACATACGAACATGTGAGGAAGAAAACCTAAAAAAGATTAAGAAAATTACCTATGCTTATACCTCAAAGAGAAACAGAAAGAGGGAAAGAGATGACATTTATTTATGATTTCTTTTTTCATTTTTCTTTTTTGTTGAGGAACAGACATTTATTTATATTTTGTTTTGGAAGCTGGGTTGTAGTTCCCAAAAAAAAGAAGATATATGATAGTACCTAAATTTATGGATGAGAAGTTATAGTAACAATTTTATAATAGAAGTGTTTTTTTTTTTGTTTTTTTGTTTTTTTTTTTTTTTTTTTAATTCAAAATAAAAAAGAAGAGAATTGAAAAAATAAAAACAAAACATAAAAAAAAGTGGGATTGGGAGTAAGGAAAGTAGGAAACCGCAAATTCAAAAAAAAAAAAAAAAGAAGAAGAAATGTTTAAGACTTGATAAAGGTAAAAAAAAAAAAAAAAAATAAATAAAGAGTTGTAGTAGAGAGTGGTCATGTTTTGTAGGTAATGTTTTAGTGGGAGTTAAAGATGTATTTTTACTGGAGTATCATTTAGTTTGGTCTTTACTTAAACTTGAGGATGTAGGGGTATTTTAACCAATGAAATGTCTATCTCAAATAGAGAAAGCTCCTTAAATATTAGGCCTTGTTTGGATTTATTTTTTTCATCACTTATCACTCAATTTCCATCACTCATTGCTCATCGCTCATCACTTAAAATATCCTACTCGTTTGGTTTTTGTTTTCACTTCCCATCACTCAAATATTTCTACTGTTTGTGGGACCCACTACTGGAGCACTATGTCAGTGAGTATAGTTAGCCTACCCGCCTCCCTCAACTCTTTTCATTTCATTTTCTTCTCCTTCAGTCACCACTGCCTTGTTACTCTCCCTACACAAACCCAAACCCAGGTAAGATAGAAGACGATCGGTGTAGCGGTGGCGTCAATCTCCCACCTCCGACTCGTAGTGGCGTTGATCGGCTCCGATCTCCCACCTTCTCAACCCAACGCCGATCTCCACGTTTTATTGATGTTGAGTTTTGAAAACCCCAAGGCTTGATTTTTGTGGGTATTGTTCTTTTTGTGCTCTGTTTTTTCTGATGTTGTTCATGCCCCTTTCTTTGTCTCTGTTGCTAGTGCTTTATTGCTTTTTTATTTTTATTTTTTATGGTACTTGTGGTTACCTCTGTTGGTGCTTGGCTGAAGAGAAAGCACACAAAAACAAGATTAAGGAGAGAAAAGTTTGTGTGTTTGTGTTTCTGTGTTAGTGTGTATGATCTAACTCATGTGTTTATGGGTTTGATTTTCTGGGTTTGAGAAATCGGTACCCATGTGTTTCTCTTTTTTTTTTTTTTTTTGATAAAGTATATTTGGTGTTTTTGTGAAGAAGAAAAGAAAGAAAAAGAATGAAGAAGAAGAAAAAAATGGCCGTTGGAGTGAGTTTGTGAAGAAGAAAGAAAGAAAGAAAGAAGAAGAAAAAGGTGCGCCTGACGTGACTTGTCTCTGACCGTGGGTCTCATGAATGTGTGTTTAATTACGAAATGCCATTGGAAACTGAGTTTTGGAAATTGAAAACACCTAAAATTTGTTTTCAGTTTCCATAACTCATAACTCATAACTCAAAAATTAAAGAATTGAGTTATGGAAACAAAAACTGGAAACAATTGAAAACAAAATCCAAACAAGCTTTTTTGCATGGGTCCTACCATTTTTGAGTTATGAGTTATGGAAACTCAAAATCCAAACACCCCCTTAGTATTTAAAATTTTTTTTTTTTTTTAAATATTCAAAATAAAGAAGAGAATTGAAAAAATAAAAGCAAAACAAAATAAAATAAAAAACAAAAAAGAGAGATTAGGTGTAAGGAAACCACATATTAAAAAAAAAAAAAAAACAGTTAAGACTTGATAATGGTTACCAAAAAAAAAAAAAAAATGAAGATGTGGGCTTAGTGATTGATGGAAAATGGGGAGTTGGAATAGATCATAGTCCTATTTTGTAGGAAATGTTTAGTGGGACTTGGAGATGTATTTTTAATGGAGTGCCCTTTAGTTTTGTCTTTACTAAAACTTGAGGATGTTGAGGTATTTTAACCAACGAAATGTCCATCTCAAACAGAGAAAACTCCTTAAATATTGACCAATTTGCCACCGTGTGTATGTGATTTGTGAGGTGGGTTTCTGATTTGTGGTGTTTGTGGGTTGGATTGTGGGTTTTGTGGGTTTGGTGGGTTGTGGATTGTGAAGGTTGTGGGTTGTGGTGGAAGTTGTGGATTGTGAAGGTTGTGGGTTGTGGTGGAGGTTGTGGCGGAGGTTGTGGCTTGTTTTGTGGATTTTGTGCTTATGGGTGTGGGTTGATTGGGTCTGGGTCATAGAATCGGGTTTGGGACGTGGTTGTGGTGGATCTGGCTGGTGGCGGCGATGGTGGGTGGATGTGGTCGTTGTGGTATGGGTGTGGGTGGGTGTGGATGTGGTGGGTGTGGTGGCTGGATGTGCAGGTTTTTTTTTTTCTCTACTGTTGTTTGTGGTTGCGGTGGATCTGGCTGGTGGTAGGTGGTGGTGATGGTGGGTGGATGTGGTGGTCAGTGGTGCTAAAAGTAGTTTGGTCAAGAAAGAGAGAGATAGAGGAGAGAGAGACAGAGAGAGAGAGAGGAAGAATAAAAAATGATAAAGAAAGAATATTTAAATGAAGTGTTAAAAAAAAAAAAATAGAAGTTTTGATGTAAGGTATATTGTAAAGTGATGTGTTATATGTTATAAAGTTGGTTTTTTAGATGCTAAATGCTAAAATTTTTAAAATGTTTGATGAGAATGCTCTTAGGCTCTTAAAATGAAGCATTCAAGGGAGAAGGGGTGAAAGGAAAAAGACGAAATTTGTGGAGTTTTTGGCCCTGTTTGGAAGCATTCAATATGTTTTCAGTTTTTAAATAACATTACACGTATTTTCACACACTTTTTCACCCACGTGTATTTCAAAAAAATACAAATAACATTACTCAAATTCCTCTACCAAATGGACCCTTTTGTTTCCCCTTGATGCCCAGTGTATTTTCTGCAAAAAGTGGGAAGGTGCTGGCTGACCTGTTGCTAAGGAAAGAGGGGAAATTTTGGGGTTTTGTTTGCTGCCAACAATTCACATGCCTATAGGAAAATTCTAGAGCTTGGGCTTGGGCTTTCCAACCAAAGTTCATGGGCTTAAGTTTTAAATTCACCCAATAATTTTAAAACACACCCAACAACCAAGTACGCAGCCTGACCGTGTTACTTCTGTTGGGGTTCTTTCCGCTTGTATTCATGCTGGATTAATTGATAAAGGACTTGGAAGGTTTCTATTTGATAAAGGAAAAGATAGCTTAACAAGTATAACAAATCATTATGTTAGTATCATATGGGGATTAACAAAAACCCTAAGAAGCTTGATAAAGTAATCTGGGCTTCTATAATTGGTGGCTGTAGCCAATAGAATTCACCCTTTATACTTGTGCTACATGATATAAGGAGCATAAACAGCAAAATCTTTCCTACCAAAACGAGAAGCTTGCAGTTGCATTTGGTATCATTTAAACTCCACCAGGAATGACAACAAGCTTTTCAACAACTTATATCTGGAGCCAGCTACTGCCATGCTATGGTGTCGAAGCATTTTTCCTTTTTTATTATTTTATAATAATGAAAATTTGTTCTTTCCTACCCCTGCTATGGAAACTTTATAAATTCGGTTCCTTGTTATTTTGTTTCTAGGTGAAGCAAATATGCCATCGTGACTAGAAGCTGGAAAACACCTAGTTGGATGAAAGCCCGGCTCCTCAGTTGAAGATATGTGTCTTTGGATATCCAAAGGTACTAGTTGTGCTTCTCTTTCTTATTCTCTCTGCAGTCAGTTTAGGGGAGACAGAAAGGGGGTGGGGGAATCACTTAGTTAAGGTGAATTATTGACTAGATATCTTGGAAGAGTTCCAAATCTCATGACAAAACAATTATTGCAGATTCAGATGATTTTAAACTTACTGTTAGTAGTGCGTTTTTCATAAGCGAGTTGGCAAGGACTAAAATGACAACAAATTTAAAAATATAACAACCAAATTGAAAGTTATAAAAACTTAAGAACCAAAGAAAATGAGGTCAAAATATAGACCAAATATGCGTTTTTGCCTAAATTGAATTGCAGCAACTGCCCATCTTTTCTTAGAATATATTTTAAAAATTTTCAGTGAATAGACTAAACTGAACCTGAATCTCAGAATGAATCAGAATCTTTAGACGGAAGCAAAGAATAGACAAAATGGTTTGAGGCTCAAAAACCATGCTCATGTAGTATCCAAACTCCAAAGCTCCAAGGCAAAGGTTAAGACGGTGCAGAAGTTAAATATAGATGGATTAGTACAAACTGCTTTTAGTGCCATATCTTCCAAAACCAAGTTGTGTACTGTTCGGTTTGCATCTAAAAAGATTTTTTCTAAATTTATATGTAGCTCATCAATACAGCATTGGATTATATTCCTATCCACCCATTAAATGAATGACTATTGGAAAAATCCTTTATTTTGTAAGCTCCCCCTTATTATTTTCTTTGTAGCAACTGTTAGCATTGACTGTGATTTAGCATATTTCCATTTGACATAACATATTGAACCCACAACATTTTTGAAGGAGAACAATTCTCAGAAATCATTTGGGAAGCCAATTCAAGTTGATATCTTTTTCAGCCACCTTTACCTTGAGCTTGGGGAGGAATTCCTTGATAGGCTCCCACAACCTGGCCCTCTCTTCGTCACATACCACAAGCTTTAACTGCTCAAGATCCATTATTGATTCTGGAAACTGAGTACGCAATCTCAAGCACCCTTTCATGTTGAGCTCATTTAAATTACACAACTCACCAATGTGTTTTGGCAACTTCATAATGCTTAGGCAGTCAGCTATGTCTAGAATGCTTAACTTATGGAGGCTTCTAATTGAATCTGGTAGCTCTGACAAATCAGTACATGACCTAAGCCTTAGCACTTCTAAATTCACCAGCTTTCCAATTTCTTTTGGCAGTGCAGACAACTTATGACAGTTGGTGATGCTGATTTTTTTGAGGTGGATGATATCACACAGCCCAAGAGGCAATTCCTCCAAATCATTGCAATAGTCAATGTTTATCTCCATCAAATTTGGAAATGCATCTGAAATCTGAATTGTACAATTCTCAAAAGCCTTACCAATATTACACATAAACAAGGATATTTTCTTCAAACTCTTCAATGGTACTAGGGTCTCGCAAAGCGAAGGAATTGAAACCTTCTCTAATCTGATTCTTTTTAAATTGGGTAGAGACCCAAGAAATTGAAAATTGCTTATTTTGGAATGAAAGAAACCATAATTATTGATTATCAAAACCTTGAGTTTATCCATTTTCTCCACAAACTCAGGTAATGTATAATTCTTTGTATGGAAATTCAAAACTAAAACCTCAACTTTGGATCCTTAAATGTTGCACCAACTAGACGAGAATAATTCATCTGCAAAAATAATTTTATACAATGTGACAAGCCATCAACATTATGTAAATTACATATTGTGTATGTCTGTGTGTGTCTTTGATAGAGAGAAAATGTGCCAACCTGTTGATATAGATAATAGGCGAGCATTAATGAGTTGCTGTTTTTGTTCTGTCCACCACTTAGGTATATTGTTTCCACTTATGTTAATAATCAGTCTTGACCTTTGTCCTATAGACTCCTGGCTGCTCTGATGCATAGCAAGCTCTCTAAGAATATCATGTTGTGTGACAAAGTCTTCATTATAATAACTTTTGACCTCACTTGCATCTTTCCTGTGAATGGGAAATATTTAAGCTTAGAACATATTCAAAATTTTCAGCTTCACGTATGAAAAATACATAAAATTAAGAATATAATATCACAAAAAAGGGAAATAGATACTACCTTCAGTTTTTATCTACAATAATTATATTCAAGTGTATGCCAGACAAGAAGCAAACAGGTGTTAACTATTAAAATTTGAAACACCCCTCTTTGCCAGGGCACGGTAGTTGGAAACTTAGAATATCTTGTTTCTAGATTGGCATAAGTTTCCTTTTTTCTAGCTCTTGTTAGTAATCACCTTTCAAATCAATGGTATGAAAAATCCTAAATTGGCCATTGACTTGTCAAATAAACTATAATAACATATTATCAAATGCCATCAGAAGTTAATTAAGCCATAAAAAAAATATTTTGGGCTTTAGGCCAGGTATAGAGTTACGGCATAATACAACTAGCAGTAATCACGTGAAGAAATCACACAACAAGAAAATTGTAGTATAGAGATAAAAAGCCAGCATACCTTGCCATCATAAGACTAGCCAGATTTCGAATGTTGAGTTCTTGTAAATTGGCAATGGCATGGATGCCATCTTCATCCAGTTTATACAATTCTGCCCACATATCAATGAGGGCAGCGGCAGGGATCCTTTGGTCTTCGGGAAATGAACCTAGGTCCATGAAACACTCTTTGATGATGACCTTGTCGTCGGAAAATTCTAGGCTTTTTTGAAGATGAGCAAGCAGCTCCGTATCAGAACTAAAATAAAATTGACCATCAGACCATTTCATTAGTCTACTGTGCCATACTACTTCATGCTGCCTACGCAGTGAACCACCAATCACTTTAATGACTAGTGGGAATCCCCCACAGCCTCTTACTATCTGCAATTCAAGGAAACAAATAAACTCAGTTATCGTTTGGAGGTTACAGGGGTAATTTTTGGCCCAAGCAAAGCTATGTATGAAAACATAATTTTGGCAGGTGTGTGTGTATATATATATTGATAAGCTATATATATCTCTCACAGATTGACAAAGTACCTTTTTGGCATCTTCTTCTGCTGGAATGTAAGAGTTCTCATCATGTAGGGATGCTGAGCGATGAAAAAGAGTCATTGCATCAACATCATCTAGTGGTTTTAAGTGATATGTAAATTTAAATCTTGGAAATGCAGTTCTTGAAGTAACCAAAATCTTGTAATTAGGAAGATCAAACTTAAACTTTTCAAGAAGGGATTCTGACCCAAGCCAGACATCATCTAGGATCAACAATATAGGATTAGGTGTAAGATGATTCAGCAGTTGTGGCAGCTGGTTGATTGCATCTTCATCACTTTGAATTTGAAAATTAGGCTGCATATTCTTATAATTTAATAGGTTCTGCACAATGACCTTCACATTGGGAGTTTTTGAAACGTTCACAAAGAGAATATTGCCCTCAAACATTCCTGTCCAAACACAATGTAGTTAGAAAACAGCCACAGACGCACATTTCATACCGCATAATATTACACACATAATGGCCCAGTCATATGAACAGAATACCCAATCCCAATCGCAGCAACCAGTGAGATGTGGGAAAAAAAAAATTTATGAGAAACACCACAAATTATGAAAATATGAGAATTGTCTTTTAAATTTTTTCTTTTTTAATCATCTTCTTTCTTTTACTGCATTATATAATTTTAGGATTCAAGTCATTCAACAAGGAAGTTCAATGTATTTTGTTTTTGCTACTACCTAACGGTATACTTTACTATTAAGGATCCACATACTAGCACTATAAATAACTTCAAGAATATGCAAACTATATTTCCTAAAACACTAACAAATTAGAAAGTAAAAAATTAGACACTGACACACAAAAGAGATGGAAGTACCTCTAATTTGGTCATCCTGACAAAGCATTTGCACCAATGTGGTCTTCCCACATCCTCCAGGAGCAGTCAGTAGAAGCAGCTGCACCTCCTCCTTCAACAGCAGCGTCTTCAACTCCTTCATTGGCATATCCAACCCGACTGTAAAATCCGGGGGATCACGAACCGTGCACAGCACCCTTTGTTTCTGCAGATTAATATTCACATTTACCAAAGTCCTCAACCCATTCCTTGTGCTATGCACTTGCATATCAAGCTGACAGAACCTGACGATTTCTTCGACCAACTCTTTAAGTTTAGGGGGAGTAGTATAGTTTGAAACAATAGTTCCACCACCGGATTTTCAAGCAGTTGAGAACCAGCTTCTCTCCCTCCTCCATATGTTCGATCAAGCTCTTTGTTTCCACTTCTGGGAGATCAAGCTGTTCACTTGATTGTGTTATTTCGTTTACTGTTGGCGCCAAACGATCTAACGGGATTCGAGGTGTTTAAGAATGGGTTTGAACATACGGGCTTTGCTTACCACATCCTTAACAGTGACATGTAACACTGCAAAGCCCTCTCCAAATGCTGCTGCCATGACTTTATGTCAAAGATTTTATATCGAATATAGTATTTGGAAGCCCAATTGAGAAACTAAGACTTTTTTTTTTTCTTTGAACAATAGACTTTGTTTTTGGAAACAAGAAACTATAATAAGACTTCGGTATACCCAACTACGTAAAATACAAACTTTTTTTTTTTTTTAATTTTAAAAAAAATTTAGAACGAATTAGAATTTTATTCTAATAAATGAAAAGTTGCAACACAGTACAAGTAAAATAAACTATCAGTGAAACCTGAAAATTACAAAGCTAAATATTCCCTTATGTAGTAGAGAATTCAAGGAAACGGATCGGAAGTAGAGAAGGCTTCATCTCCGCGCTAGCGCGTCCGAGATCGAAGTTTTAGACTTTAGTTTAAGTTTCGTCCGAAGCAAGGGATATATTGACTTTGTGGCAAAAGTTTACTTTGTACCAAGGTTTGTTTGGTTGTGGCTTGTGGATACAAAGAAAGTTAAGAGGATGATAGAGTAGGAAGGTGGAAAGTGGAAAAGAGTACCGGAGAATTTGTATCAATTTACTCACATACCATTATTAAAAATTAATGCCCAATTATTAAAAAAAGAAAAAAAAGAAAAAGAAAAGATAATCACCTAAGTTTGTTACAAAATAAAAGACGTGCCCGGTTCTAAAAAAAAAAGAAAAAAAAGAAAAGAAAAGAAGGGCACGTTCCAGTAAAACCCAAACCGAAAGAAGCTAAAAAGTAAAAACAAGAAAAGGAACCTGCATGTGTATCACTATCACACGCTGAAAAACAAAAAAAAAAAAAAAACAAGAAAGGGAAGCTGCATGTGTATCACTATCACACGCTAAAAAAAAAAAAAAAAAAGAAAGAAGAAGAGAAGTAAGAAACAACCAAAATATCAGAGAGGGGTAGTTTAGTAATTTGCTTGTAACTATTCTTCTTCTTTATACTTTCTCTTTAAATTGGGGAGATAACATTTTGATTGGTTCATAGAGAAAACATTTGGGTCTCACTAATTTTTTTTTTCACTCTTCCCTCTAATCAAACATTCATAAAATTTGTTCTCTACTTTTATTTATTTATTTATTTTTTTTTATCATCCTCCTTAAAATCTATCAAATCAAACGGATCCTAAAAGTATTAGTTTAATAAATATTTTTAAAAAAAATTTATGAAAAAAGAAAAAAATAATTAATTTTTTTACGATTTTTTTATATTTTTCATAAAAGTGATTTCAAATTTTCCTAAAATTTGTTTTCTCTCCCTTTTTTTTTTTTTTCATCCTCCTTAAAATCTATAAAATCAAACGGATCCTAAAAGTATTAGTTTAAGGAATATTTTAAAAAATTTTATGAAAAAAGAAAAAAATAATTAATTTTTTTTACATTTTTTATATTTTTTTATAAAAGTGGTTTCAAATTTTCCTAAAATAGTATGTTCACAATTGCCCTAATTGAGGACACCTATTAACAGGAACCTTATATTAATGGTTTGGTTTTGCTCACCTGTCCATCTGGTTATTAGTACTTATTAGTGGCAGACTTGTGCTATACGTGAAAAAAAAAATGAGACTTATAAGTGTTAGTTTATAAATATATTTATTTATTATTGGTTTTGCTCTAATCCAATTGCCTTGGGTATCAGTCTATGCTAAGCCGGATATTTAGCATGGTAAAACATACCCAGATGCCTTATCTCACAATCACAAAGGATAGTCACATTAGCAAGAATACAGTTTGCCAATAAATAATAATAAATAAATAAAAATATTTTGTTGGTGCAAACACTAGGCCCCTTGCAGGAATGATGGACTTTAAGTGCTTGGATTAATGCTAATATGTTTTATTTGATTTGAATTTTATTTGGTTTGAATTCTGATTTTATTTCTGAATTATATGTAATTGAATGCTTTATTTCTCTACTTCTTGATTCTAGCTTTGGAAGTCCTACTTCAGTAGTCTCCAAAAAAAAAAGGCAAAACATTGTGGTATGGTGAATTTGATAATAGATAATATTGAAGTGAAAATTCTCTAACTTGGTGGTGATTTCAAACAGCCTTAAGTGGTGAAGTTATGCACTTTCTTTATAAATCCCTAGACAAGTTTACAAGCCTTGGGTTGCATCAAATATGGTAGCAGAGCAAAACTTTGATCCATGTACCGAAATTCACAACCCAAAATGACGACAATTGTATGCTGCTTTTGAAACCAACCTCATCAAAGCATTCAAACACTACCACCCTCATCAGTCAATCATACCAATCCACATCTGGATCTCAACTTTAACTCAAATGCCATCGCCAATGCTGAATCAAGTTCTATTGGTTCTTGCCTTGACATGTATAGAAGAAGTATTGTTCATTGCGATGGGAGTAATATGCAGCCTTCTCACTGGCGATACCTGATGAATGTCACATGTAATTAGGTGGACCGTTTGTGATCAATAGGAGTGGAAGGTGTAACATCTATCATTGTCTCAAGAAGCAATGTCTTTAGTTGTGCCATTACTTGTTACATCATTAGTAATTATCATATTGGAGAGAGAGAGAGTGTGTGTGTGTTTTGATCTTGTTATAATATCCCTTGTAGTTTGTATTCACAAATTGATTTGGTTATATGTTAGTGTAATAGTGAGTAGATGTGATGGTAATTGTGATCAGCCTTGGGCTGCATCAAATATGGTAGCAGAGCAAAACTTTGATCCATGTACCGAAATTCACAACCCAAAATGACGACAACTGTATGCTGCTTTTGAAACCAACCTCATCAAAGCATTCAAACACTACCACCCTCATCAGTCAATCATACCAATCCACATCTGGATCTCAACTATAACTCAAATGCCGTCGCTAATGCTGAATCAAGTTCTATTAGTTCTTGCCTTGACATGTATTTTTTAGGGGTATTTTTTACAGTAAAAAAAGTAATAGTTAATTTTCTGAATTCCCTTAATATATACAAATTATTTTATAGATTTTAGTTCAATAATTTTTTGTTTTTTTTTTTGTTTTGTTTTTTTTTAAATTTTACTGCTGTAAATACGCAGCCCATGTTCTTGCCAAAATAATAATTGTTAATGACTTAGTTCTTAGAAATCTCTTCCCAAAAAAAAAAAAAATTCTTAGAAAAAAGTTAAAACAATTACAAATTTTACTATAAAAAATTCCCGAACTGATACCAAAATGATTGTGAATAGTAACATTTCAAAAAAAAATAATAAATGAGAGTTTGAGGGGGTGTTTGGTAGGTGTATTTAAACAATAATTTTCGTTATTTAAATAACACAATATGTATTTCTACAATATTTTTTTACCCATACGTATTTCTAAAAAACTTAAACAACGTTACTAAAATAATATTACCAAACGGGCCATAAATCATTTGCTAGAGCTATTTCAAATTTTCTACGTTAACTTATAATTACATTTATTGTCACATCAATTTGTGAGATTTTTTTAAAGTAGAAACATGTTAAAAGTACTACAAGTTTTACTACATAATGCTTAAAAACTAGTGTGACAATAGATGTGATTGGTGAATTTCAATCACCTCATAAATGATTAGTGTCTCTTTGTGATTGGTGATACATTAGTTAATAAGCTCAATGTAGAAAAACTTGCAGTACCCGTAACACTACTCTTTGTAGTAAAACTTGTAGTATTTTAGTATTTTTCTTGCTTTTGATGACACATTAGTGTGTAAGATCTTTGTAGTAAAAATTGTAATATACCTAATATCACTCTTAAAAAATTTTAGGAAGTTTTAAAACTTAAATCAAACTTGACCTGAGTTAAAATTTCACAAAACAAAGATTATTGTATTTATTTCAAAAAAGTATATGGTAAATATTTTTGTATTTTTGTTACAAATTTTTTAAAGATGAATGTAATATACTCGTACTATACACATACCATTTTTTTTCCATTTCCGTATTTTTATGCTGAACTTTTGAAACGTACTTTTTAAAAACATGCCAAATTGTACCCATTTTTATACCTACTATATTAAATGCGTATCGTATTTTATTAACTATAAGGTTGACAAATATAAAAATTTTAAAACTATATATATCTAAAAGCTAAAGTGTAGCATTTATTGCTGCTAAGCTCTTGTTACGCCACCTCATCGCCGCATTATTGCCACATAATTATTATTTTTCTTATTTATATTTTAGTCCTATTTTTTTACAAAAAAATATAAATAGATTGTTAACTTTACACATTCATCTTGAGTAGTTTTACGTTACATATAATTTTGCATTTTCATATTCATCTACTTTAATTTAGAATTTATTTTTATTCCTTTTTTTAACAAAAAAATATAAATAAATTATTAACTTTACACATTCATCTTGGATGGTTTTAATATTATATATAATTTTGTCTTTACATATTTATCTACTTTAATTTAGATGTTTATAACTAAATAATGAAATCAATGAAGAATAATAAACCAAAAATAATGTCTACATATATCTATACTATATATAATAATGGAAGTTTTGTAATAAATTTTATAAAGTTCTTTATGCACTACATCTTAAGAATATTTTCTTATTTTTTGCTCTCTTTTTTTTTTTTTTTTTTTTTTTTTTTTTTTTTTTTTTTTTTTTTTTTTTTTTTTTTTCGGGCAATTCTTACTTTGTTCAACTTTTCATCTTCTTCAACCATTGTCTTTTTAGTTCAATCTTTCATTCCTACAATAATTTTTTTTTCTTCAGTTTTCATTTGATTTTCTTTAGATTTTAATTTTTTTTCTTTATATCTTCTTAGATTCTACAGTTTTCACTTTGTTCAACCTTTCATCTACTTTCACCCTTCTCCTCTTCCATCTGAATTTTCGTATAAATTTCTTCTTACTTCATTTCCACGTCTCTCCCCTATTCCTTCCAAGTTATCCACGACAAAAAGGTAGATATGGCAAAACGGGCGGTTCAAGTTAGATTAATCGAGTTGCGGGTAAAAAACGGGTCATTTCAAGCGGGTTAAAAAGGCAGATCAATCGGGTTGTAGGTCGGGTCGGGTTGACCCATATTTTTCACATGAAAATTTCTTTTTATAAAGAAAAAAAAAATCATGTATTTGCTATTTGAAAAGTCATGTAACAAATTACTTGATGTAGAATGTATTACTTTGAATTCACTACTTATATCAAGAATGAACTCAGTTAAACTTATTAATATTTATTTAATAATTTTAAAATTATACAAATCTTAACATTGCTATCTAAAACAAAATAACACAAAGATAAATAAAACAAATGCATAAGTTTTATTTCTACACAATATCAACATCCAAACATATAAAACAAAATTACAAATGACTTATTGGATAACTCATTTGACAAGGAATAAAAACATATAAGAAATTTACAATCTTGAAAATTAATTTTATAATCTATTATCAATTGTGATTGGCATTCTATTTTAATTTGAGATATACATTAAAGTTTGATTGTTTACTTTTTGTACATGGTCTCTTTTATGATTATCATATCATTGTTAAGCAACACACACAGGAAATATCATAATTTATTTTGAAAAGCCATTTATTTTGGACATAAATTGTTAAAAATTAGATCTAAGCATTCATAATTTTAAATCTATATTTTTAACTTTACTGTAACCTAGGTTGTCAAATCCAGACCGAATCGAATGGTCCGACCTGGTTACTCGTGACCCGTGCCCCCAACCCAATTCTTTAGCAAGTGAAAACGGGTCCTGAAATAAATTGGGAAAAACGCATGCTTTAGGTATAGAACCAATGACCTCCTAGGAGGTTCGGACCTTTGTCCAACACATTAACCACTGAACTAGTTGGCTTCACTATGTCCTTCTTGAAATTTATATTTTATTTATTTTAATTTTATAAGATTAATAGTTTTTTGATTTAATTTTATCAGTATTTACTTAATAGTATTTTCTATTTTTTTTTTGTTCCAGAATTATTCTTTCACATCAATAAATATGAATATGAAAATTGTAAATTTATGTTAAAAATGATTTTATTTTAAATTAAGATGCATTTTTTATTTGAAAGATTAATAAACACAATTTTTAAAGCTTTTTTTATATTTATTATTTTCTATTCACTTTATAAAAATAACGAAAATTCATTTGAAAGTTGTTTTAATTGCTTAATATTTTTTACGGGTAAATTTCCATATTTTTACACATTTAATACATTTATTTGTATTTTAATTAATATTAAATTAATTTTGACGTCATCACGGTTCGACCTCAGATGAACCTCGATCCTATCTTAAAAACATCGAACCTTTCCCTTTTCCGGTTCTTTGAACAGTCCTGGTTTGAAAACCATAACTGTAACCAGATTATCTTGACATGTATTTTGCTATTTGATATCTAAAAATCTTTACTCATTTATAGAATGCTCAACCATTCATCTTTCAATTGATTTACATGCAGTTATGTAAATGTCTCAATTATTTCCTTAAAACTCACAACAAACAATTAAACTAATATTGTCTTAATTTTTTTTTTACCAAATTTTTTTATTAAAAAAAAAAATGGTTCGGCTTCGGATTGGGTTGGGTTGACCCGTAAAAAACATGGGTCAGGTCTTGGGTCAACTCGTTTTTGTTTCGGGTAAAAAAAATGGGGTTCGGGTTGGGTCGGGTCAGAAAATTCTGACCTGTTTTGCCATGTCTACAAAAAGGTCAATACTCTCTCTCTTTCTCCATTTTTTTTTTCTATTTTGGTGGATTTTTTTAATTGTTTCAACCACTTTTTTTTTTCTACTAATGGTTCTTTTTGTTATTGTTGATTTAATTGTCACATCACATTTGTTTATTTTTTTTGGTAAATTTGTGTCGACTTTTATGCATATTTAGGCAGTTTGGTATTCCTACTTCCAATCGCAAGTTCTTTTTCTTTATCCCATTAGTTTGATTTGATTTGGGTTAATAATTAATTGTTTTGCAAGTTAGAATTTGATTATTATTTTTTTTAGTTATCAATTTAGATGTTAAACTATTTGACTTTACTAATTTTTGTTTTTTTTTTTAATCCTTAGGGGGTGGACAAAGTACTCTTAAAAGTTGTATTAATAGTACTCTATATTGCCATTTATTCAAAAAAAAAGTAAAAGTTAATCAAACGAAAATAATCGAATGTGTGACATATTTTAGCTTTTGCAATTGTATTTTAATTATTATTAATATTTTATAACAATGCATATATGTATATATATATATATATATATAGAAATTTAATTCTTAGATTTTGCTAATAATTTTTTATTTGATAATATGTTTTGGGTGGATGATTTAGCAATTTTTGCAAAGAAAATAAAATTAATAGATTATCAACAACAAATTATTTTCTTAATTGGTCCAATTAATCATTGTTAAGTTTTATTAATTTTTTTAGTTACGTTGTTCAATGTTTTGGATTGTTGGGCAGAAAAAAACAAAAGGTTTGATAAACTTTATTTAAAACTAAAAGAATAATTTCCAAAATTTATATTCTTTTTAATGATTTATAAAATGTTATTAGTAACTTTTAATAAAAAAATGAATATTTTCATTTAATGAGACTACTCTAAAAAAATTATCACACGCTATGCACAGATTCACGGCTAGTTATTATTATAAAACACACCTACCTGTGGTGGAAGATCGTATGAAAAAAAAGCTAACCACATTCAATAGGAAAAGTATATGTTTCCAAGATGCAACCTGTGGTTAATTTTGTGCTGCCAAGGCTCAGCGTTCTTGATGCATATGAATACGTGATTTAGAATTTAGATACAAATATTTACATGCATGTATCCCAGGCAGGAAGCAACTTAATTTAGTGCTTACTGCTTGCAGGTAATGAGAAGGGCCAAGTACTATTCTTAAATAATCCACATACACTCCACGCCCAAGTCTGTGCATGAGCTAATAATATTGTTTTTTTTTTTTTGATACTTTAGTTTGTAACATTGGTCTATCTCTCTTCTGACCTTTTAAGTTTTAACCAATAAAACCAAATTAGCTGCTAAACCTTTTCGTATATTAAGCAAGTTTGATAAAGAGTAATGCTATGATCATAACTTTTGCCACAATTTTTGTCATAATTTACTCATATGGCAAGTTGTGAGTGATAAATTTGTGGACCCACCACTTTCGATTTTTATCATAATTTACTCACATGGTACTAGCATTTTTCATTGATAAACTCACAATATTCATAAATTTTCGGTCACTCTTGGAACAACCAATAAGAAGTTCTATTTCCTGGCATTAAGATCCATAAATTTCATAGCCCACTTTCGATTCTCAAAACCAATCCTATCCCCAAAAAAATGACATTAAAACTTAAAAGTCATAGATAACTAAGAATGAACTGGAAAATATATATATATATATATATATTTAAAAATAATAAAATTAGAGCTCTCTCTTTAGACATATAAGAATGCCATTTGAGTGTACCTAGGCAAGCTGTTCATTTGCCTTCTAGAATTGTAATCTTTTTTTTTTTTTTTTGAAGCCAGAATTGTAATCTTTTTACTTGCCTGCCAATATATATAATCAATCTTAATGTAAAAGTCATCCATTAAGAGATTGAAGTACCATTTGTTTCGGTACAAATCAAAAGCAGGAAATGTAATGCATTCACTAATGAGCTGAGAAGGCTTGTATGATGAAATGTAAAAGAATTTTATCAACAAATTAAGTTTCTGATTTGGGCCTGCTTAAATTCAAACTGCATCCCACAGGATCCTTCTCATAATCATTCCTATGATCTCACAATAAATCATTTATTGAAATGGTTCTTTTGGCTGCATTAACTGAAGAGATGTCCAAGCTGGACTGAAGCACATGCTGCAAAACAGGCATCCAAAATCTAAGTGGAATACTTTTTCTGTTTTGTTATACCTTAACATCCAACACCAGAATTGATGCTAAAATTTCCCCCTTGTCGCTATGCATAGAAATCCCCTTCACCTTAGAGTACAACTAATAATTATGCTTCAAATTCTTTGTTATCTCTACTTGTTTGAGAAATAAAATTTGTTCCTGTACAATAACTGAATAACCATGTCCTCTGTTTCCGGAACCGTGGAGATTGAAGCTAAACAAATCTAAACAATCTCTAACTTCTCTTTTATTCGTTTTGTTTTTTTTTTTTTTTAACCTTTTTATATTTAATTTTCTTTTTAGAAAATGTTAATGTTCCCAGCATGTCTACTATTCTGGTAATACAGCCTATGCACACTCCAAGTAACAATCCACCTCACTCCTCTCTAGCCACTACCAACACGAGGTGAGCAAAAAGTCGAAATTTCCAAATTGTGAGCTCAGCTATAAACTAGTTTGACGAAGTTGTGTTGATCGGATAATGAGTAAAGCCCCACTTACTCTAATGAAACTTCCCTGAACTAACTTAAATTATAAATAAAACAGAATAATGCCTATTCCCTCTACAACACTATTCTAAAAATTCCCTGTAAGCACTGAGCAGAGCAGGCACAAAAAGCTATGTGAGCCAAGTTTGACTATGTTTTGTTGATCGGCTATTCAGGAAAGCCCCACTTACTTTCCCTGAAACTTCCCTGAAATCACTTCAATACTTCATGAATTATAAGCTCGTTGAGCCTCCCTCCCTCTACACCACTATTCTAAAAATTCCCAGTGATCAGAGAAGAGCAGAGAGCAAGGTTCCACATTCAAGCTATGCAGAGTAGGTTGAGAGATCATTTCTTTAATAGAAGAAGAAAGCAAAGAAAACAAAGAGAGAGAGCATTTGTTGAGAATGGAGGCAAGTTACTTGAGAAGCTGATTGTCTGTTGCAATGGAAAGCCTATTCCCATCCGTACCTTCTCCGCTCAACAGCTCCGCCAAGCGACCAACAACTATTCTGAACATCTGGGAAAGTATTGGTACAAGGGTTCTTTTGAAGGACGAAGTATTCTCACTAGACATTCTTCAGACTATTTAGCCATCAATGATTTAATGATTTCTGCACAAATGAGTGCTCACAGCAATGTATTAAAGCCCATAGGGTGTTGTCTTGAGACTCCATTTCCCATTTTTGTGTATGAATTTGCGGCCAATGGTTTCCTTGCTGATCGAATTTATGTCTCCCTTGTTACTAAACGACAACATCAGCCGATGGTGTGGGAGAGAAGGTTAAAGATTGCAAGGCAGATTGCTCATGCAATTTCTTATCTCCATACTGCCTTCGAAAGACCTGTCATTTACATGGCTATAGATATGGAAAATATCTTCTTAGATGAACATGATGTTCCCAAATTGTCCAACTTTTTAGTTTCCGTATCAATTCCCGAAGGTGAAACTGATGTGGAAGTTTATCACGGCTTTCGGAATTTAAGGTTCTGCTCCCCTGAGCTTAAAGCAACAGGCAAGGTAAATGAGAAATCTGACGTATATAGTTTTGGTTGGTTTCTTCTAGAACTTTTAACTGGAGAGGATTCTTATAATATTACCCGATTGACAATTGATGAAGATTCTACCTTAGTAGCATACACACATGACCGTGCTCAAAGTAGTTCCATAAACGAGATTGTGGATCCTACAATCTTGGCAGAAGACGGGGAAGGAGGTGCTACTTTAGAGCAGCAATTGCAAGCTTTCCTGGATCTTGCCTCATCATGTACAGAGGAAGACCCACAAAGAAGGCCAACTATGGTGGATGTCACCAAACAACTCAGGCGAATTGAGAGGTTCATTCCATGACTACTTGTTTACTTATTTGAGTTCATCCGATCATCTGTTATAGATAAACAGATTTGCATTATTGCATATCCAAATGTTTTAGGTACAACAACAAACAAAATTTACTTCATTTTCAAACAAATGACCATGGATAGAATTTAGAATAGTTAAAAAAGCTTATTTGATGAAGAGCCATTTAATGCTATTATCAAATCCTCTCGCTACTAAAAAGCAGTCCTAATAAACTATAAGATCAGCTATTGGTATTTCTCAATCACACAGACTGGGTGAAGAGCATTTGGGAAATTTGCAGAATTTAAAACTTCATGAGAGTTTTGAAGAGCATCCTTCTGCATCATTCAAGAGGAATGTTTCTAATGATGAAAGCCAAGCAGTAAAGGAAGTCTCTGAAAGGCCTCTTGAAGCTTAATAGTGATGCAACTGAATGATGACAAAGCTTGTATAGCTTTTCAATCCGTGATTGGGAAGGTAATATAAAAGTTAGGTGGGTTACCAATAGCAGTAGTAGCTCAGGCCAACTTTTTGGGCATTTAGATTTCTAAAGAGATGAAATTGTATTGATGCATATGTATATTGTATTGATGCTATAAGAACTGGAGAATAGATTGGTATTGGCAAAGGAGTTTGATAACTGTTCTTTTGTTTGAATAAAAGGAATGCAAACAAAGTAGTTAATAGTCTTAGTAACTGGCGTGTGTGTTAGGTCCCAAGAATATTATCACAAAATTACCAACCCAAAATAGCAATTACACTCAAGAACCGCGTGAAAAACCCTTTCTCCTTGAAGGGTAAAACAATGAAACAAACTTTGAATAATTTCACTATTATCAAATTGATTACAATAAATCTCTTGTATATGTCTTCCGGCTAAAGAAAAATATCCTTGTTTTTTCTTTTACTTACACTATTTTTCTTTCACAAGTCGTGTCTCTCTTTTAGTTGTTCTCTTATAACCAAATGGTCTCAATTAATTCCCTTCAGCCTTATTTCTTCTTCAGCGTGCAAAACACGCTCAAAGTCTCTGCCCATGAAAATGGCAAGAAGACTTTTGTAATTCCCTTCAGCCTTATTTCTTCTTCAGCGTGTGAGACGCGCTCAAAGTCTCTGCCCATGAATATGGCAAGAAAGACTCTTGTGTCTTGCCAACCTCCTCATTATTGAGGTATATAATAAGTGTGGGTCCATTGGACATTTAAATTTTAATCATTTATTAGTCGCAAACTCACACATTACCCGTGATAATTTTTTTTGGTGATCTTATTAAATATATATATATATATATATCATATTATATATAATAAAAGTTGGACTTAGACGCCGTGATTACGCCAAGTGGCTTCACCAAATTGCAGAAATTTTAATAAATTTTTAGAATTTAAGAATAGATATATATATATACATATTTTTTGGATAAATATGACAAACACCGTGGTTACGCCAAGTAACTTCATCAAATTGCAGAAATTTTAATAAATTTTTAGATTTTAAGAATAGATATATACATATTTTTTGGATAAATATGACAAATCAAGTAATGAATGAAAAATAGTATTTGATTTACAACTATATCAATTGTGTTTATCTAAAATGTTGTCAACTAAGTCTAAAATCAATAGACTCTTCATCTAATCTTTTTTTTTTTATTTAAATTATATTATCATGTGTAACAAAAAAACAACATAGTACACGTAAAAACAAAGTATTAAATGAAGATTTTGGATAAACATACTTCCTATATTAATTCTTCTTCTCTTATAATTCCTAAAATGATTAGAAATCTAATTTCCACACAATTGAAAATTCTCTCACTCTCCATCAAGTTGCAGAAAATTTTTTATTTTTTTTTTAAATAGACATTTTTTTTTGTTCTTATCTTCTTCTCCTATAATTTTTAAGTTGATAATTTGATTACAATCCAAATTCTTCATCTAATAATTTTCTTATTATAATTTATAAGTTGATAAATATTATCAATTTGATTACAATCCAAAATCTTCAACTTATTCTTATTTTTTTAATTTAAATTATATTACTACATGTAAAAAAAAAAAAAAAAAAAAAAAAAAAAAAAAAAAAACAGCAACTACTTTTGTTTTTAAATAAAACACTAAATTCTTTGAATTTACTCCTGCCACTTTTTTTAAGATTTAAACTTCAACTTTACACTCCCACAAATTAGACTAACATTAGACTTCTTATTCATATCAATTTCTTCAATGTTGAGTGTATATATACTAAATAATTTATAATGAATATGTACTATAAGGTTCTTTTTCTTTATACTTCTCTTTTTTTTTTCGTCATTAAATCGAATAGGTTTTGTGTATTTTTTTGTATTTTTGTTTAACCTAATTTGCTTATAATTTATACAATTTATATGATTATGGTTTGAGAATTAATCATTAAATATGCTTCGACTCGTGATTTTTTAAATTATTTTTTGTTTTATGACATGGGTTATAATGGTGATATGTTTCTTTCATCCTCTCAATTTTGATTTAGAGAAAATTCTTCTTTTTAGCTTACAATTAAGCATGTTTTGATAAAAAATTGATTATAAATTCTTCATAACAATTTGATTTTTTTTTTCCTGATTGAAATAGATTTGGCTAACTATTAGAGTTGTACACGTTGATCTATAAAAGAAGTCAATCTGTCCATTTAGTTTTTATTTTTATTTTTTATCAATCATTAAATATGGTTTGACATGATTTTTTGTCATTCGTAAAATTTTATAATAAAGAACAATGACAAACAAGAACAAGAATATAGTGTACAAAGAAGTATTCAACAATCTCCCAAAGATACAAAATTCTCATTAGAGCACAATTGGTAGGTTACAAAATAATAATTTTATTTGGTGTTATCATTTTATATTTGATAATTATTATACCAATTTTTTTTTCCATTTTTTAATATAATAATTATTTGAGAGATTATTGTTTATCAAATAAAATGTATATCCTATAAGTTTATGATAAAATCATGCAACGCACGAGCTTTTAACTAGTATATATATATAATGTGAATCTTTACATGTACTTTTATGTAAACTCTATATATTCCACTTATTTAGATGCGTAAAACCATAGACTACTACTCCATAATAATAGTTGTTAATTAATTTTATCTTTTTTTTTTTAATAATCTCATTTGTAACACTTCTTACCATTGTATATTTACTAACCAATGATTTGCATAATAAAGACGTTAAATGAGAGGTAGCATCGTTCATTAAATTTTCAAAAAGTAGCCGTGTATGAAATATATATATTATTTCTTATGCAATTTTAAAAGGATATTCAAATTTTCTAACTTTATTTCTTATGCAATTTCAATTATTATTGGAGAACATCACTTTTTTAGTTATGATTGGAAATATGGTTTCTATGATTTAAGTTTGGTTAGTTTTAAGTTTAAATTTAGTACTATGATTGTATTTAATTTTTTATTATTGATTTAAAAATGAACGTAAGTGAATGTAACGGTTTATTTTACTACATTGTAAAGTTTTTAATATTTAACTCAAAAAAAAAAAAAAGTTTTTAATATTCTTCGTATGGACATTTCTATTTTATTTTTTACTTCTTCTTATAGCCTCTTTTTTTTCCAATTAACGGCTATTGATGACGTTTGATTTTTTTTTTTCTTTATCTACTCTTTATTACTTTTTTTTCTTTACCATCTCTCTCTCTCTCTCTCTCTCTCTCTCTCTCTCCATTGGCAACCTATTGTTTTTCAAAATTTGATTATGATTCTATGGCATTAAATATGCATTATTAGTTTCTTTATGTTATATTTGGTTTGATTTCCTCATTAATTTTAAAAAAAAAATTTGGGAAAGATTTTTTTTTTTTTAATTAAGTGTTTCTAAATTGACATTTGTTTTGTATTCTATTTTTCCTTTAATGTATTGGGTGTGAGAATGAGTATTTTCCTAGCCTTACTCCACTTTATGAGGACAATTTTATTTATTAAATTTAAGTAAAATATTATATGTTTAATTTAATGAAAATTTGGGACCTGACCAATTATAATTATATCCCCATCAATTGCTATGATTCCACCTCCCCCGAAAAAAAAAAAAAACTGAGCATTGTTGTTTCCAAGTTGAAAATTGCTTGCAAGTCATGCCTTCTAAAAAATTGTCCATACTAACCATTAGCCAATATAACAAATTCTTTTTCCTAGTGCTTGATTTTAACCTATATTTCTCGGTATTATTATACAATTTGAATTTAACTGATTCTTGTCCTTGCTACTAGTTGTTTCCTACTCTTTCACTCCACTTTGTTGATCCAATTTTAGTCGTTGATTTAACTGTAGCCGAAAAAAAACAAGCAAGATTTTTTTTTGGGTTTTTAATTGATTATTTTCAAATAAATTTTTTTTATGTATTCACTTTTTGAAACTTATAGATATGGTTGGGTGGCAAAAGTTTCATATGTGCAAGGGCGGCCCAACATTATTTGGGGTCTAAGACAAAAAATTTATGCGAAACTTTTAATATGTAAATATTAATTAAACAAAATTATTTTAATACTAATCAAATCTAGGTTAATTTGATACATTAAATACATAATTTGATGGAGAATACCAACTAAACTAATGTTAATTTTATATAGAGAGTTGAATATCATAGTTGAACCATGGTTTTAAAAAGCGGACCGGAGGCGAAACTAGATTTGCCTCCAATTCTCGATTTTTACTTGTTTTTCCCAGTTATTCATGGTTTTTACCAGACCAGATTGGCATCCAATTCTTGGTTGGACCGGTCTGACTGGTCGATCTGGTCTGGTTTTTAAAACATTGAGTTAAACCATAAATATAAATAAAAATATGTTACGATAAAAAAAAAAAAAAAAACTTTATTTTGGATATACAATGATACATAGTTCAGTAAAGTTAAAATCTAATTTTTAATTTTATATCTTATTTTTAAGAGAGGCAGATAGATATTATTTGGTATGTGACTTTGAAGGATATCAATTTACAAAAATTAAAGTCTCAAAATATTAGGGAAGATTAATCTATAATTGATGATTTAACACATTTGCGACATTTTTTTGAAACATTTTAGAGTTTCAATTGGTTTAGGGTTCTATTGGTCTTGTACATTGAGAGTATTAATATAAATGAAAAGGAAAAATGTGCTTAAAACACTATAAAATGTTCACAATATGATGTGACATTGACTCTCATTGATGAAATTAATCAATTTAACTAAAGAATGTTTAAATCACTTTTTTTTGTGATTGGTAACATGACAATTTGTAAGTCAATAGTAAAATTTGTACTTTTGTAGTATCCTTACTAATAAAAAAATGGACAACCTTTAAAATTTATGTATAATTTTATAAAAATTTGGGTTTTAAATTATTAGAAGTGAGCCTTTTTCCCTAAGGGGAAATTTTTTTTGGGTGGGGCCTTAGGCCTAGGCATAACTTGCCTAGGCCTTGGGCTGGCCCTGCATATGTGCCTATCTCATGCACCTATATGTGCCTATCTCATGCACCTATGTGAGATGATGAGACAAGCACAAGAAATACCTTCTTGTTGTGAAATTTTAAAATACTCGCAAGTACATGAACTGTACTGAAGTATAGTTTGACAAGAACGAAGTCGAACCCACAAGAATTTATATGAACATAGAAAAATTAATCAAACCATAACCAAATTACTCCTAATCTAATTTAATAAAAATAGATTGTTTTGAAATTAAAATAAACTAAGCAAATAATTAAAAGAAGCAAAAGATATAATATAAAAGCAATAAAGAGATTAAACAATCAAGAGAAAGGAATTAAGGTTTTGGAATCTGCTTTATTAATTCATATAAGCATATATTTATGATTATTAATTTTTCTTAATCATTACATGATAATCTAGAAATCAATCTTGCTATCATGGAAAATACTATCATTAAAACTTATGTTTAAAAATCTAAAGCATGCTCCTCTTCACTTCTTAAGTATAAAATCAAATTATCAATTGTATCCGTTGACAAAAAAAATCGCAAGAGATATCCAATTTTATAATCAAGCAATAATAAACCAAAGCATTCAATTAATTAATACAAATCCTAAATCATGAGAAAAACATGATTGAACTCATATCTAAAATTCTATCTTAGTTAATTGATATGAAGTAAGAACAATTTAAATCATTAAAGAATAACTATTGTGGGAAAAATTAAATCACATAAATACTATTGATAATCTTTAGCAAGGTTTCATCCTTAAACTCTAATTATAAATTAACTACTCATGGTAATTGAAATAAGACACAAAAAATAAAACACTAAGAGCATCTCCAACAGAAGATGTGTAGTTATTAAAAAAAGAATAAATAATGAATAAAGAAATAATATTTAAATGAGATAGAGAATGAGATAGAGAATCTGTTGGAAAGTGTATTTAAAAAAGTGGGTAGCTAAAAGGTAAAAGTCACTATTCATTTTCTAAACAGTACAAAAATTTGTCTAATCAGCTCAAGATGCTCTAAAATGTTCCAAATACAAGCTCCTTGTTTGTATCTTGATGAAGTAATTGCAAGGCGCACAACAAATGTTCTAGCAAGAGTTTAAGACCACAAGCGGACAAGCCACCTGTACATCACTCTTATCTTATTCTTTATTCTTTTCTTTTTCCTTTTACTTCATGCCTCTTCATGTTGGCTTAGCAAATGACATAGTCCCACTTTGCATGTAAAGCCATTATTACCAACAACAAAAAGATAATATATAACAAAAATAGCATAAAAATAAAGTTAAATATGTAGATATGAGAGTGCCTAATTGTATATATTTCACGCAAATCACTTCCCGTCCTGTGACTCTTACTTTTACTCTTAGATGAATTGAATCATAAATTCAGGTTTTATAATGCCTAATCTAACTTATCTTACATTTTTTTATGAACTGTCTTTGGGCCTTTTTAGGGCTCTTGCCAAGGGAGGCGGCCGGTGCCATGCATAGCTTCATGGTATTGGAAGATATGATGATTGATGCAAACAGGCATAGCAAGGAGTCTACTATCCAACCGTAAAAGAACATTTTCCCAACTATTGAGAATATACTTTACCAAGAAAATATCCAACGGAAATTCAAATTCATTTCCAAACCCAACCCAGAAACCATCCTTCTCACCTACCCATTTCACACAAGCCCCTTCATTTCCCACCGTTCTTGAGTCTCATGGTGCAAAGAACCCAAATGTTGAAACTTTTCCAAAGTATTCAAATGCAATTTCCTGGGCATGACCAAACAACTTGGTTTGTGCATTCAGGCTGCATTTGTTTTAGTGTAAAGTATTTTCCAGTTGTAAAATATTTTTAGGTGAAAATATTTTCGAAAAAGGAAAATATTTTCTTGTGTTTGGTTGCATTTTAAAAATTATATTAGAAAACAATTTTTAGTGTTTGTTAACATTCTGAAAATGCTATTTTTCTACAAATTTTTCACATTTTCTCAGCTTCCAAACAAATTTTATATCACAAAATCCACCACTATCCACACAAAACCCACCACCACACAACACAGAAACCACCAAAACGCCACCACCCACACCACCACAACAACAACAAAAAAAATTTGAGATCAAAGAGGGAAAGTAGATCGGCGACGAGATCAACCTAGAGGAGGAGATAGATCGGCAAGTTGCGGACGATGAGATCGACCCAGAGGAGGAGATGATCTGACCAAGAGGAGGAGGAGACCGGTCAAGCGGCGGTAGGCTTCTTATGGCGCGATCTCGGCGGGACGATCTCGACGACGCGAAGTCGACGGCGCGATCTTGCCAGCACGTCTGGGGTTGGGGCGCGATCTCGCTAGTGTGTTTGGTTGCGCGAAGTCAAAGGCTCTCTGTCTCTCTCTCTCTCTCTTTGCGCGTCTAAGTCCGGAAATGGTTTGAAGTGAAAATAGAAACATAAAACAATTTTCCAGTCAAAGCCTTTATTTTACGGTCAAATGAAATGTTTTTCCGAAAAATTCTATTTTCTATGCGCAACCAAACACACGGTGAGGTGTAAAATGATTTCCTGAAATGGTTTGAAGCCAAAACAAATGCAGCCTCAGTTGCAATTTCTGACAATCCCACCTAGTTTCAGCAAGACCCAGATGACCAACCAACTATAACTTCCTCAAGTTTAGAAGGGACAAACCGGGGGAGATATTGAGCAAGCTCTTGATCTATGCGGGCTTACATTGAACGAGGACTTGGTGCTGAATGTGGTTATGTATTTTTCAACTGGGTTTGTAGAAAGGGGAGAAAATGAAGTGGGTGTTTACAATGAGATTCTTCATATACTTTTGAAATAACAACGTATCGAGGAGGTGATCCAAGTGCTTGATGAAATGTCAAAGAGAAAGGGGCTTGTCAATGATAAGACGTATGGTATTTTGGTTAATAGATTTGCGGCTGCTCATATGGCATTTTACCAAATGCTATAACTCACGACTACTTGCCTAAGTCCTTGAAGAATCCAGAGGAAGTACCCGAGCTTTTGGAGAGGATATAGAAAAATGGGAGTAGGATGACTGCTGAGTGCTGACCCTTACAACTTGATCTTGAAGTTGTATATGGATTGGGATAATTAGGGAAGTGTAAGATATACATAGGAGGTGATGGAGAGAAATGAGTTGGGACAAGACCAACGATTTTATAGCATTATGATACATGGGCTTTATGGCAAGGGAAGAATACAAGGTGCTTTGTGCTTTTTCAATGCGATGGCGTTAAAGGGCATGGTGCCAGAACCAAGGAGAAAAATATTGGTATATGACATGAACATTAAGTTGAAGGAGAGCAGGCAAAAAGAGGAAACAGTGTTAAGGAATAAGGATGGATGATTGTTAGTGACTAGCATTGGTGGGTCTCATCCTTCCCTCCATTTGACAAAAGAGGTAGTGCTTCCTCTGACTTTGAACTTCATGTGATTTGGTAAATACTTTCATAAGAAAGGAAAAAAAAAATTAATTCCTTAAAACATTTTAGACATGCTAAAGTTAGGCATTTGGTGAAAACTATCTTTGGTGAAGCATTCTTAAGTAGTTACAAGATTATTATATTTTTTACATAGACAATTTTATTACATGGAGTTTAATTGTCAATTGATCATGAGTTTGCACTTGGAAGTAAATTTTACTCTCTGGACATCTTGCTAATTTTTGTCTAATATATATTTATTAGGATTCTAACTATAATTGAAAATATAACTGCAGTATGGAGTAAGTATTGAATATAAGTGCTATATGGAGAAAGGTGCCTGATGATTTCCATGTACATCTGTGTACATGTCATTGTCTCATTAAGCTTTTGAAAATGTAAAAGGGTGTAAATGGTTGAAATTTATATCAATATCATGGCATGGATTCAACTTGAATATCTCAGTATCAAGTAGAAATTCATTATAAATATATAAATATGAAAAAAGAGATGTGCTGAGTAGCAAAAGGGTATCATCTCAACGGCTTCTTCTTTCATAGGAAAGAAAGATTGAAAGGGAAATAAAACTCTAAGAGCACGTTTGGTAAACTATAATAGGCACTGTAATGTAATAGTTATTCATATGATTTAGCTATTCAATAGTTTGGTTATGTTTTTATTATAAGGAATAGTCATTCCTTATGAATAGCTATTCTTTAAAATGAGGAATAACTATTCCTTTCTAAAGGGGTTGTAATAGCTATCTCTTAGTAGATGTAATAATTTCTAACATTAATATATTTTCAAATAAATAAACTTTCCATATCCACCTAACAATTATGGAAATAAAAAATCATCAAAAAATAACTCATTTCTCTAAAATTTAAAATATATTATTTTTTAGGAAATATATTTGTATGAATGAGATATTTTCTAAAATAGATCATAAGTTTTATTCTAATGTTATAACTCATAACCAAAGTAATGAATAGGTTTAGTTATTCCATTACAACACCTTTTATTCCTGGTAATAAAGATTTCCATTCCTGTTGTAATCTTCATTCAGTGTATCGAACGTACCCTAAAATACACAAATAAATCATCATATACGCTTTTCTGTTTCTCCGCTATTGCCTCTTTTACCTTCAACTTGGAAGCATCCTTTTGGAACTAGAAGCGAAGCAACAAAACAAGTGATATTTTTACTAAATTACTATTATTGGTTTGGTAATAATTTTTTTTTCAAAAAAGTAAAAATTAATAAATATAGAAGTTAAAAATTTGTGTTAGACAGAGAAGGGTAATATTGCTTTGATCTCAGTCCTTGTTCACCTGCCGCACTCTACTTTAGTGCTTATTACAGTTTGACTATATTATAATGTCTTTGACGTGAAGGTCGAGGCGACGATGATTTTTTTTTTTTTTTTTAATTTTATAAAAGTCGATCCTTTTGATGAATTATTTATGGTCTTGCCTATGGTCCGTCAAGGCTTTTAAGGCACTAGGCCCTAACGGACTACATATTGGGTTTTTTCATCATTTTTGTGCGGATGTTTAAAATTTTTTCTGCTCTGAAATAAAGTAAGTCTTCGCTAAGGGAACTGTGCCAAAGTATCTCAATGAAACTTTGGCCACTTTAATCCCTAAATGCCAAAACCTAGAGTCATTGGGGAACTACAGACCTATCAGTTTGTGCAACTCTGTGTACAAGGTCATTTCAAAAATCATTGTAGTCTGTATTAGACCTCTACTCGATAAACTTATTTCCCCATTCCAAACAGCATTTGTACCAATGCAAAGAGGTTTAGATAATGCTCTTATTGCTCAAGAGCTGATCCACACACTTGACAATAAAAAGGGAAAAGTGGGTTACATGGCTGTGAAGTTGGACTTAGAGAAGGCTTACGACATATTAGAATGGAGTTTTATACATAAAGTGTTGCAAGCTTTTCATTTGCCTCCTATGCTAATAAAGATCATCATGAGTTGTGTGATATCATCAAATATAGCTATTTTGGTCAATGGGGGCGCTTTAGAATCTTTTGAACCATCTAGGGGCCTTAGACAGGGGGATCCCTTATCGCCATACATTTTTATTATGTGTATGGAATATCTAAGCCACCTTATTGAGCAGAAGTGTGTGGCTGGTTCTTTGACACCCTTGAAAGCTTCTCGTGGTAATCTGGACATTTCACACCTTTTTGCTGATGACACCATTTTGTTTAATAAAGTTGAAGTTGCAAAGTGTGAGGCCATGGTTGAGGTTCTAGGGAAGTTTTGTTCCGAGTCTGGTCAAAGAATCAGTATGGAGAAATCTCGCATCTACTTTTCAACTAATGTGAGTAATAGTGTAAAAGAGGAAGTTCGTGAGATATTGGGCATCCAAGCAACTCAAAACATTAGGAAATACCTTGGCTTCCCTTTAGTACATAGAGAAGCAAGCACACAGCAGTACAACTTTATTGCTAAAAAAGTCATGAATAAACTTGCGGGTTAGAAGTTGAAGTTCCTTTCCTTTGCAAGACGGGCTATCCTAATTAAATCTGTAATGTTTGCCATCCCCAACCATGTGATGCAAGGGGTGGCTCTCCCTATGCATGTATGTGATAAGTTGAATAAGATAAATAGAGATTTTTTGTGGGGTTCCACGAGTGAGAAGAGAAAAATGCACCTTGTTGGCTGGAATAAAATTGTCAGACCCAAAGAGGAAGGGGGTCTTGGAATACAAGAAGCTAGAGCTAAGAATATAGCTCTTCTTGCCAAACTGAATTGGAGAATGTATTAGGATCAAAAGGCACCATGTGCTAGATTAATCCTGAAAAAATATTGCTCCTCCTCAAGAGTAAGAGCTAGAGATCCGGATAAGCTTCCTTCATCCCCTAATTGGAAGGCAATCAAACTGGGATTTCCTGTTTTCCTTAAAGGAGTTTGTTGGGGAGTTGGTAATGGCTCAAGAATTCGGGTTTGGCTGGATAATTGGATAAAAGGTGAGTCTCTTAGAGAATTAATTGAAGGCCCACTGAAATAAGAAGATAATTTGCTGACTGTGGAAGATATCCATGGGATTATAGTTGGAAGTGGGAGCTATTGTCCTTTGATCTCCCTAAGTCCATTAAGGATAAAATTAAAGCTATCCCAATTCAAAACTATGGCATTGGGGAGGATACCATAATGTGGAAGCACACATTAGATGGTGAGTTCTCAAATAAATCAGCTTACCTTTTATCTTTGATGGGAGAAAATTCTAGCCCGGTCTTCAAGGAAGCATGGATATGGAAGCTTGATATTCTTCCAAAGATTACTACCTTTCTATGGCTATGCTTACACAATAGTATTCTTGTAAAAGAGGTTTTGGCCTCAAGGGGCATTATGTGTGATAAAATTTGCCCATTATGTAAATCTCAAGAAGAAACAATTCTTCATCTTCTCAGAGATTATGAGTTAGCCCGTGATTGTTGGAGGAAACTTGAGGTTCCACCCATGTTAGTCTCCTCCTTTTCCAGAAATCTAGAGGATTGGTTGCAAGCCAATTGTTTAAGCAACGTAGGGCATAAATCTGCCAACCCGTGGAGCACACTTTTCCTGTTCACAGTATGGTCCATCTGGAAGAACAGGAATAAGATAGTATTTGACAATGCCATTCCCAACTCCTCTCTCCATAAAATTTGCTTAAGCCAAGCCTATGAATACTCATTTTATGTGAGCAAATCTAAAATCATAGCGCAGAAAGTTGTTGTTCCAGTTAGATGGAGTAAACCTTTAGAGGGGTGGTACAAGCTTAATACCGATGGTGCTTCCTTTGGGAATCTAGGCAAAGCTAGTGGAGGAGGCATTATCAGAGACGGCCAAGGGAATTGGGTGAAGGGATATTCTAGAGCTATTGGCTTCACTACCAGCATCATTGCTGAACTGTGGGCTTTGAGGGATGGGTTGAACTTAGCCATTCAACTGGGGATACAGCAGTTAGAAGTTGAACTTGATGCCAAGGTGATTGTGGACTTGCTTAAGTCTAATAAAAAGCCTAACATAGCCTACTCCCCTCTCTTGCCTGACTGCAGGTTACTCCTCGCCATGGTTCCATAAGTCAGGGTAGCTCATGTGTTTAGGGAAGCTAACAAATGCGCTAATTTATTGGCTAAGAAGGGTTGCTCCTTGCGGGATGATTTTGTTCAGTTTGATTCTCCCCCCTCTTCTGATTTTGAGTCTATGCTAGCCATGGACTGTAATGGTCTGTATGCTGTAGAATTGTAAATGCCAATGTGGCTGCTGTACTAAACTAGCTTTAGCTACTTTTGTTTAATAATATTCCCTTTTAACCAAAAAAAATTTATGGATTTCAAATTTTCAATCTTATTTTTTTTAATGAATAATTGATTCAGAAAGAAAATAATAATAATTGTATTATTATTCTTTGAAGATTAGGTCCTATTTGGTAGACTATCTAAACAACATATTTTCAATTTTTAAACAACACTACCCACATTTTCACACAATTTTTTCACCCACACGTATTTCAAAAAACTACAAATAACATTATTCAAACTCCTCTACCAAACGGGCCCCTAAGTAAGCTTTACCTTTCTTTCTCTTTCCCTTACCTTTCTTTTTTCCTTTCTTTTCCCTTTCCATGACTACAACCAAACATAGTGTTAGTTCCATTTCCGCCCAAATTGGGTAGATGCTAATACAGTTGGGCCCACAGAAATATTATCATTCCAACTTATTCACTTTTCTTTTCTCTTGTACAACCAAACGGAGGAAATGATATCCCTTCCTTACTTTTCCATTTTTTTCTCTTTCCTTCCCTCATTTCTAGACACAGTGTAAGGGAGAGCATTAATTACGTAGGATCCACCACTTTATATTAAATAACAAATATGTCCTTAACATTTTTTTATAAATTATAAGTATTCTAATATATGAATTTTCTCATTATTAATAAGGGTACAAAGGTGAAAACACACATTTTTCCCTTTGCAAACCAAGCAAAAAAAAGATAAAACTCTAGCATTTTCTTCTTTTCTTTCTTTCCTTCATTCAAACACAACAAAAGGAAATATTTTCTCTTCTCTTTCCCTTCCCTTCCCCATTTCCTTTCTTTTCCCTTTGCATAGCTACAACCAAACATAGTGTAAATACTAAACACAATTAACTCAACCATAAAAAATCACAGTTTCTAAGCAATGCTTATATCTTTTTTTTTTTCTTTTTTAAATGTTTCCTACATCTTTCAAGAATTTTTTTTGTTTTTGTTTTGTTTTTTTTTTTTTTCCCAGCAACTTAACTAACTTTCCAATTAATGCTTTGAAATTGTAAACTAAATACTAAAAAGTAAAAACTGAAATTTGGAGAAGCAATAATTGTCTATTCCCTTAACACTTAAAAAGTTAAAATTCACAATTATTAAAAATTAAAGAAGAATCATGAAAATATTTCGTGAAGAAAAAAAAAAAAGAAGCAAAATATGAAAGATGCGTACCTCCATCTCTACTCATACAAGAACCATTGCAAGTTTTTTGGTTCTGGAAAAACTTTTCTTTTTATACTAAATTGTATTAGTTATACTTTCACTAACTATAGTCAAAGTTTGATATAAAGAATCTTTTTAAAGTTTAGAATATTCCATCATTGATATTAATGTTAAAGCAAGATTTAAGTATAGTACTTAGGTATTATTCCTTAAGTTCCCTTTTCAAGATTCTGCCATGTGGATTTTTTCTCATGGGATGGAAGTACATTTTTTAATTAAATAACCACATGGCTAAATCTTAAGAGGAGAACTTAAAGAAAAGCATCTAAGGTAATGTACCTAAATTTTGTCCTTAATGTTATATAGGGAAGTGTTATTTTCTTTAATTGTCAAGGGAGAGGAGTATTTTTTTTTCCTCCAAGTTTGGGATAAAGTGTCATTCCAGTGTGAACAAGGATTTAAGATCTGACTCAACACAATGAGATTATTGATTTAGTATTATTAATGTAGAGGTCACAATTACATAAGTACCTGCAATTTACAACCTCAAGAAGAGCTCTCTTCTCCCACACTAAGTATATCTCTTCCCATCCTCAATTTCTTCTCTTTTGTCTTTTTCTTCGCTCCTATAATAGACCCACCCCTTTCCTTCCTAACCTTGCTATTTACAAAGCAGGTGAGGGGCGAATTTCTAGGTACGAACAAATGTGGTAATGGGTCCTTGTTAAATCATTCGCCATGTTAGTTCTAGGGGTAGAGGGTAGGTTTGGCATTACTTCCCTACCTCTAGATATGCCATTTGGTTTGTAATGGCCCAAGGAAAAGAGCTAGTCACATCTACGCTATACCTCAAAAGGACTAGTCACAATTGAGGCTCCTTGTAGTTGTTAATAAATCTCAGATCTACCCAGTAAATGCCCGATGTGGGACTCATCACACACCCACACACATCACACAATCAATCAAATTGGGGCATCACAATCTTCCTCACTTAAATCCCTAACATCCTCGTTAGGGCCCACTTTGTGGAGTAGTGTCTCCGAGCCCACATAGGGTTACTGGGCCGGCTTTGATACCATATGTAACAACCCAAGAAAAAGAGTTAGCCACATCTACGCTATACCTCAAAAGGACTAATCACAATTGAGGCTCCTTGTAGTTGTTAATAAAGCCCAGATCTACCTAGTAAATACCCGATGTGGGACTCTTCACACACAACCACACACATCACACAATCAATCAAATTTGGGCATCACAATTTATCTAACGACCCAAGGAAAAGCGCTAGCCACATCTGCGCTTTACTTCAAAAGGACTAGTCACAATTGAGGCTCCTTATAGTTGTTAATAAAGTCCAGTTCAACCCAGTAAATACCCGATGTGGGACTCATCACACACCCACACACATCACACAATCAATCAAATTGGGGCATTACATGGTTGATGTCCGATGGGTAGGATCATTTAGTGTGGACGTGACATATGCCTTTTTTTTTTCTTCTTTATAGACGTCTTTCCCCATCCTTATCTCGCTTGGCTTGGTCATCGATTAACTAGAGCTATAAGATCCTCTTTATACCCTAAGAGCTTTCCCATCAAACATCTTAAAAATTTTAGCATTTAGCATCTAAAACACCAACTTTATAACATATAAGATATCACTTTACAATATCCCTTACATCAAAACTTCTATTTTTTTTACCACTTCATTTAATATATTCTTTTTTTTATCATTTTTTATTCTTCCTCTCTCTCTATCTCTTTCTCCTCTACCTCTCTCTTTCTCAACCCAACACTGCCAGTCACCACATCCATCCACCCATACCACATCCAACCACCATCGTCGCCACTAGCCACTAGCCAGATCCACCGCAACCACAAATAGTAGCAGAGAAAAAAAAAAAAAAAAAAAAAAAAAAACCCTCCACATCCAAAGCCACCGAATCAACCTAGACCTACAAATCAACTCAGCATGCAGACTTCTTGACCTTCAACCACGACCTCTCCCTCACGCACCTCACCAATGAGATCAACAGCCGCACCATCATAACTGTCTGCGCTGTCAACAATGCTGCCATGTCCGACCTCCTCTCCACCCACCTTTCCATCTACACCATCAAAAACATCCTCTCCCTCCATGTCCTCCTCGATGACTTTGGTGCCAAAAAGCTCCACCAAATCACCAACGGCACCGCCTTGGCCACCGACTCCACCCCTGGCTCCTTCGGCTTCATCAACATCACCGACCTCAAGGGCAAAAAGGTCGACTTTTTCCCTTAAGGATAACAACAACCAGATCAACACCACGAAATCAACCCAGCAATGGAGAGAGGCATAGAGAAGGAGAGAGAGAGAGAGAGGGAGAGAGAGAGAGAGAGGAAAGTAGTGGAAAGGCACGGCACACAAGAGAGTGAGAGAGAGAAAAAGAAAAAATAATAATAAAAAACTCTAGCATCTTGCTACAGTAGGGTGTCAAAGATGAGACTCCATTGTAGCTGAATGCTAAAATATTTAGTATTTAGCATCTTTATTGTGGGTGTGTTTTTATGATTTGAGGTGTTAAAAATGCTAAAAAAAATAGTATTTAGCATTTTTAGCACCTTTGATGAGAATGCTCTAACTGAGGGGACTTAAGATTGGACAAGGCATAGTGTTCATTAGCCTGCTGGGATATAACTACATGGTTGGCTTCCTCAATTAGACCTAGTGGACTGACTTCCCTTGGCCCATGATCCATGGGTGTGTTTAATAAGTAGTTTGTTTTCCCTTCACAAATTTCGACCTAAAATTTAACAAATTAAATTGTATTGCTTTTCATCATTAAAAAAAAAATACATTGCTTTTTAAATGTGGCAAACTAAATTTTAAGATTTTTAATTTTTTTTTTTAATCATATTTCAAGAATTTAAAAAGTATCAAATCAATAATTGAGGAAGAAGGAATTTGAACCTTGAATGTTTATGTTGAAAACATAAAAAAGTACCAACACTCTTAGGCATAATAATAATAAGAATAATAAGAGCCTGTTTGGTAAAAAATTTCTAATAACGTTGTTTAAGTACTATAGAAATACATGTGGATGAAAAAGTGTTGTGAAAATACATGTACTGTTGTTTAAATAACGAAAGCGATTGTTTACCGTACCAGCCCTAAAATACTTTGTTTCACTCTTTTCACCTTTTTGTCCTATATAACATATGATTCTACTTTCTACATAGCCACTGTTATGCCCATTTTATCAAAGGGCCATAAAAAGTTAAAAACCCATAAAGCAAGGCACAATCCTTGTAGGCCCATTATGTTATTTTCAATCTTTTTATTTTTGGAATTGGCCCAAGCCCAAGAAATTTTAATAGAGAAATTGAAGAAATGTGGTATGAAGGGTAAGAGAATGGACCTATTTTAAGCATACCCATGGAGCCAAGAGATGGATTTTACCAAATGAGATGGGAATACTTGCAAAGTCTATGGGCCCATGTGCACTTGATTGATTTGTTGTATTTACCCAAAATCGCATAATTGTTTTAAGCCATAAGAACCACGTTGGCTTCACTAAATAGTAAATACCCACTAACAAATTCCCACAAATTTAGCAAATTCTTCGGGGCTATTTTGCACCAAGAGGACACAACAATGATGTTTTAGTAAAAACATCCCCAAAATTGTTACAAAATGATTGTCCTAATGTCCACACAATAGCAAAACTCATTGTTGTCATTCATCTAAAAATCTAGCAACCAAAAGCTCTAATCCTTAGGAAATTAGGCATGCCCCTAACTTGTAATAAAACCTAGTCACCAATTCATGCATTAATAACACATTTTTACCTGCCTTACCAAGCTACACTTATTCTTCCAACTTAATTCTAAGCTTTTGATATACTAAAAATTAATATATCACTTTGGCTTTGTTTGGTTGGAATGATGGAAAATGGTGGAAAGAAAGAAAACAGTTTAGTTTTCCATCATGTTTATTTGGTTGGAATGATGGAAAACTAATATAAATTTCATTTGTTTGATTGAGAAAAAAAGTGAGGATAAAAAATGTAATTTATATAAATTTACTCATACATATATCCCTACTAGTACTACATAGTATATAATAAATAATTTGACACATTATAAAAGTGACACATCACTTATTATGTTAATATGTCTTTTAATTTTTATCTATCAGTTCCTTTATACATAAAAAAAATAATGCCATTAATTAAATTATTCAAAATGAAATATCAAAAAAAAAAAAAATCCTTTATACATAAAAAAATAATGCCATTAACTAAATTAGTTAAAATGAAATATTAAAAAAAGAAGGAAAAAAAAAAAAAAAAAGACTTGTTGATGGGTGGTTACCTGGCAGCTTTAGATAGGATGCAAAAAAAAAAAAAAAAAAAAAAAAAGTTTGAATAGGATAAAATTGAAAGAGGATTCACATTAAAATATGCTAAAATATTTTAGAACTTAAAACACTAAAAAAGCCCACTACATCAAAGATGCTAAACTTATAATTTTTTAACACCTAGCTACAATAAACTATTGAAAAAAAAATTATTTAAATGAAAGTTAGAGAGGGACTTCTTTTTTTTTCTTTTTTTTTTTTTGAGAAATTGAGAGAGACTTGAAGGGTAAAAGAAAGAATAAAATAAGAATATTTAAATGAACGGGCAAAAGAATAGAATATTTGATGTTAGGTGTATTAAAAAGTGTGGTGTTAAAATAAATAAAATAATTTTTTAAATTGCTAAAATCTAAAATTGCTATTTTAGAAAGAAAGGTGGCTACTTGTGCAATATTATATAATGAGGTAAAATGTCATTTTTGTTTGATGCCAATCTTGGGAGAGAAAATTTTGTAGGCTTAGGTGACAAACACCCTTGTGCCCAAGGTTTTCATTTGTAATCATTTCCTTGACATGTATGTGAAATGAGGATGTACTGGATTCCTAGAAAATGTGGGACAAAATGGGTGAAAGGAATTGTTGATCTTGGAACACAATGAAATTTGGCTATGCCAGCAGGGAAGCTTAAAGAGACTAGAAATTTGTTTGATGAAATACCCGAAAGAATAATTTTTCGTGGATGGCAACAATATTGTGGTGCCTAAATCATGACTAGCCTAAAGACATGAAAATTCAATATCGAATAAGGTCACCAAATCTAGTGTTGTTGCTATCTACAAGTCCAAACTTACATACGGGTAGGGATATACAATCTAGGCACATTTTTGACAAGATGGTGGATAGGGATGTTGTTTCTTGGTCAACATTGATTGATGGATTAGTAATGGGACACAGCTTGTGTCCTATGCGTTAGTGCATTAGACTTAGGATACAGACACATGTCTAAAATTGAACATGTATTTGCATCTTAATGTGTCCAATGCAACTGATGCATTGGACACAAGCTCTCCCCTCAGTAACGTATGTGAAAGACAAGAAGACAGATCTTCTTTGTTCTTGGCATTGAAGACATCAGGGATTAATTAGACATTAATCAACGTTTGCGAGGATTCCAAATGTTTTTTTTTTAAATATTCAAAATAAAGAAAAAGAGAATTGAAAAAAAAAAAAAAAGAACAAAAAAAAAGTGAGATTAGGTGTAAGGAAACCACAAATTCAAAAAAAAAAAAAAAAAAAAAAAACTGTTAAGACTTGATAAAGGTTACCAAAAAAATAAATGAAGATGTGGACTTAGTGATTGAAGGAAAATGGGGAGTTGGAATGGAGAATAGTCCTATTTTGTAGGAAATGTTTAGTGGGAGTAGGAGATGTATTTTTACCGGAGTGCCCTTTAGTTTTGTCTCTACTTAAGCTTAGGGTTGTAGAGGTATTTTTGAATCAAAGAAATGATCATCCCGAATTGGCGAATCCCCTTAAATAATAGTATAGATAACCAACACTTATCTCCAATAAAATCAGATAATTTTTGGGTTCTTTTCACTATGGAGGAGCATGAAGGCGAGAAACAAAAAGATGAGTTGTGGTTGGGGGAGACTAAAATATTGTTTTCATCCTTAAACTTTACATGAAAATCGGTTTTTTGTCTCTAAATTTTAAAAAAGTTTGTTCTTCATTCCTACACTTTTGCAAACATTCAAGTTTATGTCTTTCTTTTTTGCTTAGAACAGTTTGTCTTTCTGTCCACTCATGTTACTTTTTATCCTATGTGGCCTACCCAGAAGTTGAAGTGGTATAGTTTTTAGTGTTACTTAATCTAACTTTGACAATTCATTTATATATATATATATATAATAATAATAATAATAATAATAAAAAGAATACATTGCACCAAATGGTTGGTCACACGCACTATTGAACAATAGAGAGAGACAAAATTATCCTTAATGAAGTCTCCCCAAGGGTTCCCTCCCCAAAATTGAATCTCAAGTGGTGTCATTATAAGTTATATTAACTACTCAGGTGGAGTTTTTTCAAGATATTCTTTCCCCAACATTGTTTTAATTCCACATTTTCAATTAGTTAGTTAGTTTTAGTTAGTTAGAAAGCCATGTAAGCCAATGAGGTTAGAGTTAGTCTTCTATAAATACATGATTCTTCACAGTTAGATATTGAATGAAGAATAACGAATTTATTGCTAATGTATCCATACAATTTCCATTTATCCCTTTTAGGACCTATATATATACTACTCCTCGATGACATGGTGAGGTTTGAGCCACTTCATTGTTAGGTGACTTTAGTTGGTTTTGTCCAGCATATGTATTCAACTAATGTTTTATTTGACTTGACACTCTGTTTTGTATGATGTGGCTAGAGAATTACATGAATTTTTTTTTCCTTCTTTGTCTTGGTATGTGCTGACTGCTAGGTGACTTTGGCTTATTTGGAGTTTGGGTTATAAATTTAAGGCAAAAATTCAAAACTAACCCTCTAATTTTCAGCTTTTGTCATTTCAGCCCTTTAACTTTCAATTTTGTCATTTTAGTCCTTTAACTTTCAATTTTTGTCAATGTAGTATTTCGTTAGACATTAGTTAGTTGTCTCTATTAAGTGAGCCAAAATGATTTTGTTTTGGCTCTTTTTTTTTAAATAATAAATTTCATAATTAAAACAAAAATGAAATATGTGTTATAAAAAAAAAAACAAAAAAATTCAGGGAACGACGTCATTCCCCTTACTTGAAATCAAAACACAAAATAGAAACACGATCAGTAGCCCTAAATTGAGAAAATTGGGGGAAAATGAGAGGTTTGGGTCGGTAGTAGTCTGACGTGAGATTGATGAGAGAGAGAAATCGAGATTGAGAGAGAGAACCCGAGATTGAGAAACCAAGATTGAGAGAGAGAAACCGAGATTTGAGAGAAAGAGAATCCGAGATTGAGACCGAGATAGAGATATTTCACGGCAACGTGGGGTCTACTCCAGCAGGCTAAGGTGTACTCCGTCAACTCCAACTCCTCCAAGTATAGTTTTGGGTAAGTGATGATATAACTCTTTTGAACTTTGTGTGTTTTTGGGTATAGGTAGCAGCAAAATAATGAATTTTGTGCTAGATTTTGCTGTGTTATATAAAGCTGGTAACTTTTTCTATTAAAGAGTGTTTTTGTTTCATTTTGTTTGTTTATGTTGGACTTTGTTGACTGATAGGTGAGATTAAATGCTTTGGGATAATCTACATATTGTTGGACTTTGTTTTTTTGTTTTTCCTTTTTTTTGTGGATAATATACTTTATTTGTTTATTTGCTGAACATTTTCACATGCAATTTTATTGTTTTGAAATAACTTGGTCCCCATTAGTTGTTTGTTGTGTGGGATACTTAGAAGTTAGAATTTTATTTTTAGCCGATATTTTGGTGTGTGTGGGGATACTTAACACTATCTTTGTCAGTTAAAACACTTGTGTTGTTTGTTGACTTTTTAATTTAGTACTTTCACAGTAAAGATGCTTGGTCAAAATTTTACATTATCTTTTCACTACAACTAAGTATTGTACCACTCAGTTAAGAAGAGGAAGTATACAGGTGGTAAGATGAAAGTGTATGATAATGTAGATTCGGACTGCTTTTTTGTACTAGAGGTTAAGCATTACTATGCAGAGTTGGGGGTATTGGATCATGTCCAATTTTATTTTCTTGCGCATGGGTTGGATCTTCATAATGGTCTAAGATATTTGTTCATTGATGCTAATACTCGGGGACTATTTAAGTGTCTTGACCTCATTAATCATAAAATAGACATTCATGTAAAACATGCAACCTTTGTTCAGAAACAGTTGTTAGTCAGGGATGTTAGTGTTGTTAATGTTGCAAATTTGGTGGGTTGTGGTGTTGGTGTGGAGGATATGAATGTTAATGACATTGATGGTGATGGTGATGATAATGAAGTTAATGTGGAGGATGGGGATGAGGCTCTTGTTGATGATGAGTTTGAGGAGAATGGTAATTTGGTTGATGAAGGGAATGATGCTAGGGGCAATGATGGGAATGGTGCCGTGGAAGATGTGGATTATGAATGGTATGACTAACTGTGAGTGAGAGACCATGGATGGTGCTTTATTTTAGACCAACAGAAAGGTTTATATCCTGTTTTAGTTGATGTGATCCCAAACGCATACAATGGATTATGTGTAAGGCATTTGTTTGCTAACTTTAAGAAGAACCATCAAGGAAAGGAGTTAAAGGACTTGATGTGGGGGTGCAACTAAGTCATCGACAGTAGTAGCATTCGAAAGTTATATGAAGCAAATGGAAATAGTGAGCAAAGAAACTTGTGATGAGGTAAGGGGTAGGTCTCCGTTACAGTGGGTTAGGCATGCTTTTCCCTATTATCCAAAGTGTGATATGCTATTAAATAACATTTGTGAGACTTTTAATTTAAAGATCGTGGAAGCAAGAGAAAAGCCATTGGTCAATATGCTTAAAACCATTAGAAAATATCTCATGGTTAGAATCTATAAAAATAGGAATTCAATGGCTAATTATCAAAGCCCTATTTGTCACAAGATCCTACAAAAATTGGAGAAATGCAAAGAGGCTAGCATTGATTGCAAATCTGTTTGGTCAGGTGGGACAAGATGGGAGGTGAATAGTTATGGCAAGCAGTTTGTGGTTGATGTGGAGAAACGTTCATGTGCTTGAAATTGCTAGGATTTGATTGGGATCATTTGTAAGCATGCAGTGCACGTAATAACTTTCAAGAAAGAACAAGCTGAGGATTATGTGCATGAATTCTATAAGAAAGATACATATATTGCTTTATATTCACATCTCATTCAGCCATGCAATGGTCCTGATTTGTGGCCGGGCACAGATGGAGATGCAATACTTCCTCCAATCCATAAATTCAACTAGGGTGGCCTAAGATTGATAAAAGAAGAAAGGATAAAGATGAAGTTCATAACCCTTACAGGATGAAGAGGAATCAAATAAGTCTAAGATGTGCACGTTGTCATCAATTGGGGCATAACAGAAGGACCTACAGGAGCAATCAAAGACCACCAAGAGTAGCAATTGCCAAGGGTAAAGGCAAGGCTGCAACTACAAGGGCAAGGGCAAGGCAACAAGTAGTGGTAGAAAAAGGGTATTTGAATTCATTTAAATTCTTTCCTTAATGCAGCAAAATGTGTATAGTGCTAATATTTTTCACATGCAAGTCGCCAACTCTAAGGAGCACTTCATGAGATTTAGAGTGCAAGTAGACGATGCATTTAGCAGCCAACTAAGTAATGTATGTGTGAACAATGGCTTCTATCATTGCTAGTATCATCTTTATTACTTATGGAATTCATTACTTTATATCATCTTTATTATTTATATGTACAATGGCTTCCACCAAGAGTAGCAACTGCCAAGGGCAAAGGCAAGGCGACAACTGACAAGGGCAAGGGCAAGGGCAAGGGCAAGGTAACAAGTAGTGGCAAAAAGAGGTTATTTGAATTCTTTCCTTAATGCAGCAAATTGTGTACAGTGCTAATGTTTTTCACATGTAGGTAGCCAACTCTGAGGATCACTTCATGGGATTTAGAGTGCAAGTAGACGATGCATTTAGTAGCCAACAAAGCAATGTATGTGTGAACAATGGCTTCTATCATTGCTTGTATCGTCTTTATTATATTATATCATCTTTATTGCTTATATGTACATTGGCTTCCACTAGCATACAAGCTATCTAATTATCTCTTTGGTTTCTCTTCTTGTTCTAAATGATGTAGTTTGCTTGTTTCAAAAGATCTTTATAAAGACATGACATTGTCTGTCATATATAGAATCTAAACTCAAACAGTTTCATCCTCTTTATTACTTATATATATATATATATATATATATATATCATCTTTATTACTTGTTTTGTTGTCAACTTCTAATATCTATGTACTTTTCACATTCAGGTTGCCAATATTGAGGGGAACTTGAAGAGATTTAGAGCAGGAGTTTATGGTAGTCAACAAAGCCGCAAAAATTTTAATAGTCAACAAAGCAGCAGAACTTAGTTAAGCCTAGCAAGAGTACTTCATAACTTAGGCATGTAGTTTGTTATGTAATTGGCCAAACTCTTAACACGACTATTATTTTGTGATGTTATTGCCAAACTATTAAGGCAATTTAGTTTTTAAAGGAAGTAGACTCTTTTTGAATTTATTTTGTCATGTTAAAGTCAAAAGGCAAAGTAGGTTATGTATTGGAGTTGAAATTTCATGCCTTTGGTTTGTTTTTAAGGTTTCCTGAATATTTTATGTTTATAATACAGTGGTTGGCAAGGTAGGTTATATACAAGATATGAAATTTCATGCCTCTGGTTTGCTTTTAAGTTTTCCTTAATATTTTATGTTTATGATACAATGGTTGGCAAGGCAGCTTATATACTAGATATGAAATTTCATGCCTTTGGTTTGCTTTTAAGGTTTCTTGAATATTTTATGTTTATGACAGGGGCGGAGGGAGGGGGGGGCACCTGCCCCCCCTGAACTTTCAAATTTTTTTAACTAATATGACCTGAAATACCATCTTTGCCCCCCCTACACAAAAGACAAAAAAAAAAAAAAAATCTCAATTAAGTAAATTCACATTACCTTTCCAACTTTCCTAGTAGCAGCTGACTTCTACTCCTAATGGTGGTACAATTCTATATATAAAATTAATGGGCCCCACTTAGTAAACTTGATAGACTAGACCAAGTTGCCAGTAGAATTTTTTTTATGCTCTACCAAGCCGCCTGTAGAGATCTATTATTAAATGAATTCACCTTATTCAATAAAACTGTGGGTCCCACTTGGTATTGATTAAAAAAATAATAATAATAAAATAACAACTTTGCTACCTCTACACGGAATAGGAATCAGAACTAGCATAGAACTCTTAAAATAAAAAAAAAAAAAAAGTATATATAATGCAAAGTGCAAATAGAGCACGGCCTCCCATCAAAAAGAAAAAAATTTCTTTTCAAACCAGTCTCTTTCTTTGGATCTCAGAGTTTTTGTGCAGTTTTTAAAAGCATTCAAGTTGGGTTTTTAAGTCACATTCAAATATTCATAGGTATGTATATTCTTAATACTTTTGCTTTAATTAATTTGTTTATTTAATTTTTTAAAGAATTAAATTATATGTTTAAACTGTTTATATTTAGATGAATTGATTTGACTATTTTTAACCATTAATTTATAATTCAAATTATATATTTAAACTATTTGTATTTATAATGATCTCTTAATTTGATTATTCTTAATCATAAATTGTAATTTTTTTTCTTTATTTTAATGATATGACATATATATTTGTAGTTAATTGAGATTATGGAGAATCCTGATCATAATAATGAGTCTGGATCAAATCCTAAACGAACTCGTATCGAAGTGGATGTTGCAAATCTTCCCGCAGATCCTGGTTTAAGAATAAAAATTTCTAACTATCATCCTAATGAAAGAGATCAAATTAGAAGGCATTATCTACAAAACAAAGCTTGTCAACCAGTTAACCATGATTTTCCACAAAGTCAATTTGGCAAAACAAAGCGTCGATTTAATCCAGTGTGGTTCAAAGAATTTGAAGGTTGGTTGGAATATAGCATTACCAAAGATGCTGCATATTGTCTATATTGTTATCTATTTCGACCTGATACTGGTGATCAAGGAGGGGGAGACTCATTTGTTACTGAAGGATTCAGAAATTGGAAAAAAAAGGAAAAATTACAGAATCACGTTGGGGATCACAACAGTGCACATAATATAGCTCAAAGAAAATGTGAAGCTTTGTTAAACCAGAGACAAAGTATTCAAACAATTATAAACAAGCAATCAGATGTTGAGAAAAGGGAATATCGAACTCATTTGAATGCATCAGTGGATTGTATTTGTTTTCTACAACGACAAGGATTAGCATTTCGTGGCCATGATGAATCTAAAGACTCCAATAATCAAGGAAATTTTCTTGAATTATTACGGTTTCTTGCAAATCACAATGAAGAGATTGATAAGGTAGTTCTTGAAAACGCTCCTGAAAATCATCAAATGACCTCTCCTGATATCCAAAAAGAAATACCTAATGCTGCAGCTGTTGAGACAATAAATGCTATTATTAAAGATATTGGAGACTCATTATTTGCTATTATAGTTGATGAATCACGTGATATGTCTACTAAAGAGCAAATGGCAATTGCTTTGCGCTATGTGGACAAATTGGGACATGTGAATGAGCGCTTTTTAGGCATTACACATGTTAATAATACACCAGCAGTGACACTAAAGAGTGCAATTGAGGAAGTATTTAATAAACATAGCTTAAGCATTAGTAGATTGCGGGGACAAGGCTATGACGGGGCAAGCAACATGCGAGGTGAGTTAAATGGACTAAAAACTCTTATTTTGAAAGATAATCCTTCTGCCTATTATGTCCATTGCTTTGCACATCAGCTTCAACTAACATTAGTTGTAGTAGCAAAAAATCACATCCAAATTGCAACCTTTTTTAACTTGGTTGCAAAGGTATTCAATATTGTTGGAGCATCATGTAAACGTCGTGATATTCTTCGCGAAAAACGTAATGCTGAAGTTATAGAAGCACTAAAAATTAATGAAATTTCAACTGGTCGTGGCTTGAATCAAGAAATGAGTCTAAAAAGACCTGGAGATACACGTTGGAGCTCTCATTATGGTGCACTTGTAAATCTTATTCACATGTTTTCTTCTGTAATTGATGTGATTGAAACTATTATAGAAGATGGTTTAGATTCTGATCAGAGAGCAGAAGCAAATATCTTAATCGGTTTACTCCAGACATTTGAATTCGTGTTTGATTTACATTTGATGAAAGGTGTGTTTGGCATAAGTAATGAGTTGTCACAGGCATTACAACGAAAAGATCAAGATATTGTGAATGCTATGAAGTTGGTTGACATTTCAAAGCAACGTTTACAAGCCATGAGAGATGATGGGTGGAACACTTTGCTAGAGGAGGTTTCTACATTTTGTGCAAAAAATAATATTGATGTTCCTGATATGGATGATTTATATCAACCTCGGCCACGACGAAAAGCTCAAAACATGAAAAATTCACATCATTATCAAGTGGAGCTTTTTTATACTGTTATAGATATGCAACTTCAGGAACTTAATAGTCGTTTTGAAAATTCTGAATTATTACTTTGTGTTGCGTGTTTAAACCCAGATAACTTATTTTCAGCATTCAACAAGGAGAAATTGATTCGGCTTGCTCAGTTTTATCCAAGTGATTTTTCAACAGTTCAAGTTTCTTTCTTGGATAACCAACTTGAGACATACATCCATGACATGCGGTCCACTGAAGAGTTTTTAGCACTTAAAGGAATTGGACAGCTTGCTGAAAAGATGGTAGAAATGAAAAAGAATGTTTCATATCCATTGGTTTACTCATTAGTGACTTTAGCATTGATCTTACCAGTTGCAACAGCTACTGTTGAAAGAGCTTTTTCAGCAATGAACATAATTAAAAATCGATTACGCAATCGAATAGGAGATCAGTGGATGAATGATTGCTTAGTCACATATATTGAGAAAGATATATTCAAAACTATTGAATGTGAAGAAATCATGCAGCGGTTTCAAAATATGAAAAATCGTCGAGGGCAATTGAGTAAAATAAGCTAGGTGTGAAAAAATAAATTAAAGTTTACATTTTATGTTAGATTCTGTATGACAATTACATTATCATATAGTTGTTTATTTATTTTGTTATTAATATTGATTAATTTTTTACTTCCAATCTTGTCTTTTAATCTTGCCCCCCCTGATCTAAATTCCTGGCTCCGCCACTGGTTTATGATAAAGTGGTTGGCAAGGCAAGTTATGTATAGGAGTTGAAATTTCCAGCCTTTGGTTTGCTTTTAAGGTTTCTTGAATATTTTATGTTTATGATATAGTAATTGGCAAGGTAGGTTATGTCTAGAAGTTGAAATTTCAAGCCTGAATATGTTTATGAAATTTTATGTATATGAGTGGCAAGGCAGGTTATGTGTATGATATAGTGGTTTCCTGAACTTTTTGGTTTTTAAAGATATATATGGCCTCCATATTTAGCTTTACATGCTTAATTAGAACTTTTTGGTAGATATAGGAACTATGGAATAACAGGAATAAATGACTAATGATCATTTTAAATGATTCAAAAAATCATAATTGGTTTTGTGGCTCAAATTAATTCCAAGTTGTAACTAAAAATATGAGTGTACAAACTACTAATAACCAAATAAGAACATGCAGATGTAAATTTACATTTTAAATATGGATAAGATAGAGAAACAGATAAAATGAACTATATATATATATATATATATCATCTTTATATATCAACCACTCTAAAATCTCATCAATCAATAAGACCCTCAATTAAGTCATCGCTCCTATAAAAAAAAAAAAATAAATAAATAAATTTAAGTCATCATTGCAATAATTGCACATTGCCATAATTGTACACATTGAAATGGACTAGCAATATATATCATCTTTATTAATTGAACAAAGTAATAATTGTACAATAAATGGGGTCCTTGCTATACAAAATATTTCATTTAAAAGAATTAACATTGCATTATATAGGAAGAACTCACATTACATCATCACATGTCCATACACATTTCTTCATAACAAGATTATCTTGTTATGGCAAGTACATTCTTTTGTCAAACCTAATTTGTATGTCTGCACTAAATATGAAGATTGAAATAAAAAATAAGCACACATCGCATATATAGCACCATATGATAACTTTCTTCCGTTGTTGCATCTTTGACATATATCTTTTTCCTGCATTGTTTTCTTCTCCTAGTCTTTTGATTGTCCTCTCGATGTTTGCAATAATGGAATATTTCCTTTCGTTCATTTCTTCCTGTCGAACCGTGTGCCTTACCAATCCATCCAAACACCAATTGGTGAAGAATGAGAAGGCACAAATCTTTTATAGCATTTGATCGTAGACCAAGCCCATTGGTATTGGAATGAATTGTGAAATCCCTCACACTTCCAAATGTTGATTTTCCAGTTTCACATTCAGAATCTTTCTTACCAATCCATTCATAATATCTGGCCCTTTGTCACATAATTCAATTTTAAGTCATTCAAAGTAATCACATTTGTGCTCCTTCTGCCAATTACAGTTATGGTAACGTATTACTCAAAATACATTTAAAAAAAAAAAAAAAAAACCATTACAAGTTGGATACGAACTACTTGCCTTATAATTAGGACATCTCCAAAATTTTCTTCTTAGATTCTTAGTAGTCTTTGATGTGATCACAACTGTTGGAAGTTTGCATCTACACTTTCGTACCTCATTACTATAGCCATTGCATGATTGATTGCTAGACATTGTAACAAGATGTTATCTGTCACATTGTTTAATAGATGTAGTCATTATTGCAATTTAGGCAGTATGGGTCTTACAAATAATATAGGAAAATCAAACTTGTTGATGTTGCATAAAAACTGTGGGAAAGGTGCAAGGAGTATAAGTTAGACTTGTGGGTATATGTAGTTATTTCTTCCAAACCTATGGTCAATTTGTAAGAACTAGTTGAGGCATTAGTGCGCTTAGTGTGTAATGCTTTATGTTGATTGTCTATGACTGATTTTTTTTTCTTTTTCTTCTGTGTATGCTACATTCTCCCTGTAAATACTATCTTTTTAGTTAAAATATAGCTCTAATTGATTAGGCTCTAAATGTTGGGTTTAGAAATCCAAGCCTCTTGCAACCAAGAAGTCACTAGCAACAGGAAACATGGCTCCATCCAATCCAACAGGTAAAGTAGGAAATAAGAAAGCGGGGAACTTGAAAGATCTTAAGCAAGGCAACATTCTTTCATTCTTCAAGAGGGTGTAAGGAGACGTATTGGAAACTTAAGCAAAGTGCCAATATGAATAGAGAACTATATTCATGCCACTATTTTGAATAAGTTGGAGAAAAGGTTGTTACTAGAGCACTTTGTGAAAATGTTGTTACTATACTCATGCCACTGTTTTGGATAAGTTGTTAGCAAGGTAAAAGAAATGTTATGAAGATTTTGAAATAGTTTTATTCATACATAGATGTATTCATAAACTAGAAGCAAGCATTGACATAGATTTATATCAAAAATAGATGTATTCATAAACTAGATGCAAGCATTGACACAGGTTTATATCAAAAACAGATGTATTCATAAACTAGAAGCAAGCATTGACACAGATTTATATCAAAAGTCATATACCCAAAAAAACACAAATAAAAATTTGGGTTACATAAATTAAAAGTTATATCATCAAAATTCTGGGTTACATTCACAAAACACTAAAGTTCAAAAGTTATATCATCACTTACACAAAACTATACTTGGCCGGAGCTGGAGCTGAGAGAGTGGACCCTAGCCCGCCACGAAATATCTCCATCTCAGTTTCTCCCTCTCTTAGTCTTGGTTTCTTTCTCAATCTCAGTGTCTCTCTCTCAATCTCAGTTTCTCACTCAATCTTGATCTCACTTCTCTCAAACTCGGTCTCTCAAACACGAACTCATTGCTTGCAATCTCAGTTTCTCTCTCAATCTTGGTCTCACTTCATCACTGCTACTGACTTAGACTTCTCCTCTCCCTTCTTCCCCCAAATTTCTCAGTTTAGGGCTACTGAGAAATATTCTATTTTCTGTTTTGGTTTCAGCTAAGGTGAACAACGTCGTTCTTCTAATTTTTTTTTTTTTTTAAACAAATGTTTATTTTTTTTAATTACAAAATTTATTTATTTTAAAAAAAAAGAGAGCCAAAACGGCGTCGTTTTGGCTCACTTAACGGAGACTACTAATTGATGTCTACAAAATATTGAATTGACAACAATTGAAACTTAGAGGATTGAAATGACAAAATTGAAAGTTAGAGGACTGAAATGACAAAGGTTGAAAGTTAGAGGGTTAGTTTTGAATTTTTGCCTAAATTTAAATATTGTCCATTAAAGTCTTAAACTTTTTATTTTTTATTTTTTTATAAGAGAGTTTGAACTTATGGCATTTTGATGATAACTCTTCATTATCAGATTAAAATACCAATCAGTTTTTGATGTAGACGGAAATTGAACCTCAGATCTCTTATTCAACCATAAAAGACTTTATCAGTTGAACTAAAAAAAAAAAAGTCTCAAACTGTTTCAATTTGAAACCTTAGTCTATCTTAGTTTTATTTTTTTTGTTATTCTGTAGAGTGACGAAGCAAAGAAAATGACACAACTATTAACAAAACTCTGTGTTTTACTTAGAGAACTGACTTCTAATTTTTTGATAGAAGATTCATTAATATTTTTTTCACTCTAACCAAAGTTTTCTCTAGTAAACAAAGTTTTTTCCCTCTCCCCAATCTCTTCAATGACTGCTACATTGATTTATAAAATTATAAATCAGTCATACTTGAGAGTTGAGACCTTAATTTACGGTTCTCTATTTTTCTACTTCATCATTGCTCTGAATAGTGAAATTGAACACTGATTGGTTTGGGGGAAAAAAAAACAAATTGGTGTCTTAGCATAATGATATTGCATTATGGAGTGAACACCATAAGGGCACGTTTATTAGACTGTAACGGTAATTACATACGAATAAGAATAGGTATTATAAGGAATAAAAGGCGTTGTAATGTAAAACTTATTACTATTCATTTGTTTGGTGACAACATAATAATAGAACCTTGAAGATAATAGAATGAAAGCATTCTAAATCAAATATAAGACATATTTTAGGAAATATTTTACCCATATAATTATTTTTCCTAAAAAAAAAATATATATATATATATATATATATATTTTTAAATTTGAAAGATAGATTATGTAGGGATAAGGGCCCAAAATTATATATTGGGCCTTGGGCCCTGGCTGAGGACGTTGATTGGTCTGAGGGCAAATAAATAGTAGTAAGGGTGTCAAGCTTAAAGCCCCATAAGTATGTGGCAAATGGAAAGGTTAGGGGAGGTGGTCTGAGGGAGAGTATCTCCTCGGATCAGCAAAGCATAGATTGAATGTATATCCTACCATCCAAAGTGATCTTCCAAGAAATCCCACTGATAGAGACATGCATTGTGAACGTACAAAAGGAATGGAAGCCCGAAAATATCTAAGGAAAAGTTGCTGCTATCGCATTAAATACTCTGCAATTAACTTTCTAGCTGCATTAATGTGAAGAAAACCCCTGAATAGTGTTGCCTTGGCTACCCCAACTCACAGGAGGGCCTGAGGGGGTGTCCGATGGGATAAGTATTCAAGTAGTGGCTTAGATGATCAACAAGTGTAAGACCAAGATCATTCAATGAGAATTATATAACATAAGAGACTCTCCGTGGAGAAGGGGATCGAGAAATCAAAAGAGAATTGTTGTAGCAATGAAGAAACAAATTTGTGATCAAACTTAAGAGAAATACATAAGAATTGATGTCCTCGGATTGTGCCGAGAATGATTTTCTTTAGTTGAATCAATTTGTCTTTTTGATCTTGCCATTGGAACCCACTTTATTGGTCATCCAACTCGTTTAGGCCCAGTTTTCTAACCCACTCTCTACAAATTCATTGTCAATCTTAAGCGAAGAAGGGACCGGGAAGGGAGTGTGCATACTACCCATACTAGTAGAAGCCATTCTCGAGGTAGTAGCCACCTCTCTCATGAGAAAAATACCAAAGCCATGCAGCAGGAAATTGACAATTTGAAGAGGGAGTTACGCCACGAGTGGAGAAGGTGAACTCCCTCCATTTTTGATTTCTCATCTAGTGATGAAGAGGATGGTAGTTATAGACAGAGATCAAGGATTCCTCCCAGTGAGTCTTTCTCGTATGAGGAGGAATATCACCATGAGCATAGAAACAGAAACTCATTTTCCAAAGGCCTGGGGAATGATGCGATGAGCAGAGCACTCAAACAAATTTCCAGATCACCTTTCACGCGCAAAATTGAGAAAGGGAGACTTCCTCAAAGGTTCACTCAGCCCACATTCACCATGTACAACAATCGTACAAACCTCGTGGAGTACGTAAGTCATCTCAACCAGAGGATGGCTGTACACTCCAAGAATGAGACCTTGATGTACAAGGTATTTCCATCCTGCTTGGGGCTCGTGGCGATGAGGTGGTTTGATGGTTTGGATGCAGGCTCTATTGGCTCCTTCGAGGAGCTCACCTGTGCATTTAGATCCCGTTTTATTATGTGTAGTAGGGTTCCTCGACCCCTAGATTCTCTATTGTCCATGTCCATGCGAAAGGGTGAGACTCTGAAAACATACTCGGATAGGTACTAGGAGATGTTTAATGAGATTGATGGAGATTTTGATAACGTGGTCATAAGGACCTTCAAGGTCAAACTGCCCATCGAGCATGATTTAAGAAAATCCTTGACTAAAAAGCCAGTCAGGAGTGTTCGTCGGCTTATGGATCACATCGATGAGTAAAAGCGGGTCGAGGAAGACCAGCAGCAAGGTAAAGGGAAGATTATGGTTATCCCTCAGGAGAGGAGGGATTTCAGGTCAAACCGATACAATAACAATAGACTCCGAAGGGATTTTGCTGTACAATCTAGATCTACGACTTCTCAGGTGGTTAACACTGTATTCCGAGAATCAGTGCATCAAGTCTTGAAGAAAATCAAGAACGAGTCATACTTCAAATGGCCAAACAAAATGGGAGGAGACCCCTTAAGGCGCAACCAAAGCCTCCATTGCCAATATTACTAGGAGCGGGGACATACCACCGAGGACTGCAGAACTCTGTGGAACCACCTGAAGCAATTGGCTAGAGAGGGAAGATTACAGCAGTTTTTGTATCAGCCCAACGGACCAGGAGACCAATTAAGGTTAGGGGCTTAAGGGAACACTTCTTTGAGGCCCCCTTTGGGCACCATTAACGTCATCTTTGCAGCTCTTGGGAGAACCAGTTCGCAACCTTCCAGAGTGATGTCTGTGGCTTGATCGCTCACCGAGGACATTAATCCTATGCCCAAGAGGCCTAAAGGGGAGGTTTGACCAGTATTGAGCTTTTCGAATGAGGACGCTGGAACCATACAACCGCATGATGATGCTTTAGTGATCACACTTAAGATAGAAAGGTATAACATGAAAAGAGTGATGGTAGACCAGGGCAGTGGTGCAGAGATTATATACCCCGATTTGTACAAGGGGTTGAAACTGAAACCTGAAGATTTAACGGCATATGACTCACCTTTGGTAAGTTTTGACGGAAAAATAGTCATCCCGAAGGGTCAGATTAGACTACTCGTGCAAGCAAGTTCGGAAGTGGTGGAGGTAAACTTTATTGTGGTAAACGCCTACTCTCCCTACACGGCCATCGTGGGAAGACCTTAGCTTCATGCCCTCGGGGCCGTCTCCTCCACCGTACATTTAAAGTTGAAATATCCGTTCGAAGACCAAATCGAAGAGCTTGTTGGGAGTCAATCCAAGGCTAGGCAGTGTCTGGTGGCCGCCATTTTGCATCAGCTTGGGGCTGAGTCCTTAGCCTTTGTTGAGAGGGGCTCATAGCAATTAAAGACCCCAGTCTTATCTGTCAAAATGCCGGCTGAGGAGGCAAAGTGTGAGGATTTGGAAATGATTATTGTGGGGGATGACCCGAAGAAGTTTTTTCAGGTTGGAGCCCAGCTACCTCCTCAGGAGAAGGAAGAACTGATAGAATTTCTTAGAAAGAACGTCGATGTGTTCGCGTGGAGCACTTGCGAAGCTCTGAGGGTGGATCCAAGCTTCATCTGCCATCATTTGAATGTCAATTCATCTGTCACCCCCAAAAAGCAACCTCCTCAGCGTTCATCCAAGGACCATTTTGATGCTGTCAAGGATGAGGTGATAAGGCTTAAATGGGCCAAGACCATTAAGAAGGTTTTTTATCCTAAGTGGTTGACCAATACCGTGGTGGTAAAAAAGAAGAATGGAAAGTGGCTGGTGTGCGTAGATTTTACAGATCTGAACAAAACCTGTCCAAAGGACCCCTTTCCCATACCTCAGATTGGTCAGTTAGGGGACGCAACTGTAGGCCATCCTTGGATGAGCTTTTTGGACACCTTTCAAAGGTACCATCAAATACCTTTAGCCTTAGATGATCAAGAGAAGACAACTTTCGTCACTCGCACTGGGAATTACCACTACAAAGTGATGCCATTTGGTCTAAAGAATGTAGGATCCACTTATCAGAGGATGAAGACCAAGATGTTTAAACCACAGCTAGGGAAAAACATTGAGATTTATATAGACAACATGGTGGTCAAAAGCAAGCTAGAATCCAAGCACGTTAATGACCTCGGAAGTATCTTTAAGATCTTGAGAAAACACAAGCTCCGACTTAATGCTTCCAAATGTTCTTTTGGTGTCGGATCAAGGAAATTCTTGGGGTACATGGTTACACATTGTGGAATTAAGGTCAACCCCAATCAGATTAAGGCAATCAACAATTTACAGCCACCTCGGAATCCTAAGAGGTCCAAAAGTTGACAGGGTTGACCGTTGCTTTAAACCGATTCATATCTCAGTCAGCAAATAGGTGTAGGCCTTTCTTTCAGTTGTTGAACAAGTGGAAAGGATTTGAATGGACCGAGGAGTAAGCCCTGGCCTTCCAGCAGTTGAAGGAGTACCTTTCTTGTCCACCCATTATGTCCAGACCCGAGAGGGATGAGGTTTTGTTTGCCTACATTGCAGTGGCCCCACACGCGATGAGCTTGGTGTTGGTACGGGTTGATAGTGGCATATAGAGGCCAGTTTACTATATGAGCAAGTCACTACACGAGCCTAAGATCTGTTACCTACCCCTGGAGAAGGCCATTTTGGCAGTTGTGCACGCTATGCGCAAGCTCCTCCATTACTTCCAATCACACACAATCGTTATCCTGACCTAGCTTCCGCTTATATCTTTACTTTGGAGTGCCGATTACACAAGAAGGATTGCCAAGTAGGGGACGATCTTAGGGGCCTTTAACATCAAGTACATGCCTTGCACCTCTGTTAAGGGCCAAGTTCTCGCCGATTTGGTGGCCGAGTTTGCTGAAACCCCATTAAAAGAGAGAGTAGAAAAGCAAAGCATGAATGGAAGATTAGTTGGCACAGTCTCCCTACAAGAACCTTTGTCTTGGAAGGTGTATGTTGATGGTGCGGCGAATCACAGAGAATCTGGAGTTGGGCTAGTTTTGATATCCCTAGAAAATATCGTAATTGAGAAATCCTTGAGATTGGACTTCTCAGCCACAAACAATAAAGTTGAATATGAAGCTCTGATAATAGGAATTTCTATGGTTTAGAAAATGGGTGGAAAGACAGTAGAGGTATTCTCAGATTCAAGGTTGGTGGTGGGCTAGGTTCGGGGAGAACTTGAGGCTAAGGACACAAGAATGCAAGGGTACTTAAGTAAGGTTAGGAGGTTACAGTCTGGTTTTGAGTCTTTCAATTTATAGCACATTCATAGAAGTGGAAACACCTATGTCGATTCTCTTTCCACGCTTGCAACTTCCTCAGCACAGAGCCTACCTCGGGTTATCCTTGTTGAAGATCTGTGTAAACCTACTGAGATGACGAATGACGCGGTCCATATCCATCAAGTTAGGATAGGGCCTAACTGGATGGACCTTATACTGCTATTCCATGAGAAGGATATCTTGCCCAAGGACAAGTCAGAAGCTAATAAGTTGCGAAGGAAAGCTCCTTGATTTTAGCTGTCCGAGGACAAAAACTTGTACAAACGCTTTTTTTTTTTGGACCATACCTATTATGCATACACCCCTAGGCATAAGAACTACTCCTCGAGGAGTTGCATGAAGGGATTTATGGAAGCCACATTAGAGGTAGATCTTTATCTCATCGAGCCATCACTTAGGGCTACTGGTGGCCTAACATGCAGAAAGAAGCACAAGAGTATGTGAAGAAGTATGACCAATGTCAAAAATTTGCACCAAACATACACTAACCAAGGGGAGTCCTTAATCCCCTGTCTAGTCCATGGCCATTTGCCCAATGGGGCTTGGATATTTTTGGTCCTTTTCCTAAGGCCGCAGGGAATAAGAGGTACCTGTTGGTTGACACAAATTACTTCACAAAGTGGGTTGAAGCTGAACCATTCGCTAACATTAGGGACATGGATGCCAAGAGATCTGTTTGGAAGAATATTATAACGCGGTTTGGGGTCCCTCATACCCTTAACTTGGACAACGGCCTGTAGTTTGATAGCAAGGCCTTCCGGAGATACTATTGTGACTTGGGGATTACGAATAAATATTCCACCCCGGCTTACCCCCAAGAAAATGGACAAACCGAGGTTGTTAATAAAGTCATAATGAATGGATTTAAGAAGAGGTTGGATGATGCAAAGGGAAAATGGGTGGAAGAGTTGTCACACGTCCTCTGGACATATCGGACTATGCCTCATAGGTCAACGAGAGAGATGCCATTTTCAATGACGTATGGGGCCAATGCCGTCATTCCTTTGGAGACTGGATTCCTAACACTGAGGACGAGGTCTTTCACTCAAAGCAACAATGATGAGTTGTTAGGAAAGAGCCTAGACTTAATTGAGGAACGAAGAGAAAATGCAATGGTCTGATTGGCCTATTATCAACACAAGCTCAAGTAAGGGTATGATACCAATATGAAGTTAAGACCACTAGCACCAGGAGATTTGGTATTAAGAAATGTTTGGGTACTGCTAAGAACCTAACCTGGGGAAAGTTGGGGCCTAACTAGGAAGGACCATATCACATTACTTCGGTGGCAGGATAGACGCGTATTATTTAGAGGATCTGGAGGAAAATACTGTACTCCGTCCCTGGAATGTAAACAACCTAAGAAGGTATTATTATTAATGAAAGTAGTTTTTACCATATTTCTAGTTTATCATATTATATGTCATCTGTTCTACTACTTGTTAAGTATTAAACAGAACCTTGGTTATGTCTGATCTCTCGGACCACATACTTTGGGTAAATTAATGCTTCAGTTCATTTCACTAAGTATTAAATAGAACCTTAGTCATGCCTAGTCTCTCGGACCACATACTTTGGGTAAATTAATACTTTAGTTCATTTCACTAAGTATTAAACAGAACCTTAATCATGCCTGGTCTCTCAGATCACATACTTTGGGTAGATTAATACTTCAGTTCATTTTACTAAGTATTAAACAAAACTTTAGGCATGTTTGGTTCCTTGGACCATATGCTTTGGGTAAATTAATACTCAATGACACCTTTCTAAGTGTTAGATAGAATCTCGAGTATGTTTGGCTTCTCAGACCACATGTCTTGGGTAAATCAACACGACCTACTTATTTTCCAAAGTGTCAGAATAGATCCCGGATTATGCCCAACTCGTCGGATTAGTGGCTTTAAGTAAACGTTTTTGGATATTTATATAAGTGTTGAGCTGAATAAGGGCTGTCTGCCCTGTTTATTTTTTACAAAATATATTATTCATCTCGGTATAAATATGTGATAATTCTCTTTATTGCTGGCACTTGTTCAATTTATTTGAATGAGTAGTAATGTACTATTATTAGCTTTTGTTAAAAGGAAAAAGAAAGATTCATAAAACAAAAGGCAAAGTCTTTTCATTGATCAAAAGGTAATGTATATTACAAACAAGTGGTGAAATACCACAACAAAAGAAATACAGAAAGATAATAAAAAAAAAGTATAATAAAGAAAAATCCTATAACTAGGGCTTTGCTTAATGGGGGTCCTCCTCGGAGTCAGTTGCTTTGAGTTTGGTATCCCCAGCCTTGGACTTGGACTCAGCATCCTTAGCCTTGGAAACCACATCACTGATTATGAGAGTGTCCTCGGATTGAGTGGCCTTGGCAGGTGGCTGAACCTCCTTACCCTTACTAGCTCCTATGGAGACTTCAGCAACAGGAGGAAGGGGAGGATTAGCAACAGGAGGAAGGAGCATGGTTGGGGCTTCTCGGATGTCCTCCGAGAAGAAAATGCTACCAGCACTCCTCAGCTCAAAGTCAGCAAGAACTTCTGCCCGATTGAGCGCTTCTACCCATACTTCAGTGCAATAGTCCCTGCATACTCCCGCCACCTCCTCCGCCAGTTGCATCTCGGTCTCCAGCACCCCACGTTCATAAGATGCAATCTCTATGGCTTCTGAAGCTTCCCTGGCCACTTGAGCTGCATCCTTAACTTTTTGCAACTCAGCCTTAAGATCCAAGACCAACTGTCTCTAGGTGGCCAGCTCTATCTCAGTCATATGAAGTTGCTTACATTGGTCCTCGACTTGGGTCTCTGCGCTTTTCAAGAAAGCCCCAGCACCCTTTCTTGCCCTTTCCTCGGCGATCAACTTGTTTTCTAGCTCCATATGCTCTTGCTTGAGGGCTCCTAGGGCCTTCTCAATCTCGACGCAAGAGTGGGTCTCAGCCCTAACCTCATTACGGGCATCCCAGACCTACTCCTCAGCCATAAAAACTTGCTGAGTAACTTGTATAAAAATAACGAGGGAATCCTATATGTAAAAAAAAAAAAAAAAAAAAAAAAGGGATGAACGAAAGCGCAACTTATCATTTAATTCAGAGATGTGTTGGATAACTTACCATAGCAAGGTCCCTCTTCAAGGACAGGAAGAGATCGAGCTGCTTCATGTGCCTGAGAGCGTCCATGTCTCTAGGAGGAGAAGAGGCTGCTCTAGGGCTTCAGCAATGTAGGCTGAATGCCCTCTCTAGAAGTCCCGGACAGAAGCATCTCATGGGATGGCAGCGCCATCCAACTCTAGCCTTGGAGCCCAACTACGCTACTGTTGGCACACCTCAGCCCCAATAGGGTCCTCCCTGTTGTCTGCGGAGGATGCCCATCTATCTTTGACGTTTTTGGGCTATTTTTCCCCCTTCGAAGGAACCACCTCGCCCTTCTCTACTTCTTGCACTTTCCTCTTCTTCTTTAAGTCAGGACAAGGAAGCAGTCTGACTGTAGTAATAAGGGGAGGAGGAGGAGGGGGGAGATTGGCAAGAAGTTGAGTCTTTGGGGCCTCTTTGAATGATGACCCTTTATTTCTCTCAGCTACTAGATCTTTAAGGCCTCTCCTCTTATTCAAGGCCATTTCTTCCTCTTCCTCAGAGCTGGGATCAACCCAGGTGACTACAAGTCTCGGAGATTGGGCCGCGGAAAGTCTGTCCAATTCAACTTCAAAATCCGAGAGCTCCACAGGCCTCTCTGGCACCCGGTGGAAGATCTCTTTAGGCTAAGAAACCAGACATAGAAACGTCTATCCGAGCTAGTTTGGGATCACTAGCTCTTATTGCATGGTCCGCATCCTGGAATGAGTTTGACAGGGGCTCAAAATTGAGTATCAAGTGTATGGCTCGGAGCTGCCGGTCTTCACTTATGAATATCTCTGATCTCAGCAACTTATTGAGACTCGAAACGTTGACCAAATTGAGTCTTGGAGCAATGTGTCCTTTATCTGTTAAAACATTTGAGGAGGAAATCATGGTTAGACCAACAAAACTTGCCATCAAAAGAAGACAAAAGGTTAAGGAGGAAAGGTAGTGAAACTAAAAGGGCTAAATCCCATGCCAAGGGACCTAATCCTAAGGTACCCCACCTAGTTCTCCCTCCCAAGTATGGTAGTGAAGACCGTCATACCACTCCCCAGACGCGATCAAGTAATCATCCTTCATGCCTTCATTGGACTTAGGAAGACACGATACCATTTTTACGATGTTGGACTGAGACTTGAGGTAATATCCCACGTTGGCAAGTTTGTGGCACTCGTACATGTGGACGGCATCATGCCACCTGAGTCCCAAGCCCATCTGCTCGTTGAGAGCATCTACGTTACCCAAGACCTTAAATAGGTTAGGGGCGCACTAGTGGGGACACTACCTATGGTTGATTAAATAGTCTCGAGTCACCCTACCCACAGGAAGAGTCATTCCTCCTTCTATGAAAACGATCATAGGAATGACAACCTCCCCTTCCTTTCTATCTATGACTATTCTGGAGCACAATACCGCAGGGCTACTCCCTGTGGAATGTGGTACTTGGCCCTAAAGCCCTCAATACCAGCGGGAGTGTCTACGAGGTGTTTAAACCTACCCATTGGGTTCAGTTAAAGAGAAGTGAGTGAAGTTTGTAAGGAAAGGAAATAAAGAATGGAAGGCCAAGAAGACTAGCCGAGGAGAAAAGAACTTAGAAAGGAAGAAACTTACAAGAATAAGCACATGTACTGCTTCTGATACTTCTTAAAAGTTTCAATTTCTTAAAGAAAAAGACTTGGAGATTTCAGAAATTTGGGAAGCCTTGAAGGTTTGAGAGCTAAGAAGTTCTTGAGAGTTTAAAGACTTGTGAAATAAGGAAAAATGATTTCCCCGGGTGCCTTATATAGGAGGAGGAATTGAGTGGGAGTTATCCCGCTCAAAATTCTAGGAGAACTGTCAACCATAGGATCTGCGTCTCACCGTTGGATGCGGGGAACAATGCACCACCTGGAGCAATTAATGACGCATCACGGGCTCTGAAGCATCAGTAACAGTTATGGGGCACGCAAAACGGTACTCCCACATGTGTAAGCCAGAGAAATGAGTGGTCTTAATTCGTAAAAATCAAAACCCCATTTTTTCTCCACGGATAAGAAGGAAAAACTGGAGTTTTGAGAGGCTATTGTAGGGATAAAGGCCCAAAATTATATATTGGCCTTAGGCTCTGGTCGAGGACGTTGATTGGTCCGAGGGCGAATAAAAAGTAGTAAGGGTGTCAAGCTTAGAGCCTTATGAGTATGTGGCAAATGGAAAGGTTGGGGGAGATGGTCCGAGGAGGAGTATCTCCTCAGATCAGCAAAGCACAGACCGAATGTATATCCTACCGTCCAAAGTGATCTTCTAGGAAATCTCACTGATAGGGACGTGCATTATGAATGTACAAAAAGAATGGAAGCCCAAAAATATCTAAGGAAAAGTTGCTACCACCGCATTAAATGCTCTGCAGCTAACTTTCTGGATGCATTAATGTGGAGAAGACCTCTGAACAGTGCTGCCTTGGCTACCCCAACTCATAGAGGGCTTGAGAGGGTGTCCAATGGGACAAGCACTCAAGTAGTGGCTTAGATGATCAATAAGTGTAAGACCAAAATCATTCAATGGAAACTATATAACATAAGAGATCCTCTGTGGATAAGGAAATCGAGAAATCAAGAGAGAAACATTGTAGCAATTAAGAAACAAATTTGTAATCAACTTAAGAGAAATACATAAAAATTGATCTCCTCAGATTGTGCCGATGACGATTTTCTTTAGTTGAATCAATTTGTCTTTCTGATCTTGCCATTGGAACCCACTCTATTGGTCATTCAACTCGTTTAGGCCCAGTTTTTTAACCAACTCTCTATAAATTCATTGTTTTGGACTTTTTGGGCTTGAGTCTATCTATCCTTTGAGTCAAGATCCAAAACTGGTCCTTACAGATTAGTTATTTTTTTATGATTTTTTTTTTTTCATAATTTTTATATGCATATGGAAAGTTTGTTTATTTGGAAATATATTAATTTTAGAAATCAATATGCATACTAAGTAATAGCTATTACAACCCTTGTAGAGATTAATAGTTATTCCTTATTTTAATGAATAACTATTTATAAGGAATGACTATTTTATGTAATAAAAATATAACTAAATTATTAAATAGTTAAACCATAGGAATAATTATTACATTACTGTACGCCTATTACAGTTTACCAAACGTACCCTAAGTTTAAATTTTAGTGTGTATATATATATATATTTTTTTTTCTTTTTTTATAAAAGGAATACCAACTGGGTAGAGGTTGTAAATGAAAACAATTTCATAAATTTAACACTTTAATTGGCAAAAATAAAAATAAAAATAAAAATTTTAAGACATAATTTTCTTTGGACAAGGTTTGGCTATAATTCCATATGAATCTTGAAAAATCAACCATTGGATTTCATTTTTTTTTTTTTTTATATCCTTTTACAAAATTTTCAGAAGATTAATAGTAAATAATTATATTATCAATTAAATATTAAAATTTCACGTTTTTATAGCCTAAAATTATGCATAAAAAATAAGTATATGAATTGAATTGTAAATAATATTTGATTGATACAAAATTTAACATGCATGTTAGGAATATAAAAAATATGAAATACACCGGTTAGATTTTCAAAATAGATGTATTTACTCATTTTTATAATAAAAAGTTATAGTAGTAATTGATTATTCCATTTTCTCAGAAAGATTATTACCGTCGGACAAGGAGCAAGAGCGGGCGCTGAGTGCTTGACACATGGACTGATGCATCTATAATTTGTCCATTGAAGAATATTCTTAATGGTGACCAAACCCAAATGAAAATGAAAACAGCCAAACCGATACAAAAGTAGTGCAAATTCCACTTACGTATGTCCTAACGCACTCTCACTTATCAGTTATCACTATTTATCACCACAAACTAAACTAACTACTCTCTCTCTCTCTCCTCTGGAATTGAATTGGACTACCAGACACCAGTACTATCCCTTTTGCTCAAGGTAACTGAAGCTCACTTTATTTAATCTTCATTTCCATTCTTCTTTCAATACTTGAAGTTTCTTTCATTATCTTTAATTGTTTGAACTTGTCAAATCAAGAAAAAATAAATAAAGTACTTTTTCAAACTCTAGCCAATCAGAAAGAGCCTGAGCATAACTTCTGGAATTTTGATTGTGGTTTTTTATTTATCTAGTACTTGAATTTTTTTTTTGGGTTTTCTTCGTATGCAATACTTGTTTGTTTGTTTGTTTCTCTTTTTGGGTATTTGGTTTGCTGAGAAATGATGCTTAATTAGTTTTAAGCGTCTTTGAAAATTCTGTCCAAACAGTACTTGATATATACTAAACATTGAAAATGATTATGGGTTGCCTTCATCGCTTTTACTAGATTATTTGAATATTTTATTTGCGTGAAATTCAATTCCTTGGTATGGTTATTTTGCAGGGTCTTCACAGTTGAAGTTGGAAACTATTTGTTTGTTGAATTTTGTGTCAAATACATTATTTAAAAAAAAAAAAACCCTAATTTGGAAATTGCGTTTGGTGAAATGACCATTGGTGGGTTTGTTTCGGCTGCAAACTTGAGCTGCCAAAGTACTTTGACAGGAAATCAAACTCTGAGATGTGGGTTTCTTAATAATTCAGTGAAAACCAATGCATTAGCATTTGGAGGTTGTGAATCCATGGGCCATAGTTTGAGAATTCCACATACAAAGGCTATTAGATTGAGGCCGAGGAAGGGTGTCTCTCCTTTGCAGGTTCGTTTTGTGATTTGGAGGTTTGGTTTCAAAATACTTCTCACTAAGTTGCCAGAGAAAATTAGTTATTTGTTAATAATGCAGGTAGTATGTATGGACTTTCCAAGACCAGAGCTTGAGAATACTGTTAATTTCTTAGAGGCTGCTTATTTGTCTTCTTCCTTTCGTGCATCTGCTCGTCCATCTAAACCCCTAACAGTTGTAATTGCTGGTGCAGGTGAGGAATATATATATATATCTGGATATATTCTTTTTGACTCTTTAGTTTAGAATATCAAACTTGTATCTGTTAAATTGGAATAACTCTTTGAGTCTTTGTGCTTATTCTAGTTGAATTTACCTAATTTTTTCTTTTATTGATCTAGGTTTTCCAATATCTTATATTATTGGTGTTCAATCATCATAACACGTTCTTGTCTTTTTGGTAGTGAATGGATTTTGTTTTTATTTTCATCTTTCAGATTTTGGTTGTTTGTTGTCATCCTGAATTGATGCTCTCTCCTTCTCTTACTCAGGCTCATGAACATGTATGTGCTAAAGGGGGTTGTTGGGCTTATGTTGTTACTTGCTATCTTGATGTAAATCCAAAGTACATGGATATAAAAATTTTCGTGTTATCAAGTGATTAATTTTATGCCTGTGATGTCATTTGTGTGTTTGTGTTTTTTTTTTTTTAATTTATTATTATTTTTTTAAGAGTAGCCTCTAGAACACCTCACAAAATATTCATAGAAATGGATTCTGCTTGTTTCGAGCTTGATATCTGAAATATTTTGTAGTAAAAGCTGTCAGGTGTGGAAATACCTTTTGGGTTGACATAAGTGTGAGTCTTTGCATGCTTAATTTCTGGTTGGTTGGGATCTATTATTTCGACCTTATTTGATTAGGGTTGAGTTTTGTCTAAAGTTATAAAAGTTTTCCTCTTTTTCTGAATGTTTTCCTCCTTTTTTGACATTTTTCTGTGATTGGTAGGCTTTCATAAATATAGTTACATTACTCTTGGGAGATCAAATAATGCTAGCTTAATGGATGATTAGAATTCTTTTTTTAATTTCCCTTAATTGGTGCACTGTAGACTATAATTTTACAAATTATTGCAGGTTTGGCTGGTTTGTCTACTGCAAAGTATTTGGCAGATGCTGGTCACAAACCTATACTATTGGAGTCAAGAGATGTACTAGGAGGAAAGGTTTTTATGCTGCTCTGTTTTTGTCCCACTTTTTCAATCAGCTGACAACAAACTGGTGCTTGTTCTTCATTTTTGCCTTGATTGTCACTTTCAAAAACTAGAATATTTTTTGATAGGTAATAAAAATTTCATTAAATAATGAGAGAAATATTGATGGAATCATTGGTAAAGGATGCATACCCAAAGTTTCCATGCTAAAAATTACAAATGCAATGTATCAAAAAAATCATAAACAGTTGGTCTACTTGCATCCAAGAATGGCCAATACAATAAAGATCCTACAAACTGAGATTGAAATCTCTTTATATGGTTCTTACTCTTCAAATTTATTCCCATTCCTGTCCCTCCATGCATTTCATATTAAGCACCAGGTGTAGTGTTCCAAACTCTTTTCTTGAAAGTCTTGGAATTTCAACGCCGATGCTGAAGCAATATTTCTGCCACCGTTGGTATCACCCAAAGCTACAAATATAAAATTCCATAACTCCAATGCTACTGGACAATGTGATAGCAAATGATCCACATTTTTCACTAGTGTTACACATAATACACATGTTTTCCAACACCATACCTCTTCTAATAAGATTATCCATTGTAAAAAATTTCCCGCGTGTTGCACTCCACTCAAAAGAAGCTACCTTCTCTTTACCCTCCAAAAACCCTTTTAAGGAATATTTGTACAGGCAGCACCTCTTAACACCTGTGGCCTCTTGGATCCGGGTTGTATAAAGCAATTAAAAAAAATTGCAAATGCTTCCAGCTCCCAATCTTGGGCTAACCTCAAAAAAAGAGGATTCAGTGACTTCCCCATCATGTGTCTCCATGTAATCCGAGACCATATCATCTTTTATTAATAGCTAACTGAAATAGCTATGGAAATAAAGTTGCTAGGTCCCTATCTGCACACCAAGAATCACACCAGAACCTTACCCTTTTACTATTGACAACAACATATCCAACTAATCTAAGGAATGAGTCTCATCCAGCTTTAATTGCCTTGCAAAAATTCAAACCCATATGAGTGTTGAATAGGCTATGATGAACATCTCTTTACACATTTCCCATATTTCGCTCCCATCAATTTCCTCCAAAAATGCTTCTTCTCTTGAGTGAATCTCTATAACCACTTTCCTAATGATGCTTGATTGAAAGTAGACAACTTGATACCCAACCCCCCTGCACATAATGGGGTAGTAGAAATTTTCCAATTCTACAGGATGTTTTTTTTTTTTTTTTCCTCCTTCCCTTTCCCCCCCTAGAGAAACTCCACTGTAATTTCAACCGGTCTACTAGCAACAATTATTGGCATAGTGAAAAGAGACTTAAAAATAAATAGGCAACTTGGACGAAGCACTTTTTGCTAGAGTAATTTGCCCCCTTTTGAGAGGTATAATCTTTTCCACCCTGCTAAACACCTCTCCATTTTCTCACTAATGCCATTCCACACAAACTGTGGCCTTAATGTGAGATCCTAGAAGCCCAAATAAGTCTTAGGTAATGAGTTTGAATCCCATAGCCAATGTTAACCTTCCATTGTAGATATTATCTCTGTCAATACTAACTCACTCTTAGTCAAATTCATCCTTAACCCTGTCACTGCTTAAAAAAAGTAACAGGATGCCCTCACATTCTAATTTCTCCATATCTTCACCACAGAATATAATCCTATCATTTATAAATAATAAATAATATATCGTTAAAGTATCTCCATTGCTCCTATCTTTGGTAAACCCCAACAAATGCCCTCTTGTAACTATTCTTTTTATCATTCTGTTAAGCACCTCCACAACAAAATTGAACAAACGTGGTCATCATGAATCTCCTTGCCGTAAACTGCCCCTGCTGAAGAATTCCGAGGCTCCCATTTATGAGAATGAAGAGTTTGACTGAAGAAATACATGATTCTATCCATGTCCAACATTTTTCTAACAAGTGAAGATTGCTAACTCAATTGAGCATATTTGAGCACATCCTCTTTAACCATGTTCCAACATCTTTGATAGAAAGCTTGGTGATGCTATCTGGTACCTGTGCCTTAGCCTTGTTCATATTCTTTATAGCAAAAAGAACTTCTGCTTAGTCAAACTATGACTTAAGTCTTGTGCCACTCTCTATCTTCCCCTCAAATGTAGCTAACTCAACACCATCCACACAATCTCCAATCAGCAGATTTCTCATACTAAAATGGTAGACTATGATGATGCCATCTTTAATCTCATTATCCTCCCTTAGCATCTTCCATCCAGTTTAACATTCCCATTAAAGTTTGAATGCCTAGTGCCCAGTGAAAACTTTGTATTCTTCCCCCCCTCTTTTAAGCCATATTGCCCTAGATTTTTGTCTCTAGCTAGTTTCTCCAAAAGTGCAATTTTTATTATTTATTTATTTTTCTCTATCTGGCTCTCTAACTTGTCTCTCCTCCTATCCTTCGTACTTAAGCTACTTTCCTCCTCCTTCATATCTAGTTTCAATAAGTCAGTTGAGGCTCTACTTTTTTGTATCCTTATGTCACCAAAACTCTCATTGATCCATTTCTTCCATTCTTCCTTCAACTGATGTGATCCTTGGCCATTATGAAGCTGGTTGGTTCCATCATACTATAACTGCTCCACCAATCCCTCACCCTATCAATGAAGGCTGGACCCTGTTGCCAAATATTTTCAAATTGGAATGGGGCTTTTCCTTTTGTAATCTCCCATGGTCCAGAAAAATATGATGGTGGTCCACTTTGCGGTAGTACCCTTTGGATTATGTGAGGTTAATGCACTTCCCACTGCGTTGAGGCCAAAAAGTGATCAACATGCAAGAGAGCCGGCTGATCCTGACTATTGCCCATGTATAAGAGCATCTTTGCAATGGAAAATCTAATGCTTAAGTTCATTTATGAAATATGAAAAAATTAGCATTGCTTTTGACATCTGGCAATTCTGTGTCTCATTTATGAAATCTGAAAAATTATGCATTGCTTGCCATATATTCTGTATAAAGGCTTGCACCAAATCTTGGCTTCATTATCTTTGGTTGGCATGTAACATAGACTATCAATTAAGTAAAGGTTATATAATGATATGAACCAACTATTTTGACCTCTTCTCTCCTCTTCGTCCTCTCCCTACTCTCTCTCTCTCTCTCTCTCTCTCTCTCTCTCTCCCTCTCTCTCTCTTAAGTTTAAAATTTCATTGGGCTTTAACAAGTTATTTGTTATGTCTAAATTTAGTAATAAAACTCTTACCGAAGTAGATTGTTGTTATTAATTCTTAGGTATAAGCAATCAGAACTAATTTGCAGGGTTACTATAAAATAATTTTAGCTTCCAACTTGACTGTTCCATCTCTAGTTTAGGGATATGCTTTAGCGTATTAAAGTTTGACCTTTTTCCTATAGGTGGCTGCATGGAAAGATAACGATGGAGACTGGTATGAGACTGGATTACATATATTCTGTAAGTTCTAATACTTTTTAGTTTGCAATTTGTGACTCTAAATCTATTTTTGTTTCAATACTTTTTAACTAGGAGGAAACCACCAAGTTTGAGTGCTTTCATGAGTGTTTTTGCATTTTTACTTTATGGTTCTTACTTTGGATAAAATAAAATTGAGGAAAAGAATACATGGGGCCAACCCTAACTAATTTGTTGAGGATCCATAGCTAACCCCAAAAGTTTGGGATTAAGGCTTGTTGTGTTGTTGTTGGTTCTTACTTCAATATCAATTTTTTTATAGGTAGTAAAAATATCATTTATAACAACAATCATAATTAATGATGTGAAATAGTAATAAGTTATTACTTCAGTATCATCATTATGATTTTTTTAGATGTTTGCCTTTATGATAAATTTTCAATTATTTAACTCATTTTGTACTTATCAAAAAAAAATTATTTAACTCATTTTGTCCATCTTCCACTTAGATGTTCTAAAATTAACCTTATATATCATTACAAAATTAGGTTTTTTATTTTTATTTTTATTTTTCCTTGTGGGCTAGTTGGGGCTTACCCAAATGTGCAGAATCTGTTCGGAGAACTTGGTATTGATGATCGGTTGCAATGGAAGGAGCATTCTATGATTTTTGCAATGCCAAATAAGCCGGGAGAGTTCAGCCGATTTGATTTTCCTGAAGTTCTTCCTGCACCATTAAATGGTAAGCATTTTATTTCCACTTATAAGGGTTAAGGTGCATATATTTGTTAAAACAACTATCAAAATTTGTCCCCATGGAAAAATTGTTGTTTTCATTATATGATGATTACCCCGTGGTTTTGAATTAATCAAAAAGCTTGTATTCCCATTTATGTAACTAAATCTGCCCTCACTCTCGCTGCACTTTTTATGCAAATGTCAGTTAGTTTGGTAAACTCATAATTGGAAACATAGCACATATTGCTTGCATTGAGGCGCCTTACCTGATGCATAAAACTGGTAGTTAGAATTTCTGTGCCAAAAATATGACCCAATTGAGAATGCTTTTCCAACCTTTTCTCGTGATGATGATATTTCAGCTGTTATTATATTAATCCTTGATATATCGTTAACTTACAACTTGAGTGTAATGAAGTTCAGAACTGATGAACAACTATAAGGATATTCATGCAATGCATTATACTTTGTATATGAGGATTAAAAAATTATGAAGTCTAATTAATATTTGGAGTTTATAAATTAAAACGATGCCCCGATGCAGCCGTTGGACTCAATGCTTTTTTCACATAAGAGGACTTAAAATATTGTGCAATAATTATTACATATTTTGGTGGCGAATATATGCAATAATGATCGCTCATTGGATGGTGAATATCATTTCTTGATTTTGTTGCATGGGACCCACATTGTTGTGAGACGACCCCAAATATTTAGATAGTATTTATTCTCTTGATTAGTTGCTAAAAGTATTTTATGTAATAATCAACCATAAGTTTGTTGAATATTTATTCTGAATGTAATGGCCAGGAATATGGGCTATCTTGAAGAACAATGAGATGCTGACTTGGCCAGATAAAGTCAAGTTTGCGATTGGACTCTTGCCAGCAATGCTTGGTGGACAGGCTTATGTTGAAGCTCAAGATGGTTTAACTGTTAAAGAGTGGATGAGAAAGCAGGTATACAAATCTTACACTGTTTTGGGGTTAATAACTGTAGTCCACATTTTTCTGGACTCTCTCCTGTAACTATGCTGGACTTCCTTTCATCTCCTCATTCCTCAACACAATTTCACGTGTCAATGCTGATGTTGTTTCGTTTATCTCTTATCAGCTTCCTTAGACCAAACATAGTCTTTGGTCCTTTAATTGCAAAGGTTTGAACTGAGACAAGTGGATTAATCTCAATGCTATTATGAATATGTGTTTGGGACTAGCTTATAAGCTAGCTTTTTGCTTTTTAGCTTTTATATACAGCTTTTTAAAATCTCACTTTTTGAAAGTACAAGTACACTTTAGCACCCTTTAAGCAGAAAATTTTCCGCAAAAAGATAAATAAACTGTTCGAAAATGGACAATTAAATATATACTACTGAGAAGAATAATTGTAGGCAGTGTTGTTTTTGGGTCTGCAAACAATGCTGAGGCTATTATAGGCGGGACTTTTACTACCTGTTGTCTTTTATTTATTTATTATTTTTAACACACACACACACATATAGGTTTAAAAGTTAAAACTTCCATTACTTTGTAAAGTAACATGTATATGAACCATTTTGATGCCAGTAAATGTTATGCTAGACATTTTTGGAGCTGCTGTGTTCAATACCCCATATCTGTATTTACATGTATGTTATATGTCTGTCTGCAAATTTTAGCTTGATGTTCCATTTGTTTATACTGAAATGAAATCTTAGGATAGGAGATACTGGTTGGTGTCAGAAGAGGCATGTGTGGGTAATGTTGTGTCACTGTAGTGGACAAAATAATGGGAGTGCCCTAAGCTTCTAGAAATTTCAAACCCAAAGAAAATCATATAAATATTTCTTTAAAATGGGGAATAAGAAAAATTAGAATCATTGTTTTGAATCTTTTTTTTCTCTCCATGGGGCAAGAACTTCTTAAAAAAGAAGCCTATGATGTTGGTATATACTTTGCAATATGTAATGGTTTTTTCCTAATTTCAGGGAGTACCTGATCGTGTAACTGATGAGGTATTTGTAGCCATGTCAAAGGCGCTAAACTTCATTAACCCCGATGAACTTTCAATGCAATGCATATTGATTGCTTTGAATAGGTTTCTTCAGGTATTCACATTTTTTTTTACTCTTAATAAGGTACTGCAAAACCATAACATCTTATTAGATGCAAGATAGGTTTGCACATGCATTCATGCGTTAATACTCTTGACGTACTCATACATCCTTTGCCAGACCCAAATTTGAATATAAATTTTCCCTGATTGAAGTGATAGTGGTATCACTTAGGTGCATACATATAAATGTATATGTTAGCTCTTTCTAATGAAACATTTTCTTTTCTCCAAGCATGCTAGAACTGTTGTTTTCTGTTTCATTCATGTTATGAGAATACGCAAAACAATAAAATGTAAACATTGCAAGACATTAAATTTAATATAGTTTGGCAAACTTTATGTCTAAATCCACATACAATGCCAACCAAATTCTACTATTTATGATAGAGATTACAATTATGCTTACAAACTCTCATAAACATGAATTAACTCAAATCCCCACTACATCTAAGGTGCTATCACATTAACATACTAGACAAAACTATCTTCTATCTCTTACATTTACAACAAAATTTGCAACAACATTCTATATACTAGCACACCTTCATCTTTCTTTAGTGTCCACTTTTTGTACTTCCAGAAATAACCCTATTACCTAATTGAAAATGATTTAAGAATAAGCTAATTAAGTGATGATGCAAAAAGATTATTATTATTTGGTCTTTCTTTTGGTCTGGTGTTGACTCCAAGTCTACCCTAGGTGCTAACTTTTAGTGGTTTCCTCACTAGGTGCTGACTCCTTGGTCATATCCATTTATTTTTTCTGTTGTTTAGTTTTGTTTTGGTTGTCCTGCGTCAATTTTGGTATCAGAGCAAACATCGATCTGTTTGAAGCATCACCGCAGTCAACCTAGAACCAGAAAAATCACACCAAAAAAAAAAAAAAAAATCCAGTGCAGTCATTATTTTCTAACCATCGGAATACCAGCCACTACAGTGAACTAGATTTCCTAGCCAAGCAAAAAATAACTACAGTTGCCATCCTTCAAAACCACTGCTGGATACGTTGCTAGCAGTGGATCCCTATCGCACCAGCGACCTCTAGTTTCATAGTCAGTGACACCAGACCGACATCCCAATATTTTGTCTGCTAATGACTTTGCTGGTTCTGAAGCTCTCCATCTCACCCGACGCAGCTATCGAACCATTGCACTTATTGGGACTGAAGCTTCGTTTTGTTGTTACCAATCCACACCACGGTGTATTTGGCTTTTTAGTCGTTAAAAAAAACAAAAAGGGGGTCAAGTCCTCCAGCCTGTGAACAACCAACTCCATGTAAGGCCTGGTATGCTTAGCCGCCATCACAAGGGCCAGGTTCTCTTACTATCTTTAGTGGACTCAACTTTTCATTTAAGATTCTTCTTTAGTTTCTTTACGTGCATACCAAAAAAAAAAAAAAACCAAATCTGGGCCTTCAGTCCAGTCCACATGGATGCATTGGTTTTTCTATTAGTGTTCAAACTTCAAACAGTGAAGCTTTATTTGGTTAATGCCATGACAATCCCTTCTTTAGTGGGCCATACTTAGCAAGTCAAGTTCGCAAAATCTTTTTGCCCAATGAGCTATGGTAATATTCGAAGCACCTTATTTTGATGGTTATAAAACTAATCCACGGGATTTTGTCAATTGGAAGAATGGTAGGGGTAACCACGGGTTGGTTCGGTTCAGGTTTGTGCCCAACCCGCAACTGACCCGACCAAGTTGGGTTACCAACTTTCAAACCCACCGCCAACCGGTCAGAGAGTCGGGTTGGATCAGATGGTTCTTTGCTGGAAGTGGTCGAGTCTTAGTCGGGGTCGGATCTGGCCGGAAATTGGGCAGATCTGGCTGAAATTAGGCGAATCTGGCCGAAAATTGGCCTTGTATGGTGAGATCTCGCCGGATCTCGAAGAGATCTCACTTGATCTCTACAAGATCATGCCGGATATGGCAAGATCGGACTGAGAAATCGCATATATGGTGGGGATCGACGGCCTTTTTGGTGGTAGAATCAGTCGGGTCCGTTGAAATCAGGTTTAGATGCAAGGACCTGCCAACCAACCCGCCGGAATCGGGTTGGATACCTCAGAAACCATTGCTGACCCATCATGGGAGTCGGATCGGGCGGTTTCCGAATCGGGTTGGTCGGAAAATTCGGGTGGGTCAAGTACACGGTTGAACTTGGATAGGCCTAATGAATGGGATGGAACAATTCTTTGAGCAAGCAAATTTTGCGGGTAGCATAAAGGTTAGGTATGCAAAGTTGAAGTTAAGAGGTGAAGCACAAATGTTTTGTGAGGATCTTGAATATTTCCGCTATATAAAGTATGAACCTGCCATTAGTGTGTGGGAAGATATGAAAGAAAAGTTTTGTGATGAGTATTTGTCACCATACTTTCAAGCTAAGTATCTACCCCAATCTCAGTTTGGTACTTTTCAAGTTGAAGCAAATACAATAAATCCTCATCCCATTTCATGTCCTCAGTGCACTTTTAAACAATCTACCGAATTAAAGGAATTATCTGAAAAGCTCATGGAAGATTTTTTTTTGATAGGTAAGAAAAAGTATATTAGAAAAAAACCACTAGATGCAAAATAGCAGCAGCAGAACAGAATTACAAAAAAGAAGAAAAAGCAAAAACATAAAAAGTCAATAAATACAAAGAAGAAGAGAGCTAAGGAATAAAGGAATAGAGTCACTAGATGTGAGTCCCCAAACCCTAGCCCAATCAAAAAGAGAACCAGAGAAGAGAGCAAGCAGTTGGTCCTCAGATTTATCCAAATCCTCAAACGTCCACCGATTGTGTTCCCTCCAAGCACACCACATCAAACACAGTAGAACTAGGTTCCAGATGTAAGATGAATGCTTTCCCAACCAATTCCACCAAATAAATAGAAAATCTCTCACCGTACATGAGGTAACCCAAGAGATCCCAAAAATCCTAAAAACAAAACACCATAGCCGATAAGCCTTCCCACAATGTAACAACAAATGATCCACTGTCTCACCACAGCAACGACACATAATGCACCAGTCAACAAAATCAAAACCCCTAAGTCTCAAGATATCTCCCGGGAGGATCCTATCCCATGCGGCTGTTCAAACAAAGAAAGAGACACGTCGGGGTGCCTTAACTTTCCAAATACCTTTCCAAGGAAAAGCAACAGAAGGAGCCATGTAACTTATGGTAAAAAGAGCGGATAGTAAAATCCCCATTATTTGTCAACCTCCATTTCAAACGATCACCATCAGTCACGGAAGGTAAATTGGAAGCCAAGAAACGAAAGAAATCATCCACCACATCTGCCTCCCAATCATTAGGACCCGGAATGAAATGAACTTCCCAAGTTCTCCTATCCCCTGCTCCTTGACAAATCAGAGATGATTCTACGGATGCCTCTCTATTTGCAGCAAAATTGTACAAGGTTGGAAATGCCAAATGGAGAGGAAGATCTCCGCACCATCTGTCTATCCAAAATTTCACTCTATCCCCCACCCCAACCTTATACTGGACATTTTTTAAAAAAACTTCCCAACCCATTCGGATACTTCTCCACAAACCACACCCATGACCCCCCCTTCCCAACTTAGAGGTCCACCCATGACCTCCCCTCATGGAAGATGTTCAAGACATAATTACTTAGATGAAGCAAATGAAGACTCAAACCGATTCAATTGGGAAACTAAGGATAATTGATCACAATGAAATTATTGCTGCCCCCATAGAAGACAACAATAATGATGATATCTTGGTCGTGGAGAATTCTCAAGCAACACTAAAGTCTAATGTTGACAAAGACGTAAATGCCTCGACAAGTGTTGCTTTAACATGCGTGCAAGGAAACGAATCTATTGAAGAGCAGCAAGGAGAAGAGATGATTTCTAAAGAGAGCATTATGTTAGAGGATGCACATGATGTGATATTGAAAGCTAATGAATCTGCTTTTGATCAGCCTTCCATGGTGCATGAAGACTAACAATTTGCTAAAGTGGAGAAAGTGGATAACATGGTGCTTCCAATGGTTCAAGATAAGATGATGTTGATTCCACACATTGATTTTGTTATTCTAGAAGAGTTTGACAAGGTGGAATTCAAGGTTTTTCTTTTCCTTATGCTCCCTAAGGTGATTCCAGACTTGAAGTAAGTATTACTTGTCAACATCCTAATCCTTCAACGCTTTAGAACTCGAGGTCGAGTTTTCTCCAACCAGAGGAGAATGATGCGGGAGACGTAAAAAGATTATTATTTAGTATTATTAATGTTTGCAAGTCAATTGTATTTTTATGTTTTAGGTTCTAGTAGTTTATTAGGCTATTAGTATTTTACTTTGGAAGCAAGGTTATTTTTGTAATAAGGTAATTAGGGTTTTCTAACCAATTAGAATTAGGGTTTAGCAATTCTTTATAAGTAACCTATTGTACTCCTTGAGAGATAATTGATATTTTGATGAATGAAAAAAATGGTCATTTGGTATTTCTTTTGGTCTAGTGCTGACTCTAGATCTACCTTAAGTGCTGACTCCTAGTGGTTTCCTCGCTTGGTGCTGGCTCCAAACCAGGCCTAAGTGTTGACTCCTAGGTCATATCCATTTATTTTTCCTGTTGTTTAGTTTTGTTCTGATTGTCCTGTATCATTAAGGGTACAAAGGTAAATTAAGAAATTTAAAAGTACCCATCAAATTCTACTCCAACTAACAATGCCACACACGACTACATAACTACTTGTGATTACCAGTGGTTTCAAGAATTGCTTTTTATTTTTATTTTTTAATCATTCTTTTTCATTTTTCAAGAGGGAAACAATGTCTCTCTTAAAAAATGAAAAGGAAAGCCTCTCTGAGGAAGCTAGTAGGAATTCTCGTAACTCATTATCCTTTCTAGTTAATGTGGGATTCCAAAACCAACATGGAAGCTCCAAACATAAATCTCCACATCCAACTCCTGAGATGTCTTCACTAGTACCTTTTTGGCTACTTCCTTTGCAGGAGGCCTTTTATGGGTAGGGGTGCTTCACCATGTAAACGAGTGATGCAATCAATTGAATTCAAGCAATTTGTGAACTTCTTGTTCGAACTTGGATTCATTAATATATCTGTTATACTATCTACTTATCAAATATATATATATATATATATATATCTCTGTTATACTATCCATAAACTTCAATTTCTTCCATCCATGCTTATCTTTCTCTCTATGGTGTTTTGACCAAAGACTCCTCTTTGTCTTTTGCTTCACCATGTGCTCCATCTTTGAACATGTCACCAATAACCTTGTACAAATTCTTGGAGTTTTTCTCTCCCTTCTTTACCATCAAAGAAATTTTGCTAACTTTCATAACTCTGCCTCTTGTAAAAGTCCAAAGAATCCAACCGACCTAAAGACATGATAAATTACCGATTGTCCCAAATGCTTTAGCCGACTAGAAAGGGTGAATTTGATAATTTATACTCTAACACTCCCTTTCACGTGTGCGCCAAAAATCTCTCTTAATAAATGAGGCCCCACACATAGGATTTTAACTTTTAAATGGGAATTAAAGTGAAGACAAGGTTCGAACTCAACCACCTACTATGATACCATGATAGATTGCCAATTGTCCCAAAAGTGTAAGTTAGGAAACGGTGGATTTAATCATTTAACCATAATTCTAATACCCATCAAACATCTAAACTTTTAGCATGTGTCAAACCAATCTTTATTCCTAAAATCCATGAACTTTTAATTGAATATGTGACTTTTCTAACCTTAAAAAAACATCAGCACTATCTTGCTCCACTTTTTGTTGTAACAAATTAACAATCATTGCATTTGCATATCTTTGGCAATCAGTTCATGTCATAAACTCTTTCAACATAGGTCTCAACTTCTTGCATTAGTACAGATAACATCCTATCTCATGGCACTAATAATACTCTATGTCATTAATATTTTTCCTTGGTCTAGACTTTGTTATGGACTTCTCCCTTTCAAATTCTTCCTACTAGCCTTTTGCATGTGCTATGTGCTTGCTCATAGGCTCTTATTTGTTTATTATATATATATATATATATATATATACTAGTCGCTAACCTGTGTGATGCACGGAAGAGTTGAACAAAAATTTTAAATGATGACTAAATACAATGATTCTAAAAATTGAAAATATCACTAAAACTTCCATCAAACGAAAAGATACAACCGTTTAGGTTTTTTTATTTTTTATTTTTTTTTAATGTACCCGTGGCATTAATCTATGTAGCCATGTGGCGCAATGAGAAATGGTCAATAAAAAGTCAAACGTTTCGGCTATTAGTTATATATATATATATATATATATATAGAGAGAGAGAGAGAGAGAGAGAGAGAGAGAGGACAATTTTAAGTTATATTGGCAATTAGTTATTTAGTTATCGTTTAAGTGTAAAATGTGTCATAGTTTTATGGAATTTGAATTTTAAATGTCTCAATTTATCATTATATCCTTAATTTGCCTTATTATGAAATCATTTTTAATTTGATTATAGGTTTTATTTTTGGAAGTATATGAAAGTGGACAGTCAAGAGTTCAATTCCAATTATATAGAGATTTGACGTATTCCTATCGTGACTTGATTCATACTTCACCACAAATATCTCAACTTTAGAATTTTCGTTGTCTTCTTGAACTTCTCTGGTTCCAACATAATTGTTGTGCCTCTTCTAACTTGAGTGTCTCCTTTCCAACTAACACTGTAATCACCATGGTATCATACGAAGGTGGAAGTGAGGTTACAAAAAAAGGAGTTGATTCTCCTCAATCTTGGCTTCCATGCTTGATAACTAAGAAGTGATCATTAAGATGATTCTTAACATCAGTACTTTCTTCCATATACAAGTGATATAGCTCTTTATTCAAGTACAATCAATTTCGTATGACTTTGACATATATGCATTTTCTATCTTTTTCCATGATTCTTAGGGAGAAATCTCAATCAAGAAGTCATACTTCACCTCTGGGAAGAGACTCAAAATATGTTACGCACTGCTTTCATTTAATTTCTTCTCATTCATTATCTGACATGGTATAGTAGCTTCTTTGACTTTTCATATAACTCCTTAATCAATCCTTGCTGCACACAGGCATCATGGACACTGCTTTGCCAGACTAAATTAATTCTCCCCATTAAAGAGCTCCACCACAAACTTTGTGCTTTTCATCTCTAGGATCCTTAAACAATAGTTCTAATACCAATATGTTGTGAAAAAAAAAATCAAAAACAATAAAAGGTAAACACCATGAGGCACATAATTTAATGTAGTTTGGAAAATTTTATACTTGCATCTATGGACAAAACCAATCAAAGTCCACTATCAACAATATGCATTACAGTTACACACACAAACTCTCTCAAATGCAAACAAACCCAAATCCCTAATACACCCATAGGCACTCTCACAACATACAGTAGACAGAAACTTTTTCTTCTTACTCACACACCCTCACATTAAATACAGTAGACAAAAAAATTTTCTTCTTACTCCCACACTCACAACAAAAGCTATATCATCACTATTTATGGCAGGGGCGGAGCTACAGCCACCCTTTGGGGGGCCATTAAATTTTTTTATTAACTTTGCTAGACAATTTTGTAATTTTTATTGAAAATGAAAATTTTAAAAATTTAACTATGAAAATAGTATAATAATTTTATTCCATGGAAGATCTACAATGAGAATAATTTTTATTGGAGATACTATGTTCTTTTTGTTTGGTTTTTTTCAGACTAATATCAAACTAAACAACTTTTGTATACTCATTAAAGTTTAGAAGATAAGTTTGTATACAGTGTATTTATAAATCATGACATACTCTAGTATTAAAATATTAAGGTTTATTTGTATTTGTGCTTACGCATGTGTGTGGGAGTTTGTTTTGACTAATATTACTAGCACAATTTGGCCCCCCCAAAACAAAAAATCCTAGCTCCGTCCCTGATTTATAGGGACTAATTACACCTGTCTACTTCTTTTCTTATCAATGTGGGATTACCACTCGTAATGGGAATTATGACACCTTTTTATTATTCTTCAAATCAAAATAGGATTCCAAAACCATTATGGAAACCTCTAACTTATCTTCTCATGGGCTGGATGGAGTTAACAATTCATTTTCATTTCCTTTTCAATTTTAGAAAGATCAATCCAATGGCTTTTCAAGTGAACATACACTAAATGCTTTGGGACATAAATCTTAGACTTTATTGGGAAATGCTAATTCTGATATATTAGAGTCAATATTTAGTAGCATTTTATAGATGAATCATAATCATTTTGGTGAGTACTATCAATATATATAATGTTGAAAATACAAGTAGTAGATATTGAAATAAACAACTTCTTACAGCTTGACACTAGCTGCTTTATGAATTATAAAAATGCATGTATAGGAGAAGAATGGTTCCAAGATGGCTTTCTTGGATGGTAATCCCCCAGAGAGACTCTGTATGCCAATTGTTGATCATATTCAATCACTAGGTGGTGAAGTAAGACTAAATTCAAGAATACAAAAAATCGAGCTAAATAATGATGGAACAGTGAAAAGCTTTTTACTGAATAATGGGAACATGATTGAAGGAGATGCTTATGTATTTGCTACTCCGGGTATACTACTAACTTCATATGGAGTCATATAATTTTTGTCATGCTTTAATACCAGCTTCCCTAATATTGTTATTTGTCCCAATCAGTTGATATCCTGAAGCTTCTTTTGCCGGAAAACTGGAAAGAGATTCCATATTTCCAGAGATTAAAGAAATTAGTTGGAGTTCCAGTTATTAATGTCCACATATGGTTAGTGACTGATTCTACCATTGTTAATTAAAAGAAAAAGGTTGCTCTCTCCAATTCCATTTTATTCACTTAAAAAGTGTTGAGTCCCTATAATGCATGATTAGAGTTAGAAGGTCCCAGTTGAAAATATAGTGTATATTTGGTTTTATATAAAACTGATTTGGCAAACAAATTCCTGAAATGGGATTTATTTCTCAATTTTTGAAGATGTTATTTACTGCAGCTGGGGAAGGAAATCTTGTATTATATTTATCTATTTTACTGCAATAATGAAATTATTTGAATTGGATATTGTAGGGACACGATTTTTAACGGCCCGGGAATGACCTTGGGCTCGTATATAAAGGGCCCAAACAATATGATTTGTAGAGAATGGGTTTGGAAAGGCATGCCATTGGGCTCTGGGCAGGGGTTTGGTCCCGGTTTGATGAGAAATCATACAAAGGTATGCTTGGACTGAATAGCTGAGCCTTACCTTGGTTTGGTTTAAGAGGTTTGGCTCCTCGGACTTAGTCCGAGGAACATTACCTTCTCACCAGCCTTCCTCTTTTCTTCCCCCCTTTTCTCTCTAGCCCTCTTTTCCCTTTTATACTAGTATTCATTTCCCTTTCCTCATCTACGTGTCAGTTTCTCCTTCTTTGGGGTGGTTACTCGTCTTATCAATCCTCACGTCAGAGTGGTTGGAAAAAGCTGGATAGCATGGTATGGGATACGGGTTTGTCAGGTGCTGGGCTCCACGTTAGGGTTTTGGCAGCTTTCTTGCTTGTACTGCTCTTGTACTGATTTTGTCCTTTCCTTCAGGCGTTTCGTGAGGCGTTGAGCGTGAGGTTATCCTCGGCTACATTCTTGGGCCATTAAGGGGTTCTCATCATACCTCCTCGGCAATAAGGTTCCTCGGCTTGGGCTTTGGGCCCTTAGTGTGAAGTGGGCCGAGATTCCAAACCTCAGGCCCCACAATAGCCCCTCAAAATCCTGCTTCCTGACTCTTTAGTTGGGAAAGAGGGTTTTGGTCATGCTGAGCCCACCTCGTGACTTGCTCAATTCCTGTACTCTATTATTATTTGTGCTTCTTCATTTACATGGGAGTCGTGTCAAAACAAGGGACACTCCTTTATTTTTCATTCACGCGGAGTCCTTTGATATTTCGGTACTCGAGGCGCGCCTTCACGAGGATCTTTAGATCCTACGGCTGAGGATGAGGTTGGAAATTGAGCCAAGTCTGCCTTGTCCATAGCGTTCCTTGGAAATTTACATAAATTAAATGCCACCGGTTTGCTCTGTGTATAAATAGGGTAGGGGTTCACTTCCACCTACACATGAACTCTCCTGTTCCCTTCAGAATCATACTTCTTATTCCATATTCACGATCTCCATTTCTAGTGCCATTCTGCCTCAAAGTAAGATGTTTGAGGCGTGGATGGGGATGAAAGGTCTTCGCACGCTTCAGAGGCACCGAATCCTCAAGGTGATATGGTACGAACAGAGATGGCACAGATTCAAGCCAGTCCCCCGTTTTGACAGGGAGAAGATGGTATTTCTCCCTCTTTCAGTCAAAATCCGAAGTAGGTTCTGGTCATGCCAGATTTTTGGTATGTCAGAAGAAGGAATTTCCGCCATCAGCACCGTCTGCCTTGTCGCAGGCAAATTTTCGCGGGGGCTCCTCAACTTCCGGTTCCCGGCACCTTTTCTTCAACGGTGCGGGCCTCAAGTTGGGTTCCCTGCACCTTTTCTTCAGCGGCGCTAGCCCGAAGCCAGGTGCTCTCTGCACCTTTTCTTCAACGGTGCGGGCCCCACGTTGGGTTCTTTGGCTGCCTGAGTTATGGGCATGTAAAAGTATTGAGGAATGGTTCCCTTAATCAGCATCTTGGAACAGCAGCCAACCTCTCCTCTGTGCTTCTTTTTCGGCTTTATCTTCATTCTTTTGTATTTTTTCTTTTCACTTATGTAATTAGCTTTAGTATGAACTTATTCCAGCTTTTCATTGTACACTGTACTATTTCTTTGTCTTAATAAAAGAGGAGTTTATTTCTTTCTAAATACTTTTCTTTTCTGCAACAACTACTTTATGCATGAATATTAAATATACGCTTGCCTTTAATGATATTTGGAGCAGAAAAATGCCTTAAAACAAATTCCTACTAGTTTAAACTTACTGACATTATCAAGTATAGTAATGGTAATTCTCAATAAATTAAACTTTTGAAACTAACCGGGATGACGGCCGAGTGCTATGCGATGCCTGCAAAACAAATGTCCGAGAACGATGAACTCTAAGTAATTCGTCCGAGAGGGTAGCCGAGTAGTGAGGGACTTCGATTGTGTTTTTGGTAACATATTGCTCTATATTGCATCAATCCCTTTGGTATTGAGGATCCGAGGGTAGACTAGGGGATCCGTGCAGTTTAGGGATTAACCCAACTGTTAACGGGGAGTTCTCCTCGGATGGATTCTAAGGTTCATGTAACATAGTTTTTCTTTTAAGTAGTTGGTTTCCCCATAGGCTTGAGTCCGAGGACCATGCAAGGCCTTGGTTCTGTCCAAAAGTCCAAAACTTTTGATCTTTCTTTTGTACTTGGTTTCCCCATAAGCTTGAGTCCGAGGACCATGCAAGACCTTGATTCTGTCCAAAACTTTTGATCTTTCTCTTGTACTTGGTTTCCCCATAGGCTTGAGTCCGAGGACCATGCAAGGCCTTGGTTCTGTCCAAAACTTGTAAGTTTTTCTTTTGAGTACTTGGTTTCCCCATAGGCTTGAGTCCGAGGACCATGCAAGGCCTTGGTTCTGTCCAAAACTTTTGATCTTTCTTTTGTACTTGTTTATTTTTCAAACGTAAACCCCTAGACCAGGGCGGGGAGAGTTGGCTTGAGGCCAGAAGCTCCTAGAGATGCCCGCGCCCTTGGCACTGCAAGGCGTAGCCCCTAGCAGAAGTTTATGTCGGAGCAACAACTGTATGTCGTCGGAAATGGAGGGAACCCCACGAACTTCTGCTTGCTAGAAAGTTGACTCCACCGCTACCTGCGCCAACGCGCAAGCCTTTCCCACAGACGGCGCCAATTGTAGGGACACGATTTTTAACGACCCGGGAATGACCTTGGGCTCGTATATAAAGGGCCCAAACAATATGATTTGTAGAGAATGGGTTTGGAAAGGCATGCCCTTGGGCGCTGGGCAGGGGTTTGGTCTCGGTTTGATGAGAAATCATACAAAGGTATGCTTGGACTGCATAGCTGAGCCTTACCTTGGTTTGGTTTAAGAGGTTTGGCTCCTCGGACTAAGTCCGAGGAACATTACCTTCTCACCAGCCTTCCTCTTTTCTTCCCCCCTTTTCTCTCTAGCCCTCTTTTCTCTTTTATACTAGTATTCATTTTCCTTTCCTCATCTACGTGTCAGTTTCTCCTTCTTTGGGATGGTTACTCGTCTTATCAATCCTCACGTCAGAGTGGTTGGGAAAAGCTGGATAGCATGGTATGAGATACGGGCTTGTCAGGTGCTGGGCTCCACGTTAGGGTTTTGGCAGCTTTCTTGCTTGTACTGCTCTTGTACTGATTTTGTCCTTTCCTTCAAGCATTTCATGAGGCGTTGAGCGTGAGGTTATCCTCGGCTACATTCTTGGGCCATTAAGGGGTTTTCATCATACCTCCTCGGCAATAAGGCTCCTCGGCTTGGGCTTTGGGCCCTTAGTGTGAAGTGGGTCGGGATTCCAAACCTCAGGCCCCACAGATATTTTTATACTTTCTTTTAATAAGTTTAACAAATGTATTAATCCTTGTTATGCTATGAATCTGTTGCTTTTTGGGTTGGAGACAATTTATATCCTCTTTATGTCACAGCCAGTGATAATTAATATGTTATCTCAATGGTTTCACCAATTGCAGGTTTGACAGAAAACTGAAGAACACCTATGATCACCTACTGTTTAGCAGGTCCTGCTCATACTTGTTACATCAATTTTGTTGTCTAGTGGAGAGAATACTTTCTTTTCTGCTTAATTTTTTCTCTCACTGATTTTGCCAGCCTTGCTACTGAACAACTTAGTCTTGCAATGATATGTGCAATCTTCTTGAATCATTCTTTTGAGGTTTTAGAATATTGCTAATGTTCTCAAGCTCAAATCACACCTTCCCATATACACAAACTGTGAATGATAAGGCCATGGCTTCAAGAACTATTGATTGCATGTTCCTGATCAAAATTGAGAAAAAGAAAAAATAAAGGAATTCAGAATATTTAATATAGGTTGCATAATGAAAAGTTTCTTTTTCCTCATAGAAATGTGGAATCAGTATTACTGTCATTCTTGACTACTAGAGCTAAAATATCTTTGTCATTTAATTATTTAATTTTTTTTTGGGTATGGTGGACATTTATCATTGGGTAATTTAAAATTTGGTAGGATTGCTTAGTTATGATAGGACTTGCAAAATATTCTGTAAACTGTTTATAATAATTTAGATCTAGATATCTTGTTTTCCCTCTTTTACCCTGTTGCCTGAGTTGGGAGAGGAGGGTCCCGCCCCCCCCCCCCCCCCCCCCCCCCTCTTTTGGGCGGCGCTCTTCCCCTCCAAAACATACACACACTTCCATTAGGCTAATTATTCTGTTATTGTTTCTTCTGCATCTCATTTCTGGCTATGTTCTTTTCTTTTTCCCCTTGCAGAAGTCCACTTCTCAGTGTGTATGCTGACATGTCAGTAACATGTAAGGTAAAAGCTGGTACTTTTGTTCTCCCCTGCCCCCCTCTTATTTCTCTGATTTTTATGTCCTTGAATATTTGGTAAATTATTGGACTGTTGGTTACCTTGTGTCAAGTGTTGGGTTGGTTTGTACCAAATAAATGAAGTACATGAGCATGCCTACATGGCATAGTGGCCATTAAAACACTTAAATATGTCGCTATATGCATCTTAAAATTTTCAAAATTCACCAGTATCCTTCACTGAATTGATCAGACAGAGACATAATTATAAGCTTTGTGATTAATTTGATTCTCCTCCATTACTATGTGGAAACTCTGTAATTCATGATTTTTTGTTGTATGTAGGAATATTACAACCCAAACCAATCTATGCTGGAGTTGGTTTTTGCGCCTGCAGAAGAATGGATTTCACGCAGTGACTCAGACATTATTGACGCTACAATGAATGAACTTGCAAGACTCTTTCCCGATGAAATTTCCACGGATCAAAGCAAAGCAAAGATTGTGAAGTACCATGTTGTTAAAACACCAAGGTTTGAATACATGGCCTGACACTTGGAATCTTTTGGTTCTCTTAAATAAATAATGGAAAATTATAGAAGTGAGAATTCAGTACCTTTTATGTGGTTAAAGCAATGCACCTAGTAATATTATTAAACTTGTGACATGTTGTATAAAGACTATTTTATTTGAATTTTTGACATGTTTTCTAAAGACTATTTATTTGAATTTTTTAGTAGGATATTCATTATTACCTATAAGTCCATTCACCTTCTGTAACCTTAAATAATAATTGTCTCAGGTCTGTTTACAAAACTGTCCCAGACTGTGAACCTTGCCGTCCCTTACAAAGATCTCCTATTGAGGGGTTTTACTTAGCTGGTGACTACACAAAACAAAAATATTTGGCTTCAATGGAAGGTGCTGTTCTGTCAGGAAAGCTTTGTGCTCAGGCTATTGTACAGGTAATTTCTTATATGTATGATCTAAGGTAATGTGTTCTAGTTATCCTTCATGGAGAAATGGTGATTTTAGCTTATTATGATAGTAGTTAAAAAAAAAAAAAAAAGAAGAAAGAGGGGGGGGGGGGGGGGTTCATGAACCATGTTTTCCTAACAAGACCCAGCTGTATAGCTAGACTTTATTATAACTAGTTTGGAGAGAAACCTTTCAAACTTCTATATCTTTTTATTGGATGTAAATTTTGAAAACTATTGGATTGCATGTTCTTATCATATCCTTCATGCTTGCAAAATTTTGAAGAAGATCAAAGATTAATAACTATGTCATCAATCAAATGTTTAGATTTCAAGTTTTTGTGGTTTAAAATTAACATAAAAAATAAATTTATTGATCAAATAGTAAATGATATCCGATTTGAACAAAATTTGACATGCGTGTTAAGAACATAAAGAACATGCAATCTAACAGTTAAATTTTCAAAATTCACATCTAATTAAAAAATATATAAAGAGTTTGAAGAGTTTCTCTCAAACCTTGTCCAAAATGCTAAAACTTTATTTTCACATTGGTCCCTCGGCAAACCCCCACCCTGCACGCAAAAAAGTAGAAAATAAAAACCAGGAAAATGCATTTACAATTAAAACAAAAGGAAGGATAAATACAATTATTATTATTATTATTTTAAATGTTCTTATATGAACTACTTTGTCCTCATATTGAAATACTCAGGATTATGAGTTGCTTATAGCTCGGGGGCAAACAAGGTTGGCTCAAGCAAGTGTTTATTGACAAAAATCTTTGCAAATGGAGGTAAATTTTTCCTTGGTTCAAGAGGATCATTTAAGTAATAGTTATGGCTCGTGGATCAATGATATATCAACACTAAAGATATATTTTCAGCCCTTGGGGTACTATACATGATGATAGCATATTGAGCTGTCTATTTCTGTAGCTTTTCTGGATATAGGATCTTCTTTTTGTTCCTCATATGATGCTCATCTTGCTATAAGTGTACATAATTTTCTCCACTATCTATCTAAAAGACAATGAAATTAAGGAGAGTAAATAAATTCGATTCAGTTTGTGTACTTAAACTGGTGTACCTTATGTGCAATGTAATGCACTGTATACGAGTCAATATGAAAAAAAGACATTTTTTGATGGAAAAGAAAAAGAAACTGTGACTGAACTGAGAACCTTCAGTAAAAAGAGGTGGAATATTGGAACATGTTTTGCGATAGATGCAAAATTTTTGGCTGTGACCATTTTCAGGCCAGTTGATAATGGTAAACTAAAAAAATGAAGTAAATCTTCTTAAGCTAGTTTGTTGTATAAGGGTTAATGGATCCAATTGAACCATCTTTATAGTGGCCAAGGCTTGGAACAGTTGAAACATTGGTAGCTAGATTTTCATCTGTCCTGGTTCCATTGGATATTAATATATTATGATCTCCCTGGAAATTATGGGAGTACTTGTGTTTATTATAAATCAGGAATTCTTCATTTCATGAAACCATCAAGAATTCTTCATTGATGAAACCATGATTGTATTACAACCCTCAATTGTCATTGAAAGATATCTTTTAGGTCTCTTGGCAGTACGGGGGAACCTGCCATATCCCATGGTTCTTCTTTCAGCCACACTGCCATGGAGACCATCCCATTCTACAGTAGATTAATCAGATTTACAAACTTGCAGCAGTATAAATCATAGATATCATGGTATACATTTTTTTTTTCCAAAACTTAATGCATGCTGTAGAGAATCTCTCTTGGGAAAAAATTTCATTGATTTTGCTTCTATTACTGAGTGCATACATTAAAATTTTGATCAGTAAGGTCATCAAAATAATATAAGAGTTAGCAAGAATTGGGTAGGTGAAGATCCGTACCAAATGATCCCTAAAAAATCTCTCATTCCAAGAGCACCATTAAATAATTACCCATGTGGATGTGGTGCCCCCACAAAATGAAAAGATTTTCCCAACCACAATATTTCCGTTTTACCGGGGACTGTATATTAGATGTATTGGAGGACTAACACATTCTACATCCAAAATGATCAACTTAAACATTTGTGGTTTTTCCTTAAAATGTGTTTTTTTAACCTCAAATGAAGAGGTTGGTTACGGAAGCCTAATAGAGTAGAATTTGGGTGGGTAAAATGTTAAATTTGAAACAACAGGTAAACAACTTAAATTCAAGCCAAACTATAGGTGGGTAAGTTGTAATTTGCCCTTCTATTTTTTAATTTATCATTGTACATATATTAAGAGTTTATGCATTATTTATTAAATCAGTCAAGAAGTTTTACTTTACCATGATGTATTGGTTAGACGGTGAACACATCCATCGTGCAGCAGATTCTTATTGATTGATTTTGAAATGTTATTCCCAGTTAAAAAATAAATAAAAATTTTGTTGATTCACTTAGTAGTTGACCATATTTGGTATACAAAATGTCTAAATTTTTTTAACAAGTTCGGTAATTTAATTTGTTTTATAAATGAATTCAAAGCGTAATATATCAATCTACTGTTATGCTCATTTAGCCTATGTGATGTAAGACATCCATGATGTTATGAACATTCTAAATAAGTATTGAAATTGTTAACTGGATTAAAAATAATAATTTTCACTTTTACATAGATTTGTGGGATAATAAGAAAGTTAACCAACAATAGGCTATTAGAGGGCAAAGAGCTATCACTTCATATGTAATATATTGAATTCGAACCATAATCAGAATCCGAATTAGCTTCTTATTGTTGTCTATTTTTGTACTAAGTGTCTATTTTAATTTTCGATTCATATTAGTTAACGCAAAAGCTAAGATGACCAATTCACTAACCAAAGTAAAACCACCTTATCATCACTACCAAATGTTCTCTTACGTAAACAATCTACTTCTAAATGGTTTTGTTACATGCAAGTAGGTTGTTACATGAAGTAGGTTAATGTGAAAGGCATAGTATTCTATTAAATTCATTAACAAGTTTGTTCTTTTTTCCGCAAGACCCTTAAAATATAAATAAAAATAAAATATAAAAACGCACAAATCACAACATGCTCAAGTAAGTACAAGCACTATGAGGAACCATAAAAGCACAAGATTTGAGTGTCTAGCTCATGAAAGAACCTAAAATATTATAACATCTTGCCCTATTACAGGTGGAATTGATTGAGTTTACTTGGACGGAACTTCAGTTTCGGTGTCAATAATAGAGGGATACAAAAAAACATCTACCTCACGAATTTGTACCTAGTGTAAGGTGTTTGTCAAAAAAAAAAAAAAATTTATGTCAAATTTTTTGCTTCAACTCTATATAGGATGTTAGCTAGTAAAGGACTTAAAAGGTTATGAAGTCAATTTTTTGAGTTGTATTTATTATTTCAATAATATTTATAGTACCTTTCAATTCCATCAATTCATGCCCTTTTTTTATGAGCAGGAACTTATAATAATTCATCCTTAAAAATTAACATTTCAAAAAAAAAAAAAAAAAAAAAATTCATGTCATGTCTCATCAAAGCTACCAACTACCGTTATTGTGTTATATGGACAGTGGACACTTTTCAGCCTCTTTGTGTATAGGGTCGTTTAGTCAGTAGCGTAATCCATGATTCTTCTGCCTTTTTCTTTTTAAAATTGCCATCCATGGTTAATGGTATTGGTTTAGCTTTAGTACTTGGATACTTTTCTTTTCTTTTGTTTTCTTTTTTTTATTTTTTATTTTTAATTTTTAATTTTAATTTTTATGGTCAGTTTGTTTTCACATTATTATTTTTTTTAAAAAAATTTATCGATTTTTTAAAGTATATTTAAAAAAAAATTATCTCATTTTCCATATTTAGTAGTAGGCTCAAAGTGAGAGAGTACAGTTGTTATTATTATTATTATTATTATTATTATTATATACAAGATAGAAATTTTACTTTAACCTAATCTAAGTGCATATATGTGTGAAAACTCCCTCTTGGAGACTTGAACCCCAGCCCTGTTAAGAGTAGTTGTTATTAATAATTTACATATTTCTTCTTAACTTTCTTTATATAACGTGGCATTAAATAGAGTTGTTTTTCGAAAAAAATTAGTGGAAAATAATCTCTAAAAATAAGTTACATTTTTTGGATAATTACACTTTACCCATCTGTGGTTTGCTTCTAATTTGATTTGCCTACCGTGGTTTAAATTTTGACACTTTATCCACCTGTGATTCCCACCGTTATTGTGCCGTAACCCACCTCTTCCTCAACCGTTACTCTAACATAGAATATTTAAAAAACAAAAGTCCAAACAGATCAAAACACTCTCACTCCCAAAACTCACTCACTCCCATCCAACCAAACTTGCTCACCAAACGAAGATCCTACACAATGCAATGCGCTTTGCTTGAGACTCTAGACCGAGAACCATTTGGGCTTTGATCGTGCAAGTAACCCGAGGAAGAAGGAGCTTTGATTCTAGGTTCATCTATTGCTTGGGTGAGTTCGGGTGAGTTCATTGTGCCATAATTATATTTTTGATTTTTTGTATTTGATCCGTTTGTTTTCTCTTGATTTTGGGTTCATCTGTTGCTTGGATGAGCTTCAAGTTTTGGTTTTTTACTTTCATATGCTCAGTTCATCTGATTTTTTGAAACCTAGGGTTTTTATTTTTATTTTTTTTTTGAAATTGGGTTGTTGCAAGGACGATTTAAATGCAAATCTATGTTTTGTTTTGTTTTTTTTTTTTTTTTTGGATTCATCAATGTGGGGCTGCTGGACCCTTCCTTCATCAATGTGGGGCTGCATGAACCTAGGTCTCTTTATCTTGTACTTGTACTTGTACTGTGAGGAAACTTGTTTTAGTTAAAGTTAATACCTTTGCTATTTTAGTTGGGATTATCCTTCCTTCTAAGAGGTAATGATGCAGGTTACATACCACTTACATAAATAGTGACTGGAAGATCCTTTTGAGCTTGATTAATTAAGGGATTGAGAAGAACATAAACAGGACTTTCATTGATATCCATCAACTGTTACAAAAGAAAGTTTGTCACAATTAACTAACATTTGAAACAGCTTCTTAATTAGTTAATAGTAGTCTATAATAGCATTGTATTAAAAGCAAAAATTCTATATGTTACAGGTTTGACTTCAAGTAGCTTTGCTTTGATGTACTATCATAAATTGATCTTAGGGGTTATTAGAGATGGTGATTTGGTACTCTTGCAGACTAGCTATCACACTCTTTTGGTTGAGTTTTAATTGTACTGATGGTACTTAAAAAGTCTCTTTTTTATTTGGCTAATCATGGTACTTGGGTTTTTATTCATTTAGCTTCCCTTGTCATATACAACTATGTTCTTCTGTTACCTGGTAAGATTCCAACCATCAATACTTTGAACACAACCATTTTCATGCTCAATTTCACAATTATGAGTGATTGACAAAAAGTAGGGGGTCAAGTTAATAGGTGGGCAAAAAGTGTCCACTAGCACAAGTTAACAAACTGCGAAATTTGACATAGATTCAGTCACTTTATGTTAAAATGATAATGGAGCCAATAACTTTTAGGTTAACTGACACTTTTTGGTATTTTTAACATAGATATCTAGAACTCAAATTATGTTTATAGTTGATTAATATAAAAATCAATAATAACTTGTCACTTTAGCAAACTGGGAAAAAAAAAATTTGTGTTTATAATATTATCATTAAAACATAGGCAAAGATCTAAATGAATAATATAGTTTTATGAGACACTTTACATTGGCAGAAATGCTTTTTTCCACCAGGGATTTCTTCAAGCTAATGCACTTGGAACCTTTAGAGGAGTAAATAGGCCTGTCAGTTCCTGTGGCTTTCCAAAACCCAAGTCTAGTTACCCGATTAGGCCTTGCACTATTTCTGTATTTCCTATCCCTAGGGCAGTAGAAATACCACTCTTTTTCTCCAGTTGTGGCAAACTCTACATGAACAAAGTTTGCAGCAAAAACTGTTAGCCCCACTACTAAAAAGTCACACTTTTAACTGTTTGGATTTACTTATTTTCATCATAAACAGGAGTATACAGTTTTTTTTTTTTTTTAGATCAAATCTTTTAAGCTACAGTTTGGTTTATGCTATCACACATTCTGAAAAATTGAACTATGCCACTTGTAACAAATTTGTTGGTCTATAAGTTTGTAACAAATTTTTGCTATGTCTTCATCAACTGGCAATGGCTCTACAACTAGTGGTTTCTACCGTGCCGGAGATGGTCATTTATGTACCCTTGAGAATTGTGCCCTACGAACAAATCGAAAAGCTGGTAACTATGGAAGAAGATTCCTTAGTTGTAAGAGTGACCGTGAAAGGATAAGTATGCTTGGGAATGAACTGTAGCTTGCAAATTAAAAAGAAATGACAACTAGGGAAATGGAAGAAAGATCTAACCGGAGGGAAAGAGAAACTCATGAGCTTTATGTAGAAGTTAGGGAGAAACTTAAGAGGGTTAGAGAGAGTGAGAGATTGTACAAGATGGCACTAGTTTTGTCATGGTTATTTTTCATTTTTGTAATGTTGTTGTTGTGTTTTACCTCAGTGAACAACAATGTAAGAGTAAGGAACCTTAATCTACCATGATGCTTGGGGGGATGTTGAAATGTTATTGGATAATTAAAATACAAAGTCCCTGATTATTGTATCTATCTCCTGAAATGGAAAGTGTTGTTTTTGTGTAAATATTCTTTAGTATAATATTTTTTTTTCCTTAATTCTATGATTGATATATATTGGCACAAAGTGTTATATGGAAATGTTAATAACATGAATGGAACATGTTGATTCAATACATACACCTATGTCAATGCAAGATTAATATATGGAATATGGAACATGTTTGCTGTGTCAATGCACACCTACCCTACCCATAAATGGAATATATATGGAACATGGAACATGGAACAAGATTTGCTGTGTCAATGCACACATGCCCATAAATGGAACATGTTTTACACATACACATGATTTGTTGTGTGAATACATATACCTATGTAAATCCACCAAAAGCACAAGACAAGCAAACTCATAGTCCTGTGTAAATCCACCAAAAGCAAAGAGAAGCACAACAAAACAAAATACTTTATCCTATGTCAATGCATATTAACATTAATAAAAGTGAAGACAGTCATTGTGACTTTATGTCACATGCATACAAAATTGTCAATATTGTTTTTGGCACATCCTGTGACTTTACACATCTTTCAACCAAAACTCAACTACTAGTCCACCACACATCAGACATACACATCTTCCAACCAAAATTGTCAATATTGTTTTTGACACTTGACCATGCTTAAGCAAATACATTAAGCATAGGAACTATAACAAAAAGTGGTTGAAACTTTAACATCTTCCATCTTCATTTACTGCTTTTGGTGCCCTTGCCAACTGCCTTCTTTCCTTTTTCACTAACTTGTTGAAACTTTGTTGGCCTTGATACACCAAAATTTTTTCCTTTAAACCCCCTAGCAACACCACGACCACTTCCTTGACTTGGTACACCACTAGCGCTCACAGATGCATTTGGCTGCATAACCAAAATCCAACAGTTAGCAAGATGGTCCAATAATAGCAAGTAAGAGGGGAAAAAAATAGAAGAAAGTAGAGATGCCTGAAATGGTAAAGAATCCCATGTCTCTCTAGGGGTATAGAAGTTCGGTTGTGAGGATGAAGAGAACCAGTTGGCCCTAAATCTAGTTGAAGGTTGAGTTGCTGCCTCAGATCTATTGTTTGGTGCAGGTTGAGATGCAGTTTGACCAAAAGCTCTGTATGTAGGCTAAGATCTAGTACTTGGTGGTTAAGATGCAGTTTGAGGTGTTGCAGTCTGCTTTGTTTTTGTAGATTTACTGCCCTGTGCCTACAAAGAGGGTTGTACAAGTTATATACACATGAAATACTTAAGGAAATGAATATAGTTCAAAGCATGGAAATACTTACAGCTTTTGATTTAGCAAGTCTATCTTTTCTCTGCCATGGAGTTTCACCAGTGATATCTGCCTTGCACCCTCTTGCATTATGTCTTTCTTTCTAGCACTTCCCACACTTGATTGTCTTGTTCATCCTAGAAACTCTATAAGGCTTACTTGGCTCTTCAAGATCTCTTTTTCTTTACTTTGGTGGTTTGCTAGGTGGTTTATACACATGAGGAGCAATAAGAGCAAGTTGGTTAGTCTCAACCCATTCAGACTGGCCAGACATTGGCTGTATTATCTCTTTGTAAGTTTCAACAAATGTCTCTTTTAAGTAACAATGATGCACATAGTCCTCCACTTTCTCCAGGTTCTTAACAATAGTAGAGATCCCATGTTTATAAGGAAGTCCTGTCAAATCCCAAATCCTACAACTGTATGCTTTCCTAGCCAAGTCAACCACATGTCTCTTACGACCATTATCAACCTCATACATGAAGCTGCCTACTGGAGTAGCACTGAAAGGTATAGATTCATATTTTAACTTCTCTAATTTGTCTTGAATATTAGGACACACATTTCCAGTGTATTTTGCTATACCTTTCATCTTTTTGTATTGTTTGGTCATGAGCCTAACTCTAATCCACTCCAACATGCTAAAATTGGCTTATCCCTAGCTTCTAAGATCATGGCATTAAAAGATTCACTCAAGTTATTAGCTAAACAGTCACACACAACTCTACTACTAAAGTAAGACTTAGACCATTGTGCAGGATTGATGTTAGCAAGATACTTTCATGCCTTGACATCCAAATCCTTTGGTTCCTGCATTCTTCTCTCAAACTCTCTAATTGTTGTGGCTCCAGCACATCTCCACAATGCATCCTTCAACTCCAAGCCCTTATGATCCACTTTAAAATTATTATAGATATGCTTCACATAATACTTATGCTCACAAGTTGGGAACAACATCTCAATTGTAGGTATAAGGCCCTAATTCATCTACAAAACAGATCAAGTAAATATGTTAGTTAAACATGTTGAAATGAACTGAGGTATGTATTATTGAACTTTAAATATGTGGGTTAAATATGTTAGTATAATTGTAGGTCATACCTTTTGTCTATCAGTGATGAAGACCAGATTAAGTTGCTCTGGATTCCTAATGTCATCTGAAAACTGTTGTAGAAACCATACTCATGAATCTTTGTTCTCTTGCTCAACAACGGCAAATGCAACTGGGAAAATGTTATCATTTGCATCTTTAGCTATGGCATAAAGTATTTGCCCTTCAATTCTCCCTTTCAGGTGGCACCCATCTAAACCAATGATTGGTTTACAATCTCCTAAAAAACCAACTTTTTGTGCATTATACCTGATATACATTCTCTTAAATTTAGGCTGTGCATTTTCACCTTCCATTTCACTTTGCAAAATAACCCTACTTCCTTTATCATTCAATCTTATCATCTCTGCATAATCCCTAAGCTTCCCATATTGCAGCTGTTCATCCCCAGTAATCAAGTAGGTAGCTTTCCTTTTTGCCCTATACACCTTACTGTAACTTATGTCAATTTCAAGTGTTTGCTTAACATGATGTTGAACACCAGCCACTTTCTAATTGGGATTTTTGTCAAACTCCTGCATTGCAACATAACTTGAAGTCACTTGGCTGTGTTTGAAGGATTTAAGGCAGATGCACTCTAGATTGAATGTTTTTATTTGGAATGTCAACTCCCCAAATAGTTGATATGCATAACACCTCCATCCACATTCATTTATGCAATAAACTGATATCTTCTTTTTCTCATTCAGCTTGAACTTGATATCTACTGGCTTCTTTATAGCATATTCCCTCAATGTCTCCCTAAATACCTTGGAGTTTGGAAACTTCATTCCTTTCTTTAACTCTGGTTTTCTCATGTTAGTTTGGACATTAAACTCAGGTTCTTTTGTAGCAATTGGTGCTGGCTGATCATCATCAGACCCTACTAGACTTTCCATGTTATCTTCAAGAGGTGGGTCAATCCATTCACCCTCTTCAGGAGGTGGGTCATTGTCAACTGTAGTAGTCCTATGTGGGGCTACATACACAGGTAGATCCTCATGTGTAGATGGCTCATCATCTCCCTCAGAGGGCCGATATGGGGCTGCTGCATTGACACTAACTCCATCATGTGTAGATGGCCCATCATCTACATTTCCAAATACATCATCATCAAAATCTGGCCCCTCAAACCCTTCCTCCAACCAATCAAAATCTTGTCCACCACCTTCTTCAGCATCCACATTACCTCCCTCATGCATCTCATGCACATCATCATCATTCTGACCCACCTCATGCACATCATCACCATTCTGAGGTGCCTCATGCACATCATCATCATTTGCTACTTCCTCATTACCAAATGGTTGTTCAACTGCAAGTGGCTCCTCACCACCCTCAACATATAGTGTTATCTTATTTGTAGGCCATGCAGCATGAATCTCACACATATAAACTACATTATCATCTCCATTTATAAGCCCTTAACCCTTGCTCCAAATTACCTCCAGAAATAAGATAATGAAATCTACTTGTACTAACTGCCCCCACATTAGAACAAATATATTGTATTTCAAAATAACTAAGTTTATCTAGGTCAACCTCATCAATAAAAGAAGTACTACCTCCTAAATATACCAAATATGGGTTCCACACAAACTGGCCACCATGATGAATCTCAAAATTGAATGTCAAGTCAGTCATCTGCATATAAAATACAACAAAATAAAGTATAAGATGGGCTTGCGTGTGGAAAAGTATTATGTGGTCCTATGGTCCACACAAAGCACAACACAGAAACAAACAATATTATTAAAAGTTTTTATTCTGTTTTTGGGAGACAAACCCATGGAAAGGGAAAGCAGAAAAACAATAATCAATACTATGGTCCAGCAGCTCCACATTGAAGAATAAAAGCAAAAACCTAATTTCATGAGAAAGCAAAGCTTAGAATTGAACCTGTCTACATTGCCCTTTTTATTTTTTATTTTTTTTTTATATGACAAGCATATTCCTTTGTTGATGACTCAAAATGGATGTAATTGGCACAAAACATATTTTTATGACAAGCATATTCCTTTTTTTCACATTTGGTTTGAAAATCAGAGTATATATGTTGGCACAAAACATAATCACAGTATATAAAACATAGTAATCCTCAAATTTAATAGAACAAAAAGCTTGTACTTTAGGAAGCAAAAACCAGTTGTTTTAACAAGTTCCATGGTAGATCACAGCTTGTACTTTAGAAAGCAAAAACCCAGTTTGATGAAATTGAAACATAGTTGTTTAACAAGCATTACCAATTAGATCACAGCACTACCAGTTCCATGGTTAAGCAAAAACCCAATTTGGAAGAAAGAATTTTAAAACCCAATTTAAAACCCTAGGTTTCAAAAATTAAAAAGTAATAATCTTGATCTACCAGCAACAGCTGAATAGAGGAGACTCTATGTCTCCTTCTTCCTCAGCTTGGTTTGCATGTACGATCAAAACTCAATTATCTCAAGTGAAGTGAAGCGCATTACATTGTCTTAGGTAATTCTGATCTACCTGCCATAGCTGAGCAGAGAAGCAACTGTGTCTCCTTCTTCCTTGGCTCGGTTTGTATGCACGATTAAAACCCAGTTATCTCAAGCGAAGCCCATTGTAGGATCTTAGTTTGGTGAGCAAGCCGGATGGGAGGGAGTGAGTTTTGGGAGTGAGAGTGTTTTGATCTGTTTAGGCTTTTGTTTTTTACATACTCTGTTTTAGAGTAACGGCTGAGAGAGAGGTGGGTTATGGCACAGTAACGGTGAGAATTATAGGTGGATAAAGTGTCAAAATTTAAATTACGGGTAGGCAAATCGAATTAGACATACTCTGTTTTAGAGTAATGGCTGAGAGAGATGTGGGTTATGACACAGTAATGGTGGGAATCATAGGTGGATAAAGTGTCAAAATTTAAATCACAGGTAGGCAAATCAAATTAGAGGCAAACCACATATGGGTAAAGTATAATTATCCCTATATTTTTAGTAGAATTTTTCATTGACCAATAATAGTTTTCTTTTGATTTATTTTTTCTAATGCTATAAAACACACACACCAAAAAAAAAAAAATATATATATATATATATATAGAGAGAGAGAGAGAGAGAGAGAGAGAGAGAGAGAGAGAGAGAGAAAACTATCTTCACAATAGGTTTTCATCGGAACAAACGAAGTGTAAACATATATAACTATTCTTTTGTTAATGACAAAAATGCACTTTTAGTTTCTACATTTTAAACCAATTCTCATTTTGGTCCATACTTTTTGAAACACCTATTTTAGTCACTAAAAATTGAATACTATTACCATTTTAGTCTTTGTCATCATCTCAGTAACGGAAATATCCTACATGACAGATGAAGTGCCCTGCTTGCTAACATAATCCTGACGTGGCCATTAAAATAATATTAAAAAAATTATTTGGGTATTTAAAATGCCACATCAGCTTTTTAATTAATGAAAAATCCATGTAAAAAAAATAATAAAAACATAATTCTAAACTTCTGATTTTTTAACAAATAAAATAAAATAATTAAATTAGAAAAAAAAATATTTTCATTATTATTTTGGAAGATTTCATGTTCTTCCCCAACATGACTTTTCATTGTTAATGTTCTTCTAAAGAACATTATTGTTCATGTTCTTCATTTTCTTATCCAAATAACATGTTTGGTTGCCTAGAAAATTTAAAAATCAAGATTTTCTTTTTTATTCTTGCATTTTCTTAGCAACCAAACCCATCAAATGACCAAAACACTGAAACCCAAAAAAACAGGGAAATCTAAAACCTCCAGCAAAACAAACCAAATCCTCAAGAAAATCGAACCTAGCAAATAAACCCATAAACCCAGGAAACCAAAACATTGAAACCCAGAAAAGACTTTGCAATCCAAAACCTCTATCAAATTAAACCAAAGCTTGACGCAAATTGAACCCAACAAATAAACCCATAAACCCAACAAGGAAACACATAGAACATGCACAAGTACAAAGATCTTCAACAAATTTACAAATAAAAAATTCAAAGCATAAAGATCTTCAACAATACACACTTTCAATTTCCCAGTACAAATCGATTCTTTCAAATGAAATCCAAAGCCCATCCGATTCTTTCAATTTCTTGATATAAACATAATGAAATGAAAACCCAACCAATTCTTTCAATTTCTCGGTACAAACATATCCAACTGAGAAGCCAAACCTGAACAGATCAAACCACCCATCACCAGAAACCTCAAAGTCATGGTAGACAGTCCACCACCACCGATCAGTCACCAATGGACACATCAAGCCATTGCAACCAACACCAACAACAAACCCAACCAACAATCGGCCCTCACCCTCCACTGGACCGACCACCGCTTCACAATCACTAACACCGATCTCAGCCCCTTTCTCTCTCTCTCTCTCTCTCTCTAAAACCTGATCAAAGCCATATCCTAGAAGCCTATCCCAACAAGAAGTGAGAGAAAGTCGAAAGAGAGAGATTTTGATCCAAGAAAGAGAGCTTTAGACGAGAGAGATGGAGAGATAGGAAAATGAAAACTAACTGAAGTGTGGCACTATGGCTGTAATGAGCAAAATGTGTAGCATTATGGCTATTGATAAATTTAAAGGTTGATCACTTTAATTTTTGTGATGTTGTGTTTGATTTCCAAGAAATTTTAAAAAGAGTTGGGGAAGTTAGTACAAATTTTTTTCTCAATCTTTAAAATTGAAAGAGTAATTAATTATTTTTTTTCAATTAAAATTAAAATTGAGGAATTAAAATTTTTTTGTTTTTTTTAATTTTTTTAATTAAAATGCTGAAGTAGCACTTTTAAATGCCCAGATAAATTTTTTTAATAATATTTTAATGATCATGTTAACGTTATGTCAATAAGCAAGACACTCTATTTGTCACGTAGGATATTTTTGTTATCGAGATAATAACAGGGACTAAAATGATAACGGTTTTCAATTAATTTTCAGGGACTAAAATAGGATACTTCAAAATAATAGGGACCAAGACGAGAATTGACCCAAAATATTGGGATCAAAAGAGTATTTTCGCCTTTATTAATTTAGCCCTGTATTATTACTTTGTTACCTTAATGATTGTAGTTATTACTGGGCACTATTTTGTTTACTAATACTCAGTGTACTTACATGATGTCATTTTTAATTTTTTTTAAAATAATTACATGATGTATTGTTGATGCTGTAATACTTCATTATTTCTCATACGTTTGTTCTAATTAATCTTATTAAGAATTTATAGAATTTTTTATTTTTTTTATTTTTTCATTCTAAACTATACCTTATTTTACATTTTATCCTTTGAACTATCAAAATCAGTGGCGAAGCCAAGATTTTAGTTTAGAGGAGGGGCAAGATTATGATTAAAAACAAAATTAATCTAAACAATATTAGTCCATATTAATAAAAATAAATAAATAACTATATAATAAATAAATAATGATAATCAATTCATATTAAATAAAAATTAATTGAAGAGATTAATCAATTTATTTATTTATGATTCAAGAAATTACTCAATGTACTCAAAATAAACTGTGAGGTTAACTCAATATAAAAGTATAAAAAATATAAAAATATATTTGAAATGTTGTATAATGACTCATTGGGCCATCGGCTATAGGCCTACTACTCTAAGCTGAAATGGTGAGAAATTTTAAACTTGGTTTAGTAGAAGATTGTAAAAAAGACTTAATTAAGAAATGAAGTGATATGAGAAAAATCAATTTCAATTATTGTGAAAGATCATGTGTTGTGACTCGTGAGTTAATTTTTATGTATCTATTATCTTATATACATAAAACACTTTATAAATTTTTAATAGGTAATAGATAATAGTATATTTTTTGAACCTGAAAATTTTTACTTCATTGTTAACTTAATAATAATGGTACAATAAGAACGCTAGCAGTTGCTATTTTACAACCAAAACCTCAAAAACATGCTCGATCAGAGTATGAGTTTCTATAATTTTTTACAACCTGTGAACAATTGGTTCTTATATATAGAACCAACTGTAGCTAGAGATGTAAACACAAAAAATATTATTTTAATTAAAAATATATGATGTTTTTCTCTCTTTCAATCACACGTACTCCTCACCTCTCAATCTCATTTCTCATCTTCCTTTCTTTCTCCCCTCTCTCGATTGCAGTGTCTCTCTCAGACTAACCTCTCTCTCAGATCGGCGTCGACGATCGGCATCGATGGCGTGGTGGTGGTGAGATTGGTGTTGATGACTGGAGATTAGCCTTACTCCGATTCTCTCTCTTTCTCTCACTTTGATTCTCTCCAATTCTCTCTCTTTCTCTCTCTCAGATTGGGTTTGGTTTTTGCTTTTGCTTTGATTTTTTGTTGTGGGTATTAATGCATCTGCAGGTTCATGGTGGTGGCAGTGGGGTTGTTGTGGTGATGGTGGAGATGGTTGGGTTTATGAAGGTGGGTTTACGGAGGTGGCTGGTTTTACGAAAGTGGGTTTACAAAAGTGGGTTTACAGAGGTGCTCGTGGGGCCATTGGTGCTTGTGGGTGGCCATGATTTTGCTTATCGTGGGCCACCACGGGTCTTGGGTTTGGAGGTTGTGGTAGAAAATGGATCTAATTTGGTTTTTATTTATTTATTTATTTGGGTTTGTGGGTATGGATTTGGCAGTGGTGGCTGCTGATGTTGGTGGTGTTGTTGGTTGACTGTGATTGTGATTGTGGTGGCGGTGGTGGTGGAGGTTGGTTGTGGGTTGTGGTGAAGGTGGCTAGTTTTGATGGTGGGTGTGTGGTGGTTGGTTATATTTGTGGTTGAGGTGTGGTGGTTGGCTATATTTGTGGTTGTGGGTGAAGAGAAAAATAGAGTGAGAGGAAAGAGAGAGAATAATGCTTTTTATTATTTTATTAGATAACTTATATTATTTTATTGGGTTGTATGTAAAAAAAAAAAAAAAAAAAAAAAATTGAGATGTAGGAGTGTATTGTAAAATGAGTTGGTATAATAGATAAAGTAGGTTTTTAGATGGTAAAATAGCAACCGGTTTCCATCCCCAGATGCTAGTGTTCTAAGTGTGCGTTTGGCTCCAAATTAAAAAGCCAATTTATTTTACTAATTAGTTTATTTTTGTTACTACTTATAGGTCCTACTGTACTTTTTAGTACTATTTGTAAAGTTATAATTTACAACTATGTTTTTGTTAGTTTTAATTCCGTGCCAAATTTGATTGTAATTTTGTTCAATCTTATGTACCCTGTATTTCACGTGGGTTTTATTTGTAAGGGTTATGTGTGAGAGAAAGAAAGTGTGAAGACTCAAGCCTAATTGAAGACTGAAGATATTTTCACAGGTAGCTCATGAGTAAGCTTCCCGCGAAATAATGCATGTGCCCTGCACATAATTGGAATGCGAAGAGTCAGGATAGGATAGAGACAACTAGTTTTTGCAAGTGTTTCACGGGTAAGGCCTTCCAGCGAGACACCCGCGAAACATTCTGTTTTGCCAGATTGTCATTTTTGATACACTCTATCCTTGCCCACACTATATACCCCCATTACCCACATATGTTGAGGAGTGCTTCTAAGAGAAAACTCTAACCATAAATCTTGAGAGTTAGAGATTGTTATACCCACAATTCTCTACAATTACTTGTGGATTTTCCTCAAGTCCTACCTCTCCATTTTCATAGCCTTGAGAGGTTTATAACCCAAACACTTACTACACCATTTCAGAGTGTCTAGTGAGGTTTTGGTGCTGCTGGGAAGCATTGGAAGAAGCCAAGTTTTGGCGGATGCAATCGGGTGTATTGTAGGACCTGGAGAGCTAGACAAGATATGGTTCCGAGAAGCTTTGTTGGAGTAGGAGCTTAGAGGGCTTAGGTGCATTGGATAGACTAAACTTGGAGGGTCTTTTGCTATTCGTATATCCCAACTGATTGTCTAGTGGATCGATTACCGCTTGGAGGGCAGCAAAGAAATTTTTCGCCAAGTTTTTCGGTTTCCTCTTCAATAACACATTAGCGTGTTATCTTGTATTTGCATTCTTCTTTCCTGCTCTTTTACCTTTCATTTTACTGCTGTATTATAATGATTATGGGTTAGAGTAGTTTGTTTGTTTGTTTATCCGCTCACATTTACTCTATTCTGCACTTAGTATTAAATTAGAGTAAAATCAATCGAGCTGTAACTTTGTTTTGGGGGTCTAAATAGCTCTTGTATTTTCACACATTTTTGAGCTTTCACTATTTATGGGTTCCATAATATTATTTCAACTAACTTTTACTTTTATCTACAGTACTTTCAGCAAAAAGTTTTTAGTTTCAGCAAAATAAGCGTATCCCAATCAACGTTGTTGGTTATATTTTTGGTACTATTTATGATTTTTTTTTTTTTTTTTTTGAGAAACTCTAAGTATATGATTTAGTAAGAACCATTTCAACATGGCCACATTAATCCCATTGCATGTTAACTTTGAACTGACGCGTGGTGTACTCCTTGATTGCTGGCATTATGAGTATTGGATATATATTAACTTAAACTAAATTCATTAACCTGAGAGGAATATCATCTAACAAAACGCTCTATCCAGTCCTCATCCTCACCTAATGAAAATTTGACCGGCTTAAAAAAACCTCTGTTTTTGGACCAAGAAACAGAGCATAGCTCCTAACATGAAAGGGAAAAGCACCACTTGGATAGCCACGAACGAGTGTAAAATTTGTAAATCAACTAAAACCTTTCCTCTCCTACTCACTAACATAGCTTATATATTTGTAGGGAGACAAACTAATCTAAATATCCATTAATAAAGAAGTTTGAAATACACAATTGAACCCCCAAATTAAGTTATAACTTTGTAACACTTAACCATTTTTTTTGTTTGTTCGGAGTAAATTCAAATGAAATTTAACATTAAAATACCAATTTACCCTCCCTTTAAAAGGGTTGGTACATGATAAATTAATTGACCATTTTAACATGTAGGTCAATTTAAAAGCCAAGTTACTAAACGAAAAAGGTTGACTGGCTATTTTGTGAGTTTACCAAACTCCCACCGAACCTGGTCATGTCCAATGATCGAAATACATAGTTAAAACGCTTAACAGTAATAAACGAGTAATAAATGTCAGGTTCAGTCAAAAAAAAAAAAAATGTCAGGTGCAACAAAAAGTTCATCTACAAATATAATTGGATAGTAATTATTAATTACTAGTAATATAACCAACTAATATTTGGAAAATAACAAAATAATTAAATTGACGAAGAAAGGAACCATTTTATTTATTATGAATCACGACTTGAAACTTTACATACAAGCGACATTTTTTTTCCAAAAAAACAAAAATTTAACATTCAAGTAAACCACATATAACCGAGCACATGATTTGGTTTTATTGTAGTCCCGGAAGTGGAGAGGAATAAAAAAGAGTGAAGATCAAGTTTATATATAATAAACCTTTACATACTTTGTGACACATTCCACCACGACTTTAAACTTTGAAGACACAAAAATTAAGCCCACCGTGACTAATGAATTGAATGGTTTGATTCAAAAGCAAGAATGCAGCGAGACCCAGATCACCTGTGCCCTGTAATGTAAACCCATTGGGATGTCACCAATTGGGTCAAAAAGTGAATAGCACATGATCGAGAGTAATGAAGGCCACACCCACTGCCCATAAAACCAAACCAAACCAAACCGGACTGGCATGGACAAAGCTGAAACGAAACAATAATATGCTATCTACGTACACAACTTTTTTTTTTTTTTCCTGAGACGAAACAATAATATGCTATCTACGTACACAACTTTTTTTTTTTTTCCTGAGACAAATTTTACCGATAGTGATCAACTGTGAGTGATGAATAAAAAGTGATGGATTTATAAGTGTTGGTTAGTATCCACCCCCACAGTTGACAACTGTGAAATTTGTCACAGAAATAGTTGTGTCCGTAGGAAGGGTTTTATTTTTATTTTTATTTTTTTTTTGGGGGGAAGAAAAGAAAGGAAAAAAAAATGAAAAAGAAAAAGAAAAGTAACGAATGCGAAGCTAGTCATCTCCATGAATATACCAGCACAAAAGCATGGTGGCACAGCGTCGGAGAACGTAAATTCTGGCTCGTTGTTCCTTAACCAAGGAGGAACACTTTCTTGTGAAGCTCTTTGATGAAGGGATTCTACTTCTACTAGCCACGATCTTACTGCTTAACTGAACTTCAACCATGGTTGATAAAAATAATAGAGAGGAAAATTAATTTTGAAAGTAAACCAAGAGAGCTAACTAGCTCACAACCAGCTAAGGGGAAAAAAATTTTATGTGGGAATAAGCTAAGATCTGGTGTATTTATACAATTATTATCCAAGATTAATTAGCTGGCTTTAGAAAGTGGGGGAATGAACATGGTCAATATCAAAAATAGGGTTGTAATCAAACTTACTTTACTGAAAAAGAGAAAGGTTGGCTTGCTTTTGAAGTGAGGAACTGAACATGGCCAAGTTGAAAATCGGGTAAGACAATTTCCTGGAAATTAAGCTGTACGTAGATTCAGCACAGTTTTCTTGGGATGATTCATACTATTTTTTTAGGGGGAGTGCACGTGGAACTTGTTTTGTTCTAATTGATGTACAACCTTAATTAAACAGTTAATTTTTTTTAGGGGCAGTGCACGTGGAACTTTTTTTGTCCTACTTGATGTACAACCTTAATTAAACAGTTAAACCAATTGATCGGTTTAAGCCAGGTGCGTGAATTATAGGATTAATCTTTCAATGATGCTAATGATGTTGAGTTCTACAAGAGATATATTAATTGTCACAATATTTTCGCAACAGTTAACGTGTTAATTTTTCATAGGTCAAAATAAAATAATAAAACACTAAATTGAATCCATCACAATCAAAAATAATAGTTTAATGAAAATGTGTTAAGATTTTGTTGTCCAAAAAATTTCTTCTATTATGAATTATTCTGTTTAAGCCTTTCAGTCGTGTTAGCATTTTTCAAACACTTTTTTTAAGGGTTTAGAGTTTCTTTTCTAACTTAATAAAAAAATGAAAATGTTATAATAAAAAATAAAAACAAATGAAAAATAGGAAAGGGACTAACATGCGGGCAGCCCGTATTTGTTCTAGTGAATCCTCTCCTAATTTTTGTTGGTTTATCAATTATTTTGGAGTTCTACACGGAGTAACACGGAAGCAAGTGATGAATTTACTTTTTTTTTTTTTTTTTTTTGGAGTAAGAAGAATAATGAAATGGAAAACACGACAATACACTGTCTTCCTCGGACAACATTCTTATTCCAAAATTTCATTGGAAAGTTTTTTTGTGATCCAAGAAATTTAAAAAACAGTTCATTTCTTTGCTTAAGAAAGACAATTAATAAGGCAGACCTATGAATTACAAAAAGTTATTGATGTGGTGGGAATGGAATCTAGAAAGGGCCAAATAGGGTTAGCAACTTCGAAGAGACAAGAACTAGGGTTGTCCACCACCCACCTGCACCCGATGCTTGTTGACCTGATAATTGCCTAATTCAAGTGGTGATTAGATAGATTGTGGATCGTTGGTGTCAGGACCCAATCCCTTCGTTTCGAGTTATGATTTGGCCGTCTAAGAAACTAACAAATATGACCCGCCCAAAGATTGGTTCTCTCCTTGTCACAAATTGCAAATTTTGGCTAAAAATTATCTCCATCGATATATAGATATCTCAGCCAGATCTAGTAGAATCTTAGCTAGATCAAGCGAGATCTCGACTAGATCTAGCTAGATTTCAACTAGATCCAACAACATTTCGGCCCTTATCTGCAACTCAACTTAGACCGATACTTACCCGACACCCAATGAGACCCGACTTGGCTGATCCGATGCTCCTTTCGAGTCGGCTGCTAGTTTTGATTTTCCCCATCCGATCCAAATTGACCCGTGGACACCCCTTAACAAGAAATATAAGCCAAGCTCTTTAAAGTCCTTCCCTACCACCTTGGGATTAGGCCTATAGTTTAATCGACAGTTTAGGTATAGAGATTTCTTGATCCTTTAAAATGAAGGTGGAGTGTCTTATTTATAAGCTGAGGGGAGTAAATGGGGGTCAATTGACAATCTGGCTAGCTAGTTGACCAAATCAACCACAAAAATGGAAAATGAGTATTTCAGGATTTTATCTCTAAGTGGTGTAAGCGGACTATCTATGGGTCAAGCCAAGTTAGGTTTGTGTCCAACTCGGACTTGACCCGAAAAATTCGGGTGGATGAAAATATCACGGTTTTAAAAATCGAACTGGGGGCAAAACCAAATTTTCCTCCGATTCCTAGTTCAATCCAATTTTGACTAGTTTTTGGGGGGTTTTCCTAGACCAAACTAGTGGCTAGTTCTTGGTTCAACCAGTTGGACTTGTCGGTCCGGTTCGGTTTTTAAACTATGGATAATATAACCCAAAATTGGTTCGGATGATTTGGCCGGATCTTCCAGTTTGGGTCTCGTCGGTTTCGGGTTTTATTGGGTCAGTCTCGGGTTTTATCACCGGGGCCGATATTTGGCCGAATTCGTCAATATCTGGCCAAATCTGTCGAGATCTGGCCGAAATCTGGCAGAATTTGTCAAGATCTGGCCTAGATTTCATCGAACAACGGCAAGATCTCGCTAGATATTGAAGAATCTAGACCAGATCTTGACAGATCTTGACAAGATTTCGCCGAATTTGGTCTGGAATGCTTAATAAATTGCTTGAAAGGTTGAAGCTTAAAGGTAGGTCAAGTTTGACCTGTTTTAAAAGAGGAAATCCGGAACCAACCCACCGGGGTCAAGTTAGAGAGGTTGGAACTCACGTCCGACCACTAGAGTTGTTGGATCAGGTGGCAGCAGGTCGGACCTGTGTAGGTTGGTCGGGTTGGGCGGGCCGCTTGGACACCCTTATGTAAGCCAGTTATAAGATGCATAGTCAAAAAGGTCTTTGGTTCTTATATATGACTTTGTTTTATATTTAGAACCAGCTCAATAAAATTTGAGGCCTTAGGTTTTACAAATGAGGATTTTTTTTATATTTAATTAACAATTTTGTATCTCAAGATACAAAATTATTAATTAAGCTTTTGTATTTAAATTTTTCTAACATGTCATTTCAATCGATAATATAGCTAATTTAGTCAATCTTAAGTAGTATTTTATCAATTCTAATTAAAAAATAATATTATACCAAAACAATTATTAGGATGGGTCTCTTTATTGGTGTGTGAATTTTTTTTAGACCAATTATTCACTCACAATAATTGGATTTTTTCTTTAAAAAAAAAATATTGAGATGGGCATTTTTATTTGGGACCTTAAGTCTAGACCTAACTGGCCTAGGCCTTGTGCAGTTTATTATCTTTCCCTGGCCTCTACTTTATGGGTCAGTGATGGCCCAGGGATGGACCTAGGTGGGGGCTCGGGCCCCTCGGTCCAAATTAAAAAAAAAAAAAACAAAAAACAAAAAACAAAACAAAAACAAAAACAAATTATATACATCATTTTTTAGTTGGGCCCCTTCCAAAACCTTAGGCCCCCCTCCAACTAGTAACTATCCAATTAAAATACTTAACAAAAACAATAAAAACATTCACAATTGTGATTGTATTTTAGCCCAAAAAAAAAAAAAATCTATTTTACTACCAAAGAACCAAAAAACAATGTGTTATTGGAGAAGCTAAAGTTAATTTTTTTTGCAACTACAGTAAATTGGTATAAATACCAGTTGACTGTAGCAAGTTGTTAAAAATAAAATAAAATATTTTATTAAGATTGTCTCTCTACCTTCAATTAAAAACTCAAATTCTCTCTCTTCCTTTATTATTTTAATGAGTTGTTTAAATTATTTTAAATGAAGTGGTAAAAAAAACAATTTTTGATGTTGGGTGTATTGTAAAGTGAGGTGGTAAAATAGATAAATTAGCCTTTTGATGTGCTAAAAGCTAAATTTTTTAGCACCACTACTATGAATGCTCTAACTTTCAAAAAAATAATAAAAATCCTAGCTAGCATAGTATTAAAAAAAAAAAGCATTATTTTGTTTGATGAGGATAAAAATAGTACTTATAAAGCTGACGGTTGTAGATAAAGCATCAAGCTAACGGGTATGGTTACAACCGTCAGCTTCCTCTTGTAGTAGTCAACGAATGATGTTCTAAATTGGGGCAGTGGGGGAAGTCCGCAAGAGACACCTAAAGGCTAACGACATCAACAAACTGACGCCAATAAGGCTGAAGGAAATAAGATAAGCCGACGACCTTGATGCAAGTTTACTTGCTGCCCACGATTGCATATATAAGGAAATGCCTTACCCTCCACGTTTGATGCTATTCAAAGGATCCCTATAAGGAAAGGATCCCACCAAATACGCCTAAGAAGACTCCTATAAGGAAAAGATTTCTGCACCAACGAAGAGATGTCAACCTTTTACTACTATAAAAGCCCCAATACCCTCACTAGCCAAGGTACACATAATTCACTCATCTCTAGCACTCTAGAGTTGTAAGAAGTTCTAACTTGACCTTCAGAGGGTACTTGGCCGGCACCACACCGATGCTCTCTGTAAGGTCTTCTCTTTTGTGTTGTGCAAGTGCTATTGGGAGTGCGCAAGTACCTGTGGCTCACTGGTGACTTTTTTTGGCATCATCAGTTGGCGCCGTCTATGGAAAAAGTTTGTTTGACTAAATTTATTAGTCATAACAAGCGCTTCCCAGACAAAGAGTTGCATGGTACTTACTCAATCAATGGCAACCACAACAACGTTCACGAAGACGAGCCGCGACCATCTGCTCTCAAGAGACAAGTGCAGACTCTAGACGCGGCTGTGGAGCGCCTCACCAAGCAAAACCAGATTTTGGAAGAACAGCTACGACGGAAGGCAGAACACGGTGCTCAGGAAGAAGACCAGGAGGATACCAGCGCCAAGCGGCGAGATCAGGAAGGACCGGAGGGTAGTAACGCCCCAAGCAGACCGGAGTGACAAAATGTGAGCCTTCCATCCCTCACGGATGTGACTCCGCCGTCGGTTGCCGCAAAGATACAGGCTATAAAGGAATAGATGGAAGTTATGATGAACACCCTCAAAGGGCGAGTGTCCAGCAATCTTGATGATCTCGTTAACCGAACTGACTCACTGTTCACTGCCTCCGTCAATTCTTTCCTTCTACCGCATAAATTTCACATGCCACAGGTAGATAGCTACGACGGAGTCAAGGACCCTTTAGATCACCTAGAGACCTTCAAGACCTTGATGCGCCTTCAAGGAGTAGCTGATGAAATCATGTGTAGGGCCTTCCCCACGACGTTGAAGGGTGTGGCAAGAATTTGGTTCAGTCGCTTAACGCCTGGCTCCATCAGCACTTTCAAAGAGTTGAGCGCTCAGTTTACCGCGCACTTCATCAGGGGACACAAGTATAAAAGATCTACAGCTTGCTTGATGAGCATCAAGCAACGAGAGGATGAGACACTGAGATCCTACATATCCCACTTCAATAAGGAAGCACTCTCAATTGACGAAGCTGACGACAAGATACTTGTAGCGGCCTTCACGAATGGGCTACAGAAGGAAAAGTTTTTGTTCTCCCTATACAAGAACGACCCGAAGACCATGTCAGAAGTACTTTATAGGGCCACCAAGTACATGAATGCTGAAGACGCGCTGCTGGCCCAAAAGGAAAAGCCCAAGAAAAGGGAGAGACAAGAAGACACGCAGCAAGACCAAGGGCGGAAGAAGGCAAGAACAAGAGACCAAAGGGATGAAAGGTGCTCCAGGCCCCTAAGAGGGAGGTTCATAACCTTCACCCCGTTAACTGCCCCAATAGACCAAGTCCTAATACAAATAAAGGACGAGGAAGCCCTGACCTACCTCGGAAAGCTGAAGGGAGATCCTAACAAGCGCTCAAGGGACAAATATTGCCGCTTCCACTGTGACCATGTTCATGACACGGCCGATTGTTACAACCTAAAGTAGCAGATCGAGGCCCTTATCAAGCAAGAGAAATTGCAGAAGTTCGTTAGAAAGGAGAGGGCGGATCCACCTCCTCAAGAGCAGCCCTGCCAACGGGATAATGAACACCCTAGGCCCCCCATAGGAGACATCAGGATGGTCATAAGGGGAACGACGACTACTGGGTCGTCAAAGAAGGCCCGTAAGACTTATCTCAAGATGGTCCAAAGTGCCTAGCTGACCAGCACCGTGCCAAAGATAGGGCAGCCAGAAGGTCTCGTCATTGGATTCTCAAAAGAAGATGTACGTCGACTTCACCACCCTCACGATGATGCGCTCGTTGTAAGCATTCGGGTAGAGGACTACAACATGCACCGAGTGCTGGTCAACAATGGCAGCTCGGCGGATATCCTGTACTACCCAGCGTTCCAACAAATGGGGATCGACAGAGAACGATTGATTTCGACAAACGCCCCACTCGTCAGCTTTGGAGGAACAAGGGTGTTGTCTTTGGGTGTGGTCAGATTATCCGTCACGGTAGGTGACTATCCTCAGCAAATCACCAATGATGTAACATTCCTAGTAGTCGATTGCTCATCCGCCTACAATGCTATTATCGGACGGCCACCCTCAACTCATGGAAGGTTGCAACCTCAACCTACCACCTAATGATTAAGTTTCCTACCGAGTATGAAGTGGGAGAGCTACGCAAAAATCAGGTGGCTGCACGCGAATGCTACATAGCCATGATGGAAATGGATGACCACCTCCAAGCTATGAACATTGAAAAACATCGCATGACAACGAAGCCTGTAGAGAAGCTTGAAGAAATACTTCTTGACGACTCCAATCCCAACCGAACAACCAAAATTGGAACCCTTGCTAGTCCCACACTCCGTCAGGCACTCACGACCTTTCTCAGAAGTAACAAGGATGTATTCGCCTGGAGCCACGAAGACATGCCAGGGATAGACCCTTCAGTCATGGTACATAGGCTGAATATGTCGCCTTCTTTCCCACCCATTCGACAGAAGAAGAGGGTGTTCGCCCCGGAACGAGATCAGGCCATAGCGGAAGAAGTCCGCAAACTACAGGAGGCAAGTTTCATTAGGGAAGTTTACTACCCCGATTGGCTGGCGAACGTAGTGATGGTTAAGAAAGCTGGCGGGAAGTGGCGGATGTGCGTGGACTTCGTTGACCTTAACAAAGCCTGCCCTAAAGACAGCTATCCCCTCCCAAGGGTCGACGTTCTAGTAGACTCTACGGCTTGGCACCAGCTGTTAAGCTTTATGGACGCTTTCTCGGGTTACAACCAAATCCAAATGCACGAAGCTAATCAGGAGAAAACTTCGTTCGTAACCAGTCAAGGCCTCTTCTGTTATAAAGTAATGCCCTTCGGCCTGAAGAATGCAGGTGCAACGTACTAGAGGCTTATGAACAAAATGTTCGCACAACAAATTGAGAGGAATGTCCAAGTCTACTTTGACGACATGCTGGTGAAAAGTCGAAGGGAGGAAGATCACTTGGAGGACCTTAAGGAAACATTCGACACCCTTCGTTCTTACAACATGAAGCTCAATTCGGGAAAATGCGCATTTGGAGTAACAGCGGGAAAATTCCTAGGATTCATGGTATCTCAAAGGGGCATTGAGGCAAACCTAGACAAGATTCGGGCCATAATGAAGATGGCACTGCCAAGAAATGTGAAAGAAGTACAAAGCCTCAACGGAAAAATAGCGGCACTAAATAGGTTCGTGTCGAGGGCAACAGACAAGTGTTTGCCCTTCTTCCGTACACTGAAGAGATCATTCGAGTGGACTGTCGAGTGTCAGCAAGCACTTGAGGAGTTAAAGGCTTACCTCTCTTCCCCGCCACTGCTAAGTCCATCACAACCAGGAGAAGAGCTTTTCCTCTATCTGGCCATCTCCACCGCAGCCGTCAGCGCTACCTTGATCAGAGAAGAAGAAAAAGTACAAAAGCTCGTATATTACGCGAGCCGGGCGCTTCACAATGCCAAAGAAAGATACCCACCTATGGAGAAACTTGCCTTTGCATTAGTTACGGCAGCTCGCAAGCTCAAGCCATACTTTCAAGCCCATACGGTGAACGTTCTAACGGACAAGCCCTTAAGACGGGCAATGAGCAACCCTGAAGCTGCGGGTCGACTAGCGTTATGGGCTATAGAGTTGAGCGAGTTTGATATCTAGTACCACCCACGGACCGCTATCAAAGGACAGGTCATCACAGACTTCATAGCAGAATTCACTTACAACGAAGACAAGGGGGCAGAAGAGTCCCCTCATTGGAGCATATATACCGACGGATCATCCAACAGATAGGTCGGGGGGGCTGGCGTCGTACTATTGTCACCCAAAGGAGACACTGTTGAATGTATGGTCCGTCTCGACTTCCCCACCACTAACAATGAAGTAGAGTACGAAGCGTCAGTAGCAGGCCTCGACCTCGCCAAAGCAGCGGGAGCCGCGAGCGTAGTCATTTACTGCAACTCTCAAGTCATTGCTAACCAAGTGAATGGAGACTATGAGTGCAAGGGCGAAAGGATGAAGAAATACCTTGATCAAATAAGGAAATGAGTAGGCGACCTAGAGGCCAAAATCATCCAAATCCCCAGAGGAGAAAATGAGCAAGCCGACCGTTTTGCCAAAGCCACTTCAGCAGAACATATGATCATCCCCGGTAATGTACTCTCTTTTATTCAGCATTCTCCACTAATAGGTTCCGGTGATATACAAAAGATAGGCTCTAAAAATAATTGGACCACACCGTTAGTTTCATACTTAAAAAATGGGGTCTTGCCAGACGGGAAGGAGGCTGCAAGATAGCTAAAGGTCCAGGCAGCGAGATTTGTCTTGATAAAAGATGTTCTGTACAAAAGAGGCTTCTGCCTTCCATATTTGAGATGCTTGGGTACGGAAAAGGCAGACTACGTCATGAGGGAGGTACACGAGGGGATTTGTGGAAACCATTCGAGGTTAAGGTCATTGGTACACAAGCTTGTGCGAGCAGGGTACTATTGGCCCACCATGCAGAAGGATGCCGAGGCTTATGTCAAGATCTGCGACAAATGCCAAAGGTTCAGCAATATTACTAGACAACCAACCGAGGAGTTGACCCCGATGACGGCCCTATGGCTGTTCGCTCAGTGGGGATTAGATATTATGGGGCCATTCCTTATAGCATTATGATAGCTAAAATTCCTGGTAGTAGGCATCAACTACTTTACGAAGTGGGTGGAAGCTAAAGCCTTGGCCACCATCACGGAGAAGAACGTGTGGAGTTCCGTTTGGAAATGCATCGTATGCAGGTTTGGCATCCCAAGAGTCTTAGTCTCGGATAACAGGAAGCAATTCGACAATGACTCCTTCCAGGAATTTTGCTCACAGTTAGGGATACGAAACCACTACTCCTCCCTCACCCACCCTCAGGCTAACGGACAGGTCGAAGTCACGAACCGATCCTTGCTCAAAATTATCAAGACTCGGCTCGAGGGGGTAAAGGGTATATGGCCTGAAGAATTGCCAAGCATACTATGGGCATACAAGACAACGACAAGGACGCTCACAGGAGAAACACCGTTCCGACTAACATACGGGAGCGAAGTAGTCATTCCGGCCGAAATTGGAATCACAAGCTACAGGGTACACAACCATGACGAAAGCAAGAACAACGAGGCCATGCGACTACAGCTTGACCTAGTAGATGAAGTTAGAGCAACGACAGAACAAAGACTCGCAAGGTACCAGAACCGCATGGCTATGCATTACAACTCCCGGGTCCGACACAAAGACTTCTAGGTTGGAGATCTCGTTCTCAGGAAAGTCATGGGCGTCGCTAGAAACCCTACCCAAGGGAAGCTCGGCCCCAATTAGGAAGGACCTTACCGAGTCACGTCATGGCAGAGGAAAGGCACTTACCACCTGGAGATGTTAGACGGACAGAAGCTGCCACATCCATGGAACACTGAGCACTTTCGGAAGTATTACCAGTAGAGATGGCAGCATGAAGACCAATCCCCCTTTTTTATTTACAGTTTACTATAGCAAATTTTAGTTATACTCCTCAGTTTTATCATTTACTTTAGTTTTCGCAACAATATCTCTTTTTCATTTTAAGTCCAAAGGGCAGGATTTGATTTTTGAACTACTTTTATTTACGAATGCATGACAATAAAAGGAGTTTATTCAAAAAATTGCTGAAGTTTCTATTTTACAAGTCTACAATCTGAAGTTCACAAAAGTGGATGATTAAGTCCACAAGAATGGACAGTTTGAAGTTCACAAAAGTGAATGACTGAGTTCACAAAAGTGGATGACTAAAGTAAACGGCTAAGTCCACAAGAATGGACAGTTTGAAGTTCACAAAAGAAGACGACTAAAGCAGACGGTTAAGTCCATAATATGGGCAGAAGCTGAAAAGCTGACAGTTTCACCAAATGAATGAGACTATAAAATAAGATCATTAAGTCCATAGTATGGACGGAACCTAAAAAGCTGATGGTTTCACCAAATGGATGAAACTATCACCTGAACAAGGTTATAAAACCGACGGGCTTACAAAATGACAAGGTCATTAAGTCCATAAAATGGCTGGAAGTTAAAAAGCCGACGGTCTCATTAAGTAAGTGAGATTATAAAAATAATAAGGTTGATTAAGGGACGAGGCTATAAAGCCAACAGGCTATTAAAAGCGACGGAATCAGTAAACACTTACATAGATGAAGTTACAAAGCTGACGGGCCTAGAAAAAATAACGTTCCTTACAAAATGGACGGGGTCATAAGGTTAGCAACACAATCAAATGCCTAGAGGTAAAGCTCATGAAACCGACGAGCTTATCAAACTCAAAAGGATGAAATGGATGGGCTCAAAAAGGAACATAGGTTACACGGAGCCCATGTCAACAGATATTTCCATCTAACAAGTCCACCCTTAAAAGTTGATGGGTTTCCCCAAAACAAATGGGATTATAGGCCAACGAATTCATCCAACACAATCATTGATTAAAAAAGTAGAAAACAATGGGAATAACATGCCACATAACAAAATAAACTGTCTACAAATAAAAGCCCAAAAAACCAAAGAGGCACTTAAACAATTGTTTGCAAAATAATTGAAATACACATTAAAAAAAAAAAAAAAAACTAGGTAGCAGGAGCGTCAGCAAGGTTCCCATCATCTTTCTGAGACTTAGGGTTTTCAACATCAACAAACACCGTCGGAAGGTTGGAAGCAGGAGTGTGAGGAGGATTGGTAGCAGGTTGGGCGAGAACGACGACGCCGTCATCCTTGGGAGGAGGATTGGACTTAGGGGAGCCGTCACCTTCATCATCCATCGTAATCCTAGATAAGTCTAGCTCTGGGAAAACTGACGCAACTTGTTTTAGATAATCATCAAACCCAATGCCATAATACTTGGCACAAGAGTCAATAAATGATTGCGACGTCTTAAATTCTTGGACAGCGTCAGTCCCAACCGTCTCCACCTTTTCACGCAAAGCCGTCACCTCCTGCTGCAGCTTCTCCTTCTGACGGTCAGCTTCCTCCAACTTCCCCCTTAACTCCTTCAGCTCATTATTCAGTGTGCGGACGGCCTCCTTGTATTACCCCTGTTCATTCATCAAATTTGCATTATGTTTCCTAACCCGGCTGACGACCCCCTCCTTGGCAACGCAACGATCCTGAAGGGCCTTAACACGTACCAAGGCTTGAAGAAAGAACACAGGCATCAGTTAAATAAATCAGAAGGAAACGAAACCAACTTAACTTGAGGGAGCAAGCATACCCTAACAAGATAAAAAAGAGCTGACGCCTTTAAGTCCTCCGTCCACAACAGATCGCAAGGCCCTATATCCGTCGGCTTTATGAAGGATCCCACTTCCCCGACGGCATAGTCCTTGTAGGTCAGAAGGCAACAAAGGCCCTCAATGACGGGACCAGAGGAAGTCATTACCCCTTTGCCTGCACCATGGCTTGGCTTAAGGGGTGACTTCCTCTTTAGAGAGATGTCACCAGGAGTGACGGCAGACTTTTTGGACTGACGGTCGTCATTCTCGTCAGGTTTCCTTTTCGAAACCTTAGTGATGGTGTTGGGGGTTGACGAGCTTCCACCCTCTGCCTCCTTCGCTTTCTTTTCCTCTTTTTTGCGAGCTACAGCAACCCTCACCCTTTGTTTAGCAGATTCCATCTCTGCACAAAGTAACTAACAATTAGTACAATAGACAGGATGGGTAAACTGACGGAGGCAATAAAGAATTTACTCATGTCGACGAGAGAAATCGTCCAATCTGCGAGCTTCAACTAATGGCTTTGGACCCCCGTAGTACAAATGAATAGTGTCAAGGGTAATCAAGTCCCTACACTTTCGTTCCTCCAAAGGGATTTCAAGAATCTGACGGATGAACGCCTCTTGCTCGGTAGTTATATGTGGATGGCTACAGTCTGAAGAGACAAAAACGAAGACATTAAAACACTAAATAGAGTAATAAAAGGCTAAAAAGCTGACGGTAAAACAAAAACTATCAGTGTCAAAACCTGAGGCTTTAACTAGCGCCCAGGTGTTATCAAAACCACGAGGCATGGTAACCCACTCCTCTGGACGGCACACCCAGTCAAATCCCTTAAGGAAAAAATATCTACTTTTCCAACTCCTGTTGGAATCTGGCATATCAGATACAAGCCTTAAGTCCTTTTCCCTGACGGAAAAATGGTAAGTTTCTTTGGACGAAACAATCTGACGGGATTTGTAGTAGTAGAAGAACTCATCTAGAGAAAGCTGACAGTTCCCACAGCTCAGACGGCCCCACAAAACCTCAGCCCCAATAAAAGTCCTCTAAGCATTGGGGGCAATCTGGTTGACGGATAGCCCCATAAAATCAACAAGCTAACGGTGTAAAGCCGTCAGTGGCAACCTCAATCCGGTAGAAAGCACGGTGTCATACATGTCGACGTCTGCAGTCCTCCCTGTATAACACTTTTCCTTTTTCCTAGGGAGATGGATTGAGATGTGGTCTGGGATTTGGAAATGGGTGCGTAACTCTTTAAAAACCTTTTCACTCATTTTGGGCAAAAATTTGTTGACGGTCCAATCCTTGGGAAGGATGAAGGGACAGTTTCCTCCAGGACTTACTGAAGCCTCTTCATAGGACTCCTCATCACCATCATCCTCCTCCTCATCTCCGTCACTCTCTCACTCCCCTTCGACCTCACCTACCACTTTCTCCCCAACTCCCTCAACATAGTCTTCTACGTCGTCGCTAGGAGACTAGGCTGACGTTTCTCTTCTTGACGACTCAGAAAAGTCATCGGACTCTTGACCTAAGCCAAAAACTTCATCGTAGCCCGCTCCATCGCGGACTGACGACTGGTCACTCAACGCGTCACTTGACATCTAACTACCTACAAGTAACGGATCCATTCTAAGTACCTAAAGTGACGTTCTCACTAAGAAATTGTTCAACTAGAGCAAAAATGCAAAGAAAGAAGGAAAAAGAACTTACAGGTAAATAAGTCTTGGAGAAAAAACGGCTTGGAAAGTGACGGTGTTAGCAACAGGTGACGAATCAGCAAAAGCAAAGGCGACGAGCTCTCTCTCTTGAAATATTAGCAAGGTTGAAATAGAGGAATAAGGAGAAAGATGCGCGTTATATATAGGAAGAAAAATGCGTGGAAGGTGAGGCGACGCCCTTGTCCAGAAACGAGGCCAACGAGGCATGCCATGTGTCCAAGCATTAAATGGTTGGCGGCTCGTGGAATCATTCATAAATAATTTTCCCGCTCCTCTGAACTAAAGGATAGTTAACCAATAAAAACTTTACTCTACAACCCATCAGTTTAAAATGACGAGGATATAGAGTAGAGGGCAGCTGATGAGGATAAAAATAGCCCTTATAAAGCTGACGGCTGTAGATAAAGCATCAAATTGATGGGTATGATTACAACCGTCAGTTTCCTCTTATAGGAGTCAACGAATGATGTTCTAAATTTGGGTAGTGGGGGAAGTCCGCAAGAGACACCTAAAGGCTGACAACATCAACAAACTGACGCCAGTAAGGCTGAAGGAAATAAGATAAGCCGACGACCCTGATGCAAGTTTACTTGCTGCCCACGATTGCATATATAAGGAAATGTCTTGCCCTCCACGTTTAATGCTATTCAAGGATTCCTATAGGGAAAGGATTCCGCCAAATACGCCCAAGAAGACTCCTATAAGAAAAAGATTTCCGTACCAAGGAAGAGATGTCAATCCTTTACTACTATAAAAGCCCTAATACCCTCACTAGCCAAGGTACGCATAATTCACCCCTCTCTAGCACTCTAGAGTTGTAAGAAGTTCTAACTTGACTTTCGGAGGGTACTTGGCTGGCACCACACCGGTGCTCTCTGCAAGGTCTTCTCTTTTGTGTTGTGTAGGTGCTATTGGGAGTGTGCAAGTACCTGTGGCTCACTAGTGACTTTTTTTGGCATCATCATTGTTAAATTATTTTGTTTTGTTTTTTTCTTTGTTGATAGATGATTGCATTTTAATGTATTAAGAAAAAACGATTTTGTTTATTTATAATTTGTTAATACTATATGAATGTCTATTTAGAGTTTTTTTTTTCCTTATACTTTGGCCCCTTTTAGCTTGAAAACCTGGGTCCGTCCCCAAGTGATGCCATTGTTGTATAAAGTATGCAAGTCATAGACAACTAATGTATTATCAACGTTTTGTTCTAGATGCGAAATTTCGCTAAATATTTTCCAAAGCATAGTCAAATTTAGTATAAATCAATTGGTTTCCAAATTTTTAGAAAAAGAAAATCCAACAATTAGCTGTTTCTCAACACCAGGCCGTACACATGATTGGTTTAGCAACACAAAAATGGATCAGCCTCCATTTGTACCAAATAAAATGAAGTCTGCATAATAATAAAAAATTAACAAACATGAAGTCATTAGTACTCATAGTTAGAATTCATTCACACCCTATACAATACTGTTTTCCTACATGCTTTACGAGCGCAAGATAGTTCACCATCATGGTTAAGGCTATCCATTTTCTAGTCTGAAGTGTCACAAGACTCACAACAAAGTTCCTTATGTATTATTTATTCGACAAAGTTCACTTCTAAATAGGCTGCAGCACATTACGTGGTGATTCATAAAACTATTTATATGTATTAAATTATGTTAGAGAAATTATAAGGTCCTCATGGTGGACAAGTGACGTGGTCCACCATTCCACTAAAAGACTCCCACCTGTTTAAAATTGTTAAGTTAGAAAATTTTTTAAAATAGAAACTAATTACTGACTCAGCAATTTTAAATAAGTGTGAGTCTTTTAGTAGAATGGTGGACAAGTGACGTGGTCCACCAGAGGACTCTATAATTTCTCATTATGTTGATGCAAACCATAATAATAATGGAAATAACGAAAAAAAAAAAAAAAAAACTGGATAATACTTTTGAATATTATTAATTTGAGATTAGAAAATACATAATACTATTTGGATTGAGGTGCGACACTAGCTCTCTTTAAGGAGATTCATTTTGTAACTGGTGCAAACCTTCTCTGACTTGCCTTTTCCAGGATACAACAGCCCAACAAATGTCGTATGGCTAGAATAACCTCTGTACAAAGTGTTTAAGTCCAAAACTCTACCAGAAATAACACCATTCCTTGCCAAGAACCTTTCTATTTTTTAGTGTATAAGAATGCTTGTAATTGTTGATTTTTTTACTTGTAATGAGCCTGAATGAGTCTATTTATAGGTTCAATGGACCTCACGAAATTATTTCCCAAATTAATCTAATTAATTGGGTCCATAATTCTGATGTAGTGGGTGTTATAAGATTAATTGCTGGACATAAATCTGATGGACTGGAATTACCAAATTAAATGGATTAGATGAGGAGTTTCAGAAAATTATATAGGCCCAAATGGCTAGTCCATTAAGTGGGAGAATAACTCTTCATTTTCCATAATAAAAAGACCATTTACTCACTAATGAATATGGAAATAATTTTGAATGTATCTAGCTCAATATCTGAATCAATATATATCAGTCCATTAATCACTACAGTTAAAAAAAGTAAAAAAGTTTCTCTCTTTTTTAATGTGGGATTAAAAATTTTCACTAACTCTTTATCTTCCATATTAACTTTCATATCTTTACATTTATATTATCATATAAATTCATTTTAATTAAAAAATATTAAAATGCTCCAACAATTCCCACTCATTTTAATATTAATTTTTTTCTTTAGTTAAAGATAGATTACCTGGCAAAAACAAGTCATTATGCATCATGAAGATGTGCTCTACATTGAACTTTCACTTAGTAAAATAACGATCTCAACTCCAAAGTCGTAATGGTCTTCGACTTGAACTAGGATTTCTTTGGGGAAATTAAGCGTCATTACTTACATATAACAACCCAGGTATTAACATGAGTGTAAAGTTGTGATTTACAAATATGTATTGGCTTTTATTCCGTGCCAAATTTGATTGTAATTATATTCAATCTTTTGTACCCTGTATTTATTGTGGGATTTGATTGTAAGGGTTGTGTGTTAGAGAGAGAGAGTGTGAAGACTCAAGCAATTGAAGCCAAAAGAGTTCTCGTGGGTAGCTCGCGACTAAGCATCCCGCGAAGTGAAGCATGTGCCTTGCACATGATTGGAATGTGAAGAGTCAATACAGATGGAGACAACTGTGTTTCGCGAGTAGCTCGCGGGTAAGGCCTTCCCGCGAGACACCCGCGAGACACCCGCGAAATATTCTGTTCTGCTAGATTGTAATATCTGATACACACTTTCTGTACTCACACTATATATACCCACATTACCCACAAATGTTGAGGAGTGCTTCTGAGAGAAAACCCTAGCCTCAAACTTTGAGAGATAAAGATTATCATACCCATATATCTCTACACATATGCTTGTGGATTTCCTCAACTCTTACTTCTCCATTTCCATACCATTGAGAGGTTGATAGCCCAAACACTTACCACACCCTTTCAGAGTGTCAAGTGAGGATTTGGTATTGCTGGGAAGCATTGGAAGAAGCCAGGATTTGGCGGATGCAATCAGGTGGATTGCGGGATCCGGAGAGCTAGACAAGACACAATTCCAATAAGCCTTGTTAGAGTAGGAGCTTAGAGGGCTTAGGTACAGCGGGTAGATTAGGCTTGGAGGGTCTCTTGCTAACCCATGTATCCCAACTGATTGTCTAGTGGATTGATTACCGCTTGGAGGGCGGCAGAGAGGTTTTTCACTAAGTTCTTCGGTTTCCTTTTCGATAACACATTGGCATGTTATTTGTGTTTACATTCTTCTTCCCTACTCTTTTACATTTCATTTTACTGCTGTGATTATATGAATATGTGTTAGAGTAGCTTGTTTGCTTATCCACTCACATTTACTCTATTCTGCACTTAGTATAAGTTAGAGTAAAATCATTCGAGCCATAATTTTATCTTGGGGGTCTAAATAGCTTTTGTGTTTTTAACACATTTTCGAGCTTTCAATGAGCTTTTATAGCTAGCACTTTACGACCGTGTGCTGATCCCAGTTTTATGAGTGTATTTGAAATTAAGTCCAAATCTCATAGGGAGTAGCCTCACCCCCACACTTACATAGGTGAAATTTTCTCAAGGGTGCTCTTGTAATTTTGACACCCCACTCATACGAGTTACAAATTTCATTAAGAGTTTTTACTCAACCTCTCCAAGATTATAGGATAAATGCACTTACAGTATAGGGATGAACAATTAAAAAATTATTTACAAAATAAATAATTAAAGAAATAAATAGTGCATTTCTTATGACCATCATGTGATTCGTTTTTCCCATTGAACCCAATTCCTAGGATCTTTGGTCCTTGGGTTGGGTCTCCTCATACATGGCTTAAGAATCTATGGACTTTAGTCCCATCTCCCTCAATGTATTCTAGACCCTCTCTTTTGCCAAGGCCTTGGTAAATTAATCTGCAAGATTACCATTAAATTTAACATAATCCATAGTTATGATGCCAAAACTCAAATAAGATCGCATGGTATTGTACTTTCTTCTTATAGGTTTGGATTTACCGTTGTAATAACAGTTTTTAACTCTACCAATTGTGACAGTGCTATTACAATGAATTAATATAGGTGGAATTGGCTTTTCCCAAAGTGGAATTTCATATAACAAATCCTAAGCCAATTTGCTTCTTCACAAGCCAAAGCTAATGTTATTAATTCAGCTTTTATTTTTGAATTAACAATTATTGTTTGCTTTTTAGATTCCAATAAATAGCACCACTATATAAGGTTAAAATATAACTAGTGGTAGAGAGAGAATCACCTAACAAGGTATTCCAATCGGCATCACTAAAAGCTTCAATCACAGCAAGGTACTTTTTATAAAATAAGTCATAACTTTTGCTACTAATTAAATATCTTATGACTCACTCAATAGCTAGCTAATGATCTTTACTAGGTTTGCTAGTAAATCTGTTAAGCACTCCCACTATATATGCAATGTTAGGTCTAGTACAATCAGTAGCATAACACAAACTACCAATGATGCTAACATAATCCTTTTGATTAAAAATATCATCATCATTATTCACAACACATAAATGAACACTAGAATCAAAATGAGTAGCTACACTTTTGTGATCATGAAAATTATATTTTCTCAAAATTTTCTCAACATAATGTGATTGATCAAGAAATATTCCATCACATGTTTTTGTAATTTTCACGCTCAAAATAAAATTAGCCTCACCAAGATCTTTTATATCAAAATGGCTTTTAAGCATATTTTTTGTCTCATTTATAACATGCATATTTAAGCCAAAAATCAACATATCATCCACATAGAGGCTAATAATAACATGTAAATTATTCCATGATTTAGAATAAATACATTTATCACATTCATTTGATTTATAACCATTCTCAATCATGCAGGAATCAAATTTTCATGCCACTATTTGGGTGCTTGTTTTAAGCCATATAGGAATTTAGTTAGCTTACATATCTTGCTTTCTCGTCCAAACTCTACAAAGCCTTCTGGTTGATCCATATAAATCTCTTCCTCTAGGTCCCCATTTAGAAAAGCAGTTTTTACACCCATTTGATGAATTTTCAAATAAAAATTTGCAGCAATAGCAATTAACAATCTAATAGATGTAATTCTCGTTACTGGAAAAAATGTATCAAAGAAATCAAGATTAGTTTTTTGTTTAAAGTCTTTTGTAACAAGCCTAACTTTAAACTTATCTATTGATCCATCCGGTTTTAAATTTTTTTTTTTTAAAGAACCCATTTACAACCTATGGTTTTACTTGGTGGAAGGTCTACTAACTTCCAAGTTTTATTAGAAATTAGAGATTCCATCTCATCAGTTACAGCCTCTTTCCAAAATATAGCATTAGGTGATGCCAAAGCTTCTTTTAAATTTTGGGGATCTTCCTCAATATTAAAATCATAATAATCAAGATCAAAATCCTTTTCAACTCTAGCTATTTTACTTCTTCAAGGTTCTATTTCAAAAATTTCTTGATTTTGTAAATGAGGTTGCACTATTAATTGCATAACCAAAAAAGGCACAGGTAGTAGCTTTTATACCTAACTTAGGTATTTTAGGGTTAGTAAGCCTTACATAAGCAAGACAACCCCATACTCTCAAATATCCCAAATTTGGCTTATGTCCTTTCCACATCTCAAAAGGGGTGGTATGTGACTTTTTATGTGGCACCCTTTTCAAAACATGACATGCAGTTTGTACGTTACACCAGCCAAAGCATCTGTGAGTGCTGATGTGGCTAGATTCGAACCTTACATATAGGCTAGCTGTAAGGAAAGGAAGGAGAACATTGGCTGAGGGAGAGCATCTTTGGCTCGTGCCAATAACGTGACTATCTTGGGGAAGGGTGAAAAATGTACTTGGCATGGACACCCATCACTAGCGTAAAAGAGAGATAGCGACCCATTATGGTTAGATGCTATAGAACACCCCTTATTGGATGAGCTTGTGCTGGACCATTACTAAGGACACGTGCATCACTCCTGGCCTCCTTGATGTCCCTTTCCTTGTCAATGACTTGCTCCCCACGTTGCAGCAGAGCTGCCCTCCATCCCACTACCTTGACATTGGTGTGCCTTCTCTCTCCTCTAGCCGTAGTATAGTACAATAGCTGTATTAGGGTTCAAATGGGCGAATGAGGGTTTGACACCTGTCCTTATATACCTAACAACATTCCTCGTACTATAAGAGGAACATGTTGCTGAACAATAAGGGCAAGAACCTAGAAAGATAGAGAGAGAGAGGCAGAAGTTTGGGTAGGAAAGTGAGGTAAAAAAAGAGGCTTTCTTTGGGAAGAACATCACCATTGTGTAAAAACCTTAACTTTCACATAAAAGAGAGCTTTAAGAGTGAGGGACATTCTTCCTTTCGCTCACCTATGGTTTTTCATCCCTTCCAAAGGGTTTTCTACCCCTTCCAAAGGGTTTTCCACATACTTTCTGTGCCTTCTTTACTTTCCTTGTTTTGCTTTTACATTTCTCTAAACACTGATGTCGTTTATTAATGGTGAGATTTGAATGAAGGATAGTACCTTATTGGGGATGAGCATATGCTCTGCTGATGCAACTTTAGCAAGACGGTTGGCGTTCTCGTTCTCTTCCCTTGGTATTTGAACAAATTTCGCTTGGAGGTCGCTTACGCGATTCTTCACTTGCTCAATGTACCTCTTCATCTGTTCGTTCTTGCGGTTATAGTCGCCATTAACTTGACTAGTCACTACTTGGGAATCGCAATACATGACCATAATTGCAGCTCTTGTCGCTTTTGCGAGATCTAGCCCCGTTATTAAAGCTTTGTACTCTGCCTTGTTATTGGTCATAGGGAAATCAAGACGGATCATGCATTCGACCTTATCCCCCTTCAGGCTGTGGAGTACCACACCGGCTCCGCCTGCTTGCTTGTTGGAAGATCCGTCCGTGTGGATGCTCTATTGTGGGCTCGATTCTACCCCCTGGCCTTTCATGAGGGTGAATTCTGCAATGAAGTCAGCGATCACTTGCCCCTTTATAGCCGTACATGGTCGATATTGTATGTCAAACTCGCTCAACTTAATCTGTTATAATGTTATTCGTCCAGCAGCTTTAAGACTACTCAATGCCCTTCGTAGGGGCTTGTCTATTAGGATAATTACAGTGTGCGCTTGGAAATTTGGCTTGAGCTTTCTCGCCGTAGTTACCAAGGTGAAAGCGAGTTTTTCCATTTGGGGATATCTTTCTTCCGCTCCTCGAAGTTCTCAATTGGTGAAGTACATGGGTTTCTGCACCCCATTCTCTTCTCTGACTAAAGCCGCGCTAACAGCAGCTAGGGAGAGCGCTAGGTATAGGAACAATTCTTTCCCTGGCTTGGACGGGCTTAACAATGGCGGGGAAGAAAGATATGCCTTCAGGTCTTCAAACGCTTGCTAACACTCGATCGTCCATTCAAATGACTTCTTTAATGTGCGGAAGAAAGGTAGGTACTTATTTGTTGCTCTTGAGACGAACCTATTTAGTGCAGCTATCTTGCCATTTAGGCTTTGCACCTCTTTAACAATCTTTGGTGGCTTTAACTCCATAATGGCCTGTATCTTCTCTGGGTTGACCTCAATACCCCTTTGAGATACCATGAACCGCTGTCACTCCGAACGCACACTTGCTTGGATTCAGTTTCATGTTGTAAGACCGAAGGGTGTTTAAAGTCTCTTGGAGGTCGTTCAAGTGGTCGTCCTCCTGTATGCTTTTTACCAGCATGTTGTCCGCATAAACATGCATATTCCTCCCAATCTGATGTGTGAACATTTTGCTCATTAGCCTTTGATACATGGCGCCCGCATTCTTGAGCCCGAACGGCATTACTTTGTAGCAGAAAAGACCCTGGCTAGTGACAAATGAAGTCTTCTCTTGATCGGTCTTATCCAGCTTGATTTGGTTGTAACCTGAGAATGCGTCCATGAAACTCAGCAGCTAGTGTCTTGCTGTTGAGTCCACCAAGATGTCATTCCGTGGGAGAGGGTAGATGTCCTTAGGGCAGGCCTTGTTTAGGTCCGTGAAGTCTGCACACATCCTCCACTTTTTGTTGGCCTTCTTGACCATCACCACATTGGCCAACCAGCCAAGGTAGTACACTTCTCATATGAAGTCTGCTTCATGTAATTTGTGAACCTCGTCGGCTATGGCTTCGTCTCGCTCCTGCGCGAACACCCATTTTTTCTGCCGAATGGAAAGGAAAGAGGAAGATACGTTTAATTTATGGACTATGATGGATGGATTAATTCTAGGCATGTCCTCATGGCTCTAGGCAAACACGTCTTGGTTTTCCCTTAGGAATGTTGTAAGCACCTGACAAACTGGCAGGCTAGTCAGAGTGCCGATCCTGGTTGTTCGTTTAGGCCTAGAATAGTCAAGGAGTACTTCTTCAAGTCCTTCCATCGGTTCTGCCACTGTCCGCTGCTCCTCTATACACATAGTTTGCAAATGATCATCCAGTTTCAGCATGGCAATGTAGCATTCGCACGTCGCCACTTGATCTCCTCTTACTTCTCCCACTCCGTACTTAGTGGGGAACTTGATCATCAAATGGTAAGTTGAAGTTACGACTTTCCATGAATTCAAAGTGGGGCGACCCAATATGGCATTGTAAGCGGATGAACAGTCAACAACTAGGAACGTAACATCCTTAGGGATCTGCTATGGGTAATCTCTGACTGTTACAGGCAGATTGATTACTCCTAAGGGTTGTACCCTTGTCCCTTCGAATCTGACGAGCAGCGTGTTGACTGGAATCAGTCGTTCTTTATCAATCCTCATCTACTAGAACGTTGGGTAGTAGAGGATGTTAGCAGAGCTCCCATTGTCCACAAGGACTCAATAGGTGTTGTAATCCCCCATTCGTATGCTAACCACGAGCATATCGTCATGTGGGTGGTGGAGACGTTTGACATCTTCCTCCGTGAATCCAATTACATGGTTGTCAATCCGCGTCATCTTCGGGATGAAACCCGTCAACTGGATGTTTTGAACCATCCGTAGGTAGGTTTTGCAGGCCTTCTTGGATAAGCCAAATGCTGAGGTTCCCCCCTATGATCATCCTTATGTCTCCCAGTGGGGGTCTGGGATGCTCGTTTTCTCTCCGGGCAAGCTTCTCTTAAGGCTGGTCTAGCCCTTCCTTACCAATGAACCTTTGCAATTTCCCTTGCCTGATAAAAGCTTTTATCTGTTACTTTAAATCATAGCAGTCAGATGTATCATGACCATGATCGCGGTGGAAACGGCAATACTTGTCTCTAGACCTCTTGTTAGGGTCTCCCTTCAACTTGTTAGGGAATGTCAGGGCTTCTTTGTCCTTGATCTGCATCAGGACCTAATCAATTGGGGCGTTTAAAGGGATGTTCAGTGGGAGGCTTGGAGCATCTATCTTCCCTTCTGTCTCCCGTCCTAGCTATCTTTCACCCCCTTTTCTACCATGCTTCCTCTTGTCTTTCTCTCTTCTTAAGTTTCTCTTCGCGAGCTAGAAGGGCATCCTCTGCGTTCATGTACTTAGTAGCTCTGTAGAGTACAGCCGACATAGTTTTTGGGTCGTTTTTTTATAAAGAGAATAAAAACTTACCCTTTCGTAGTCCATTCGAAAATGCGGCCATGAGTATCTTGTCGTCAGCTTCATTGATTGAGAGGGCTTCTTTGTTAAAGCTGGTTATGTAAGACCTTAGCGTCTCATCCTCCCATTGCTTGATGCTCATTAGGCATACAGTGGACTTCTTATACATGTGTCCCTCGATAAAGTGAGAGGCAAACTGGGCGCTCAACTCCTTAAAAGTACTAATGGAGTTGGGTGTTAGCCTACTAAACCAAACTTTTACGGGGCCCTTCAGCGTAGTGGGGAAAGCCTTGCACATAATCTCGTCTACCACTCCTTGTAGGTGCATCCAGGTCTTGAAAGACTTCAGGTGATCTAGGGGATCCTTAGATCCGTTGTATCTCTCCACCTGCGACATACGGAACTTCAGTAGAAGGGGGAACGAAGTGACGGGTGTGGTGAAAGGTGAATTAATTCGATGGACCAAGTCATTGAGGTCACTAGACACCCATCCTCTGAGGGCTTTTATCATGAAGTCCATCCGTTCCTTCATCATCTACATCTTCGTGATTATATAAGGGGGAGCTATATCTGTGGCGAATGGATGACCTATATCCTATCACTTTGGTCTACTTGGGGCGTTGCTATCTTTCGACCCATCTTTGTCCTTCCGCTTAGCGCTGATGCCTTTTTGGTCCTCCTCCCGAGTGTTAAGCCCTGCGTTCTTTTGGCGTAGCTGCTCTTCTAGATCATAGTTTTGCTTGGTGAGGTGTTCCACTGCTGTCGCAAGAGTTTGAACTTGTCTCTCAAGGGCTGTGGTTCGTGGCTCGTCACCCTGATGGTTAGTGGTGGTTGCCATCAAACGAGTAAGTACCATGTAACTTTTTTTCTAGGAAGTGTTAAGTACGGCTTGCTTCCTATCACCTTTCCCATAGATGGCACCAACTGATGATACCGAAAATCGTCAGTAAGTCACATTGTCCTCATGTGCTTAAGACAACACTTGCATAACACAGAATAAGAAGACCTTAGGAGAGTATCGGTGTGGTACTGGCCAAAGACCTTCCGAAGGTTAAGTTAGAAAGGTTCTCACAACTCTAGAGTGTTAGAATTGGGTAAATTATGTGTACCTTGATTTTTGAGGGCTTTGGGTTTTTTTAGTAATGTGGAACCGACCTTCGTTTCTTGCATAAGAAGATGTTTTCCTTATGATTAAGATCCTTATAAATGTGTGTATATTGTGGGATTCTTTCCATGTTAGGATTCTCTTAACTAGGGTTAATCGTGGAGTGCAAGATATTTCCATGTGGGGTTTACCCAAGTTATGTGAGTGCCACGTGGCCTTAGTATCTGTCGGCCTTGGGCCCAAGAACCCATAATCCGTCCATATAGAGGGGTCATTCGTCTATTATAGAGAAGGATCCATCCATCATGTGGTCTATCCGTCCATCGCTCTATTTGCTGCCTTGTTCCCGATGGCTCACTAATTCAGTACCGTCAGGTTTATTTAAACGGATTCATCATCCTTGATTTTAATCCTCTTCACTTTTCAAGAGGGAAGGGGGGTATTTGTACCCAAAAAAAAAAAAAAAATTGAGGGGAGTAGGATCCCCAGGGGATGTGCACCTACTGACATAGGTAACTCCCTTTGAGGAATCTTGCTGTCACCTCAGCTTTCTTCTATAAGGCTCTTCATTCTTCCTTTTCCAGATTTTTTTTTTTAATTTTTCCTTTTTCTAACCCTATTTTAGAGGTCTTAGGGAGCTTGAATTTCTTCAAACTTGATATTTTGAAAATTTTTAGATTTCTAGTTTCCATAAGTTCTGGCCTCATACAATTTGAAGCTACGGTTATCAAGATATTGTGCTCGAAAGGGATGTGATGTAGTGTAGAAATTTGTGTGGCACTTTTCTTAGAAAATTAATTCCTTTTAATTTGAAGGGGATATCATCAAGTCCATTTTTTTAGAGTAGCTAATCCATCATACTTCAATGTGTTCTAGGTAGTTCACACCCGTTGTGGCTGAATTTGTATAGTTTATTGCGCGAAAACGCCCCAAAAACAACCATTTTGCCTAAAAAAAATGACATAGTATTTTTATTTAGGATTTTATGTTTTCATGATATTTCATTTGTTTTAACTCCTATTTTGGCCCATGAATGACCGTTATGAAGGAAATTTTATAATGTTTAAGATAGACAAAATTTTATCTCGATCAAATGATCATATTTTTTGGTCAACTTTTTAACAAATCCCAGTTAAGGTTAGTCAACGTTGGTTAAACTTAGCCAAAAATGGCAAGTTTGGAATTTTGAACTCTTGAATCATTAAAATGTTTTATCCAACATCCGATTAGAATAAATAGAATTTTTCCATGTAATTCCTTATTTTCTTATATTCAAAGACAAGATTTTTGCTATTTAAGACTTAAATCGGTATTTTGGCATGCTAATCAAGGATGGACAAAATACGGTATCAACATTGTTGGTATGGCTTAAAATGTTCTTCACTTATTTTCCACAATTTCTGAGCTTAAGAAATCACCAATGCTAAATTCCCATAAACTTCTACTTCTCTCGCCCCTAGTGTGCATAGAGCTTCTAATCTTGTGATACAAGCCTCATACTCGGTCATATTTTTCGTAACTTTGAAACTTAGCTTGACCGCTATTTGTATGTGAGATCCGTCAAGGGTAATAAAAAAATATCCCTATGTTGTTTTCGAATTAGTTCACCACTCCATTGAAGTACATCCTCCATACTCATTGCCCTATATTCAAACATCCGTATTGGGGAACTCTTCCTTATAATACCCACCTTCCATAGGGTTTTCAACCCAAAAATCTAATATAACACTTTTTTTTTATGGTTTTCCTAGCCACATTCTTCAAATTGAATTAAGCTAATAAAACCAACCATCTTGACAATCTTCCACTCAGGGTGGACATTCTCAATTAAATATTTTAAGGGTTACATCCTAGTAATGACCCAATATGATATGACTCAAACACGTATTTTATTCTATATATATAATGGAAAATGTTTGGATCTAAATATATTTGGAACCTTGAGCTCCAACCACTAATAAAAAGATGACATGTGTTGCACATGATTTGGTTGGGTTATATAAGAATGCACCTTACAAGGATAATTGTTATCTTTTTATTGGTGATTTTAATTGAAGGCTGCAAACATTTTTTTTCTTTGCTGAATGGGTTGCAAACATGTTTGAAACCAAATTTTGTACACAAAGAATACTGTGATTGTGAGTATAAGTTAACTGAATTTTTTTTTCAAAATAACACCCATTTTCAAACAATTTTGTTTGTTAGCAAGGTTTCCAAACTATTTATAAAACTAGCATCTTGAGTCTTTTAGACTCGAGTTCACTCTAGCAACTTGAGTCTCTCAAACTCAAGTTCCATGTGGAACTCGAGTCTTACAAACACAAGTTCCCTAATAACCTTGATTTCCCTAAAGAATGAAGCAAGAAGCAAACCAGAAAACTAAAGAATGAAGCAAACCAACAACCTAGAAAAACAAAAATGACGATGCAAGAAAAACAACGAAGCAACAACCAACCCAGAAACAACGAAGCAACAATAAACCCAGATCTGCAACCCCTACGAACCTAGATCTCCCTAACCCAAATCCCTCAGTTCGGATTGCGGCGAAGGCTCTAAGCAACAGTGCCGAAGGCTCCAGGTGAGGGAAATTGGCTTGAATTGAACTTCCATTCCCTCTGCTCTCTGAACTTCCATGGCTGAACCTCCTTAGCCTCCGACAATCATCACCCCCATCGACAATGGTCTGATCTCAACCTCTGCTCTCTAAGCTTTCATGGCTGAGCCTTTGGGTTTGAGCATTTTTTGAATCCTTGATTTGGTCTGGAGAAAAAAGAAAAGAAAAGAAAAGAAAGGAAGAACGCGTACATAGTTTTTGCAAGAATTGGAACTCGAGTGTCTAAAACTTAAGTTCCACATGGATTTTAATCCAAACTCAAGTATTAGAGACTGAAGTTGCTATAGTAAACTCGAGTTTAATAGACTTGAGATGCTAGTTTCTTAAATAGTTTAAAAACATTACTAGCTAACGAAATTGTTTAAAAATAGGTGTTATTTTGAAGAAAAAAAAAAAATCCATAAGTTAACACTATCCATTTTTAAAATAAATAAATACAGTACTTGTCTATTTGGCGAGGGATGGGCTTAAAAAAGGTTTGTGGGCAAAGATATGACACTTGGAATAATCACTCACACTCAATCACCGCTCCGCTCCGCACCACACCACACCCAATCCAAATGGCTTCTCTAATATTTGAATGACTCTCTCTCTCTCTCTCGCGTTTCCATTTTCTTTCTTCCGAAACAACCAAAAAAAATGCCAATAATCAGTAGTACCACAACACTAGGATCAGTCTCTGGCCTGAATTCCTTTCTCTTCACCAGCGATGCCTCCTCCTCCCACACTCCTTCTTCATTCCCTTCTCTCCTAAACTATTCCAATTTCTCAAGACATTCCCACAAATGCAAGAAAAAGTTTTACTCACCTTTTCAAACTCCCAAAGTCTCTCTCTCTGGCAATCCCAAAACCGAGCAACCCGCCTCTGCCTCTGCCAACGCCAACGCCGACGCTACTCAACTTCTTGACGACTCACCAGAATCTGTTCTTAGACAAACTCGGGTGTGTGCGTGTGTGTATGTTTTGTTTTTTGTTTTTTTTTTTTCTTTATATTCTCAATTGGTATTTCTAATTTTAATGATGATACATTATGGAATTATTCTTTACGTTTTTTTTTTTTTTTTTTAATTTTTAATTTTGGCTTATGAATGAGAAAAACTAGTTGATAGGATTGGTAGGTACATCACCATGTATTAGGACACTGATATAGAGAAAGCTAAATAACGATACACAAGCTAATTTGACTAGTAAATTCGTGTAAGTATCATTTGAATGTACCAAGGGATTTGAAGAACAATTGCAAGTAGAAATTGCTTGATACAAGTTTAAAAACACATGATCATTTGGGTTATCAAGATTTTGCTAAAAATAGAAAGAATTACGGAAATCAACCTCTCCCAAAAAAAAAAAAAAAGTCTCAAGGCTACCTACTAATCAACTCTTCCAGACCTTTAAAAACTGGGAGCCTTGTGTACTGGGTATGAGCTTTTAGAAAAAATAGTGATATGATGGATTTGAAATGACATCTTATTCCTAGTCATTTCAAATCTATCCAAAAATTTCATCAATAAATATTATAAAAAAAAAAAAAAATTGTCATTTCATACTCTGTTCAAGTAATTTAAATTAAAAACTTGAAATCTAAATTCTTCTCTGCAAATATCTCAACCCAAATGAACCAGTTTTAAATTTCCGTATGTAAGGCTCCGTTTGTTTCGACTTCAAACGGAATTCAGAAATTCTTTTCCGGAAAATAGCGTGTTTGGTAGGTTAGGAAAATTCGGTCAAACTGAAAATATTTTCAGTTTGACCGTAAAATAAGGCTTCTGAGGCGGAAAACGATTTCAGTCGTTATTTTCACTTCAAATGAATTTCGTGGCTTGCAAAACGCAGAGAGAGGGAGAGAAAAAACAGAACACAACACGCGAGATTGTCACACCCAGTGCTCCGATCCGGCGAACGATCCGGCGAACGAGCGATCGAACCTCACAACCAGAGCGCCGCGAAGATCGCGCCGTCGCGAGATCGCCTTCGACCGAGATCGCGATCGACGGCGCGATCTCGCGATCTCGCGACGCGTCGATCGCGATCGACGCTTCGTGAGATCGCGCCGTCGATCGCGAACCCAGATTCGTCGTCCCTGATCGCCGCAGTCGCAGCACCAATTCGTCGTCCCCGATCGCGATTTGACCGGAATATGATTTTTTTTTTTCTGGGTTTTATTTGTGTTTTGGTGTTCTGTATGATTTTGATTTTTGGTGTTGTTGGGGAGGTGGTGTTGCCGGAGTGTGCTGCCGTGAGTTTGGCGGAGTTTGTAGGAAAATAACATTTTCAACCATACAATCAAACACCAGAAAATATTTTTCACAACATTTTCCATAATGCAACCAAACACTTACAAATATTTTCCTTTCCGGAAAATAACATTTCCGGAAAATAAGTATTTTCCGGAAAATTACTTACATGAAACAAACACAGCCTAAGATGCCAATAGCCTTGTCCCATATGGCACTTCCTCCTCTCACAACTGTAGTTGGAGGGCGACTTTGTTGATTTAAAACCCATTGAGTGCGTGTATAACTTATCAATCACAAAAAAATAAAAATAAAAACTGGTATGCTAGATAGTTTCAAGAAAATGTATATACCATTTATCATAGACCAACTTGAAGCCGTAGTTATGAACTAATCAATTAAGGTGGCAAGAAACTCCATTTGGCTATACATACCTGAAAACTTAGGTGTGACATAGATCTATATTGCATTAGTGCAAAAAGCTTCATTGTTTATTTATTGCATAAGTTTTGTGTCCTGATAGAGTTCACTTTACTTTGTAGTAATTAATCCCATATTTATTTTCTGCAAAGAACTAGAGATCTGCTGATTGGAAGACAGCGACGGCTTATATTGATAGTGGATTCATCTACAAAGGAAGGATTGAAGGTTCTAATGGTGGAGGTTTGCTGGTCCGGTTTTATTCTCTTGTAGGTTTTCTTCCATTCTCACAGTTGAGTCCATCACATTCTTGTAAAGGTACTATTTTTCTTGGTTTCTGGTGGTACTTTGCTCTTGAAAGTTCTTTTCATTTTCCCCTTCGTTCTCTCTCTCTCTCTCTCTCTCTCTCTCTCTCTCACACACGCACACACACATTTCATTTAAGATGTGAATGGTTCAAGTATGTTTCTGTTTTCCTTTAGGTAAGAGAAACCTTTTTAATGCATATACTTTGACATGACTTGTACCATAAATGGGTGAACTTTCCTCCATTTTTTCTTCCAAGCTTCCACCTGTTTAATTATTGCTACTTGGACCAGATGGAAAGGAACATATGTTACTTATGGCATTGATAAATTTTTCCATTAGATTGTCTTTGCTTAGAGTAACACTAGATCAACATGTGTTAGTAAGGTGAATGATGCTTGCTGAAGAGATAGAATTCAATGTGAAATTTTATTAGTATTATTTCTTTCCCTTAGGTTATTTTTATTTGTATTATTATAACTGATGCAATTTTATAAATCAAAGCAAAAAGAATCTTTGAGTTCACAATGATGAACACAAAGGTACAAAGAATACAAAAAATAATCATATGGAAGATCTAAGAGAAGCTAGGATTTTGAAAGTGGAAGAACAATTAGTGAAGTTAGGATGCACAAACACTTTATTTGGAGCGTCATACCCATGTCAGACATGCATCAGACACTTGGTATTCCTCAGACTTTTCTGCATGCGTGTCCGTGCTTATTAGGTGAAACCCCAACACCTTGACCAATCGAAAAGAGTACTCTGAAACACAGATTTTTATTGATCTAAGGAGCTCCAGTGTTTTCAAAAGAACGACAATGCCATTCCTTCCAAACAACTCACATTATGCACCACAAAATTAAGTTCCAAAATTTCAAACCATGCTTCCCAAGCCAATTACTCCACATCATTTATTTCCCTTAGTTATGGAAGACATTGAACAAGTTACTGTAATCATTCATCTCGCTTTAATAATTTTCTTTTGATTTCTTGTTCTGTCATTCTTTTTGCCTTCTCAGTTACTGTAAATGGTCTATGAGCATTTAATACCTATATTTTATGCCTTCTTATTGCTGCCAAACTTGAGAAAGGGGAAATTTTGCATTGAATCTTCTTTCAGAAGTTTCAACATCTATCAGCTCAAAGTCTCATTTATGGAGATAAAATAAAACTATTATCTCTGCCTCCAAATAATGAAAATGTACCAAAATTGTGTTATGTAAACATTTGTAGAAACCCAAAAAACCGTTTATGCAAACTCAATTGCTTGCCAGTGTAACAGTATCACTCTACTTGTTAACAGGTAATGCCATTTCATTGTTGTAAAATTTTTACAAATAATCAAATGTTTAATATTGGTTTTGTCTAGACATGACACATTGTCGTTGAGGACTTTGTTACTTAAAACATCTAAGGCTTAGAGCAAGGTGATGCCATGATATTAGTTTTGATTAAAATATCAAAAAGATTTGTGTTGTATGGGTTAAAATACTGTATATAATGAATTAAATATATCAGGAAACGTTCTCTCGATGGACAGAATATAATTGAACTAAAAAAATAAAAATAATAAATTGGCTATCAAGATGGTAATAATAACTGAAATTACATTTGAACAATTGACAAATAAAAATGATAATGCCTTGAATTTTTATGGCTGAAATACAGATTTACAGCAGTATAACAGCTAACAGCTTCTCTCATTTTCTTATTCCCTCCCACTCCCCCCCCCCCCCCCCCCCCCCCTCTCTCTCTCTCTCTCAGGAGTAATCTACTCCAAGATCTTTGCATGCTCTGTCTGTCATTAATTAAATCTGAACAATTGTTTGGAAAATATTTTGTAATTTCAAGAAGAGAAAGAAACTTGAAAAATTAAACTCTGAACATCTTTTATTTTTTTTGTATGAATGAAAGAATATTTAACCAAGAGGTAACTGATTATGAATCTGACAAAAAGGCAGTACTAGCTGTAAAAGATGACTCTAACTCAAACTGAGACCTAGACTATGGGTTAAGCACGTCAAAAATGATAGTCTACTATGACATAATTTTCTATCCAAAGCAGACTTTCTGATTTTCTTGCAACCAGTAAGCTTCAACCCGAAACCTCTATTATGTTATGGAAAATGGAGTCCTCTGTTCTATAACAACCTGAGTGAATTATCCCATTCCTTTCACCTCTGTACCTGGTTATGTTATGGAAAATGGAGTCCTCTGTTCTACAACGACCTGAGTGAATTCTCCCAGTCCTTTCGCCACTGTACCTGGTACCAACATGTCTCATTCAATAGCCCCTCTCAAATTATTTTTTGGAAAACCATATTCCTAATACAAGCAATCTAAGCTTTCCTTGCTATCCCATAGCACTTCCATAGAAAATACAAGTATCACGTTACCTGGTCCCTATTAGCCAATCTGTTCTGCATGATAAGCCAAGCGAAGAAGCTTTGTCTTGGAATTTTCTTAATACAATTTCATCATCTCCTTCATGCATCTGCCTTGTTTCTAGTTTTTAGTAGTAAAGTCTCCTTTAAAAGAAAAACAGATCCCTGAGACCAAATCTATTTTATTTCAAACTTTTTCAAGTTATCTCTCCCCATCCCCCAAGTGGATATATGTTTACTGTTCATTTCAATGGATTTTGTGTTTCTAACTTCCTATACAGTGGCAAGTGAACTTTAAATTGCTAACATACGGTAAAATTTCTTGATGACATTTAATGTAGATCCAAGCAAAACTATACATGAGATTGCTAAGGGTTTAACTGGTTCAGATATTTCCATGAAGGTAATTAACTCATTTACCCATATTACTTGTAATTTTCTAAAATTTTAATGTTTGCCTCCTATATCAATTGTCTCTAAGTATGCCTCATATATAACGAGTGATATATAATGTTTAGATTCTTATTGTCTCTTTGTGAATATTTCTATGTTCTTCAAGATGAGTGTTCATTAAGTTTTAAACCATAAAGAGGGGTAAAATCTTTGCTTGCTTGTTAATTCAAAGGAGGTGGGTAGTCTTCAAAGCCGTATGATCAGTCCTCTGACCATAAAAAACAACAGGCTAAACTGTGAGGTTCTATGATGGCAATAAAAGGGCAATTAATTTGTTGTCAAAATTTAAGGGGTTCCCTTTGGAATGGTAACAATATAGAATAGGTTGTGGTTTAAACAATCTATACCATCTATGGACTTACGAGGTGAAATAGTTTACTTGTCTGCAGATGATGTGTATATTAGGCATGTAGCAAACTCATTCTTTGTGCAGATGACTTTTATTAATATTAATATCTTACGTTGATTTTAGTGCTTGCAATATTCCAAAGGTTCTCACAGAAAAATTAGGTGTCTATTGATCAAGATGCTCAGCTTCCAGGTTGAGTTTAGAAGTGTGCTGTTTTTACTTTTAGTGGTTGAAATCAAGGGAGGAGAGTAAAAGAGAGTACAGAATGGATAGATTGTGTTCCATTTTCAAGTGTTAATCTTTTTGGTTAACTGATAGATGCAACATTACAGTAGCAACAAAATTTTCCAGAGTGCATCTCAACCTTATACTCTCATTATTTGGGACATTTTGTTGAAAATGTCAGATTGCTTTTGGCACCTTAACAAAATGTGCTCTTGAGCTATGTACTTGTAAAGGTGCAACCATATACTCTCATTATTTTCCCTCTCTCTAAGGTAACTGGCAGTTGGTTGAGTCTTCATCTTATGTCTGCCAATCATATTTGCTGCTTTTGAATGCTCTTAATTCAATTATTTCTATTCTATTTGACCTTGCTCTCAAACATAGAAAAACGAATAAAAGAATAGGATTTTCCTTAGAAAATGTCTCTTAAGGTTGGTTATTCTCTGAAAATGTGCGATCCTTATGATATGTTTTTACCCCTTGAAAACTCTTACAGTGATCAAAGATTTTTACCTTTCTACCTTCTTCCAGTATAGTAATTAAAGAATTCTTCTTAATATAGATACTACCTTAGTTTCTTGTTATATTAGGTAATCCAAGCGGATGAGGAGAACAAGAAACTGATATTCTCTGAAAAGGAAGCTGTCTGGTCTCAGTTTTCTGAACAAGTTAATGTAGGGGATATTTTTGAAGCAAGAGTGGGCTCTGTTGAAGATTATGGAGCCTTTATCCATTTACAATTTCCTGATGGTATATGCTATTTTGATACTTGTGTTTCTTGTTTTCCATTGTATTTCTATTGGCAAAAAAGTTGTAAGTGGCAATGTGGCATCTTAAAACTATGATGCAGGTTTGTATCATCTCACTGGCCTAGTGCATGTCTCAGAGGTTTCTTGGGATTTAGTTCAGGATGTAAGAGACATCCTAAGTGAAGGTGATGAAGTAAGGGTGAAAGTTATAAGTGTTGATAGGTTAGTTTGCAGCACTTCTTTCCTGATTTTCACTATTTTTCTCGTTTAATTAATGGATATATCTATGACCAAGTCTCAAGTAATAATGCCAAATCCTAATGTACTAATGCAGATTATTAACTTAGTTGTATTTTCTTTTATACCTAATACTTACATGCGCATTTTCACCTACAAGTTAGGCCACGTCATAAAAGCACACATGTAGCTTTTTTCAATTGTGAATTTGAACTAATTAATTGAGCAAGCACTTCATATGTAAATGCAAAACATGCACTTTTTTATCCAAATGCGGTTATATTTTTTTTTAATCTTTATTTAATTTTTGTTTTCTTTTTTTTGTATTTATATATTTTCTTTGGAAGTGTTTGTTGGAGGTTGAAGTAATGTCGGTAGAACTCCACAGAAATGCCATTTTTATTTTCATGCACTAGGTTTTGATAATTTGATTGAAAAAGAAATTATTGCCAATGAGGTTTCCCTTTTTTTTCTTGCCTGAACAATGGAAAATGTCCTGAGGCTGGGTAGTTGCTAACTATCCTGTGGTGTGTTCTGGATATATCCACAGCAGATCTGTTTGACTCAATGAATATGGTATTCTGGTTTTGGGATGTGTATGGTGATCGTAGTCCTCAAGGAAAGATATATTCCCACTTGGGTCTTATTCCCTTAATATCTAAGATCCCAAATATCAATGCTATCCAACTATACCCTGGGAAGATTTCTCAAACACAAAATGGGAAGTTATTTCGGATAACAGGCAAACATTTGTACAATCATCAAACATATTGTCTGTTTCTGAATATTGTGAGAAATAGTGAAAAAAGAAAAAAAAAAAAGAAAAAAAAAAAGATTTTTCTGTCTTCCTCTAAAAGAGCTTCCACTGTACATGTGAAATTTGCATGTCTCCATAAGTGCCTTCTTGACAAACATGTTCTTCAGCTATTTTCTGACTTTTGTCTTGAGTGGTCACATTTAGGAGGCTATATTGCTGGGTCATCTTTCTTGAACTTCCTGTGCTCTGATTCTTTATGCAGCTAAATTGATAAATCAATAGATGGCGCAATACAGTAAGAGTGCTTGATAATATAGAAGGTTTCTGAAGGTAATTTGAAATGCACTGGGTAATGGAAGAATTTAGGTTGCTTTATTAATTATTGATGTAGGAAAATTGGGGAAATTAGTCTACGTATATGATGCAGGGCAATTTCAAGTAGCTATATCCTAATCCTCTTGTAAATAGTCAGTTAGTTAGTTAGATGATTGCTTAAGCATTAGCCAATAGGATTTAGACACTTGTCAACCATCTAGAGGTTGCCAATGCCAAAAACCTAGTATAAGCAGTGGAATGTATGCTCTTTGTAAATCAGTTTTGGTAATTGAATAAATTGTTAGACTTTGTGTGCTATTTGGAACTGTGTGTTCTTGCAGAGGTACTTATCCACCTATCATTGTGTTCTAAGCAACTCAGCCCTTTCATTATTTCTAAACCATACACAATCGGCCCATCATATTTCCTGCTTCAATTTGGTATGGTTAGGCTTTGGCCAATCACATGGCAGCCACTTGATTAAGGGTGTCCACGGGTCGGGTTTGTGCTCAACCCGCGACCAACCCAATGACATTGAGTTTCCAGTGAGAAGACCTGCTGCCAACCGCAGAAACCCACGGGTCAAGTCAGATTGGACTCGGTTGGTTGGCGGTCGGGTTGGTCGAAGCTGAGAAGATGCTGCTGGAGGTTCAAATCGGTGGCAATCTGCATTTTTTAGCCGATCTTCGTCGGATTTGAGCAAATCCCACTATATTTGAGCAAAATAACACCAGATCTTTACCGGATTTGAGCAAAACCCACTGGATTTTAGCAAAAAACTATCAGATTTTTTTCGGATTTGAGAAAAACTCACTAGATTTGTGCTGTATTTGAGCAAAACCCACTAGATTGTGGCCGGATATGAGTGAAAACGATGAGATTTGACCAAAAACCACAAGATCTTCATTGGATTTGAGCGAAAATCAGTATGTTTTATCGGGGGTAGATCTAGCCTTTTAGCCGGTCAGATTGGGTGGCTCGGGTTTTGGAGAAGGAGATCTGCCACCCGACCCGTTGATGTCGGTTTTGGACCTTTGAGACCCGCCGCCCACTGCCTTTATCCTCAAGTTGGGCGGTTTTGGTTCGGGTGGCTCTAGGTCGGACGGGTTTTGCGGGTCATAGGTGGGTGTGGACAGCCCTACACATGGTGGGTTCTTGTAACTAACTCAGTAGCTTGCTTATGTAACTATAAATAAGGAAGGCTGCCCTCATTGTAACTAGTTGAATTTGAATCCAAGAAATCTGCCTATGAGGTATTATTCCAAGAGTGTTTCTCTTGAAGAGCTAGTTCATTCTTTCTTTTCTCTAAGCAACTTAGCTTTCTAAATCATCTTTCCTTTTCACCATTTTTTCCTCCATCAATATGCTTGTGGTGGGATTATAATTACAATAATTTGTGGGTCTAGGGTTTATAGTTTAAAATGGTTATGGCTCAAATTGACTATACTTGGATAGCATGGGAAATCCTGAAGCAAACAAGCTGAAATATAATTATAGACAGGAGTTGTGTTTAGGAATTAAATGGTATTTTGATGAGTTATTTGATGGCTATTTGGTAGACAAAGTATTCGGGGTTTTAAGGTTTTGATAAGTGAGAGAAAGGGCGTGATTTGGGGTGGTTAGGAATAAGGAAATGAGGGAAATTTACAGTGTAAGGGCTGTGTCAACATACCCGTGAATCTAAGAAGTGTGGAGACACGTCATGACTTTTCTTGAAAAACTAGGACCCAAAAATTAGTCAGGATTCACAATGGGTGGGGAGCCCATGGTGTATAGGAGGTGACTTAAATGTCACTAGATTTCAAAATGAGAAAGTGGGAGCTATAAGCAGAACCTAAGCAATGTGGGACTTTTCATATTTTATTTCTGGACATTGTTTGGTGAATCTTTCTCTAGAAATGGGATTTTTCACTTGGTGAAACACTCAAGAATCTCCGTCTCTATCTACAGGCAAGTATTCTAGTTTTGCTTCCATTGAATTCACCTATTAAATATTAATTTGTTTCATGGTCTTATCTGTTCCTCTATGGTTTGGGAAAAAAGCCTTTGCTTGGAATCTATATTTTAGTCAACATGATCTTGGAAGAGAAATTTTGTAGAGATGTAGTAGGATTTTGACTTTGCTACCAAATTGGAGAAATATGTCTACACGTGCTAATGGTGGGTAGTGGGTTACAACAATTTGTGCCCGGTTCAAAATGGGGGTTTTGGTATCTTGATTTAGCTCTTGGGGGGTGTTGGTGTTCAAACAGAGTGCAGGGGCCTTAATGGGGTAGGTATGTGGAAATATATCAGGAAAGAGTGGGACACTTTTCATTGTTTTGTTAACTCTAAGGTGGGGGGCCCAGAATTGTATGGTATAGCTCATAATAAGGATTCTTAAGTGGCTGAACTGGCATCTTTTTCATAGAATAGTTTCAGCTAGAATATTAGATTTATTCAACTGGTTCAAGGCTAGGAGTTAGAATCGGTTACCTCTTTTATGGACCTCATATATTCTGGCTCATTGAGATGAAATGGGGAGGATAAATTATGTTGGAAACTCTCTCCTTGGGGGTGTTCGAATTCAGATTTTATTATAGAGCTCTACAACCCTCTAATTCTCGATCCTTTCCATGGAAGCCATTGTGGAAATCAAAAGTACCTACAAAAATTAGTTTCTTCCTTTGGACTAAAGCGTTGGATAAAATTTTGACTGTTGATATTTTGCAGAGGCGGCAAGTGGTGGTGGTGGATTGGTGTTGTATGTGTAAAAGGAATGGGGAGAATATTAATCACTTACTCCTACATTGCCCTTTAGCTTGTGAGTTATGAAATATAGTGTGTTCACTCTTTGGGGTGCATTGGGCCATGTTGCATGGTGTTGTGGAGCTTCTTACTAGTTGGTCAGGCAAGTTTAAAAGACGCAAAGCTATGGTGATTTGGAGTATGCCTCATTGCCTCTTGGGTTATTTGGATTGAAAGGCACGTACTTTTGAAAGGAATGAAAGATCGATTCACAATTTGAAGCTTAAATTCTTTCACTCTATTCAATTGGCCAAATGCTTCGGGTGTTTCTACTTTCTATTCTTTGCAAGATTTACTTGATTTTTGTACTTTCCTTTCTAGTTTTTTTTTTTTTTCCCCCTTCCTGTGTGCTTTAATTTCATTGTATTGTTCTCTTTTCTTTATCAATGAAGTTAATTACTTATCAAAAAAAAAAAAAAAAAATTGTGGGACTAGGGTTTAGAGTTTTAGAATTAAGGGGTATGGTTCAAAATTGATTTAACTTTGATAAGATGAGGAAAAGGATCAAGAAATCCTTTTCCATAAGCAAAAATGTTGTTAGGAAATTATGGACAACAATTATGTTTAGGAATTAAATGGCTTATGAGTTATTTGATGGCTACTATGGAAGGGAAATTAAAGGCCAGGGCCTTGAATACTGAATGTTCCTTATCAATCAACTCTATCTTATTTAGGGGTCAAGCCTTGGTGCGATGGCAAGTGCCTTCCACCAAAAGCGTTAGGTCACGGGTTTGATTCCAAGAATTAGCTTCCAAAAAATTTTGGGGATAAGGCTACCTACCAATCACCTCTCTTAGAGCTTGCGAAAGTGGGAGTTTTGTGTACTAGGTACGACATTTTAGCTCTATATTATTTGAGTATAATAACAAACTTATATAGACTCAAAATATAGACTTTTACTATAGAACTAAACTTCCTACATTGTTTTGTAAACTAAATCGTAATTGAATTGAACCACAATCCACACATAAAGACCCATAAGCTAGATATGACTCGCCTATATATAAAATAAATCCCAAGGCCCATAACTATGACTCACAACTTACAATGACAATTAAACACAACAAAAAAAAAAAAACCTAGACAATTGACTAGAAAAATCAAATAAAATGCTAAGAACCAAATTCATTACCATAAGCACTATTCTTGAGGCTCCCAAGGAGGATATTTTTTCTTGGGGAAATAACACTTTACCACTCTAAATATACCTCTAATTACACTTTGCACCATAAATTTTCAAAATGCACGGTTACCACCCTAAACTGTAACTCATGTCTCACTTTGCACACCACTATCAATTGGGCTGTTAACTTGGATAGAAAAGCATGGCACCACGTGAAAAGATCTGATTACCTCTCTTCTCAATCCCTTAAAAACAAAAGAGAAATTACATTTTATCACCCTAAACTATACTCCTGATTATATTTTGCACTCTTAATTTTGGTATTTCGTCCTAAATAACAGCAAAATTGACGGCATGTGTTAACTGTGCATTTTTAAAGTTTATGGTGCAAAATGTAATTTGGGTTATAATTTAGGATGGTAAAGTATAATTACCCATTTTTTCTCTAATCACACTTTGATTATGCCATCAATTGTGATTCTAGGTGTTTGGTCTATATCTAGCTATTAGGATCATGTTAGGAACTCAAAATAGTTCAAAAGAAAGCAGAATTAGGGCAAACATAGGAAGTGTCAATCAGCACTCAAAGTGTCCCAATTGGCATTTCAAGGCCTCCGATTGTTACTATGTGCCTTTATTGCCCAAAATGCATTCCAACTCAGCCCAAGCCAAGTCCAAGAGACTCTTGCATGTTGGAGACATCTAGCAATCAGTTTAAGGCTGGAATTAGAATTTTAATCCGTGTGGAAATATGATTGGGCATATTTCCAAGAGTTGGTTATGGTTTGAGTTAGTTAGAAGTTAGTTCGAGTTTGTTTTGCAAGTGCACATGTAACACATTAAATGCATTTTGAGGTTCTATATAGCATGTCTAAAGAGTGATCCAGTAGTAATGAGCCATGTGTGGTCAATGAGAACGAGGCAAGGAGTGTATAAAAGTAGTTATGTAACCCTCATAAACAATGAAGTCTAATCAATTTGTTGCTGATGCAGGAAAAAAATAAAAGAACAAGAAAATTAAATGCTAAACCTAAGAATCAGCACTTAGGTCGCTTGGAATCAGCATCAAGCTAAACCCTTAGGAATCAGCACCTAAGGCGTTAAGAGTCAACACCTAACAATTGGAAAAAGTATCCAATCTCAATTTCATTAATCACATCTATTCTCAAATACAAATAAACTAGACTCTTATATAAAGCTAGAACTGGGAAAATAAAGAGATAAAGATAACAACATACCAAAACTAATCCTAAGTGAACTCAAATACTAATCCCTATCTAATCTCAAATCTAATCCTTATCCAAAGATAAATACAAAAATCTGAAAATATAAATTCTAAAATAATTTTGGTTTTGCTCCTGCATTAGTTGCCTTTGTGCATGTTTCTCTCTAGTCTTTTCTTTTTCTTGGTGGTAGAGATACCCTTAAAGTAGTCTCATCAAGTTTTATAATTGGAGAAGGTCACTCTCTCAAAGAAGTCACAAGTTCAATTGATCTTCAATTCCATGCAATCCATCATCCAACCCAAAACAAATCGGGAGTAAGGCTGCCTACCATGATCTTGCCTGGATCCTACAAAAGTGGGATATTTGTGCATTGGGTACAATCATCATCCAACCCAAAACCCTAATCAAGCACTCATGCAAAGTCATTACCAACAGAAACCCTAGAACTCTCTAAACACCGACCCTCATATTTCCATCATCAAGAACAATTAGAAATCCCTTAGACCCAAAACCCTAAGCCAATCCAAATCCTAAAATCCTAAAGAAGCCTACCTATCAAAAATCCGAAAGAGACCATTTGAATCATCAAGGAACCCTAATCCTTAATTGTGCTCCTTATAATAGCTCCACTTGAACCTCAACCTTCTCATGCCAGCTAATCCAGAATGTTCAAATCATGTCATGATGTACGGATGAACTCTCACCAATCCAAATCTCTATATAATGAAATTGCCCATGGGGTCCACATTTTCAATTCCACTATGAAAATTCCTTACAATTGATCATCTTTTTCCATAGTTAGAAACCTTGGTAATTTTAATAAATGCCCTGTTGGGATAATGGTAATGGAGATATGCTACAAAAAGAAATCTGCTTTAGAGAAGAGGAGTACGGCTAATCACAGGAATGGGGTTAGTGATTTTCTGCTACAACGAGGGGACCCAATGTAGTGATCCTGTAGAAGCATATTAGGAGTGATTGGAAAAACAAGCATCCCTGATTTAAATTTGGAGATGGTATTTGCATTCATTTTGGTATGATTTATGGTGTGGGGATTTACCTTTGAAGTCCTTTTTCCATTGTTATTTGCATTGCAATGGATAAGGGTGTAACAGTTGCATATTATTAATGTTGTGTTCATTGGTGTCCAAATTTTCATGAGCATTGCAAGACTACGAAATGCAATCAATAATTTCTTTGATTTACTATATTCCAAGCAGGTTACTATGATAGAGTTAGAGACAAACAGTTTGGAGTTTGTATCTTCATATTATCAGGTTGCAGGTTGAGTGATCCGTAGCATTCCATTTGGATGGTAAAAGTTCCATCAAAGGGAGATGGTTTTCTCCTTGGTCGGGACTTATTTCAGTTATGCTGGAGTTGGTTGAGGGTTTATAGCGGAGTTGGACAAATTGTTTTGAAAGGCATTGGAATAGTATTATTTGGAATTCCATCCCACTTTGTCTTGTGGTGTATTTGGAGGGAGAGAAATGCTTGTTCTTTTGAAGAAAATGAACTCATGGTGATGGATTTGAAGTCTTAATTTCTCAGTTCACTCTATTAACACAGGCTATAGTGGATTTTGCTTCACTGCCATTTTTAGTGTTGGGATCTTTGTGACTTTAGATCCTAGGAATTTCAACTCTTAGATCCTAGGGATACACCCTTTTTTCTTGAATGAATTTATTACTAAATTGCTAAATCTCATTTCATTTGATAGAGGAATCATAAGGCTACTGTATTTTGAAAGGGAAAAAGTTGTTAATTATCAATAGTTATCAATAGCGCGCTATACTTTTCCTATTGCCTGTCCTGTTATACAATGAATTTAACTTTTTGCTGCAACCTTGTGCGTTTTTGACTAAGAATCTATGCAGAAAAAAGACAAGGATTACCCTGTCAATCAAGCAGTTGGAGGAAGATCCACTTCTAGAAACTTTAGACAAAGTTATACCTCAGGTTTGTAATAGGATATCATCTTATTTTTCCTTGAGCATGCTCTTGACTGCACCCATATTTACTGAAAAAAGAACCTTTCCATTGTTAATGAAAATTAAATGTACAGGATATCTCTGCTGTTCCTGATTCTTTGAGCAATAGCAATATCAGTGACATTGAACCGCTTCCAGGCCTTGAAACAATTTTTGAAGAACTACTACGGGAAGATGGGTATGAATTCATGATTGCTTGACTTATGAAGAAATGTTTCTGAAGGTTCAGTGGCTTTAATTGCTGTGTATGTCTAAACTTATTTTTTTTATTCATGTTGAATGAAAATTGATTACTTTAACCCTTCCATTGTTGATCTTATCGTTATAGTGGGTGTTCTAAATTTTGGTACATTAAATTTATCCCCTGTATTCCAGCCCATGTTTACCTCAAAATAGATGTCTTAACTCCACATTTCTGAATTGTTTTAAGAATGTTGCTGTTTACAACTAGAATGTGAGCCAATATCAAACTTTAAAGATTTAATTTTGCATTAAATCTCAATTCTTGGTTTTTTTTAAATATTGCTAGATCCATTTTGTCAGTGGGCTAGCAACCTTTGAAGATTTAGTTTTGCTATGCAGAGAAGAGCCACTAGAGAAGGGATATTTATAGTATCAAAAGAGAAGAAGAAGGGATGTTTGTCAATATCAACACACACACACACACACACAAAAGGAAGAAGAAGAAGAACCGTATTTGCTTACTGTTACAGTTAGGGAAAATTTTTTTTTAATAAAATAAAACTTTCTCAAAATCAAATTTATGCTATCTTTTATGACATAGTTTGCATAGGTATGAGTTTTTGTTAGTATTAAGTCCTGTAAAGTTTGTTCATTTGAAACACAAATCTAAATTTAGTGAAGAAGATAGAGAGATTATGCTATTTTTTTAGAGGAGTTCTATGTATTTAACTAGAATCCATTTTTGAGAACATTTTTGTTTTTTGTTTTTTTTGGTTAGTATCACTCACTAATGGTTTCAAAGTTGGTCAAACTGGTGTATCTTGGATTTTTTACCAAGAATGGTAAGAAGGTTGGGGCTCCTTTAAGACCTTGATTTATTGTGGTTTTAGGTCCCGTATTTCCATATCAAGCTAACTTTCTTTAGATGAGTAGACTCAGAAAACAAGCCTATTTGGGGCTATAACTTTGGAGAAATAAAATTTGGTGGGTACTTATGCCCTTTTTCTGTCTCTCTCACCCACACAAACCCAATCACTGGCTTAGGCAATTACTTGTGCCTTGATGCCTATAAGTCAGAACTTGCTAGCCTGTTTTCTTCTTGAATTTTTGGGTAAAGGAAAGGAATTTTTGGTTTCAGTAACTGAGTAAGGTTTTTTTCCTGCATATGGTCCAGAGTAGATGATGTGAGAATCAGTAGACAAGGGTTTGAGAAACGGGTGGTTTCACAAGATCTGCAGCTTTGGCTTTCAAATGTAAGACACTTGTGTACATGAAATAATCTCGTTTGTATACATCTTCATTTTAATGTTTACAACTTTGTCATGTTGCATTATTGTAGGCACCACCCACTAACCAGAAGTTCACTCTCCTTGCTCGTGCTGGAAGGCAGGCAAGTTTCATTGTAGCTTCCTTCCCCCCACTCTCTCTCTCTCTCTCTCTCTCTGAGTCCTTTTATCTTCTGTCTGTTCAGGTTCAGGAAATACATCTAACAACATCACTTGATCAGGAAGGCATCAAAAGGGCATTGCAGCGAGCATTAGAACGTGTGCCTTGATTTTAAATTGTGTTCCATTCTCTGATTATTTAATCATTGTGGTTTTTCTGTACAGAAGTTATTGTCAATTTATAATTTGGCCATTTTAAATTATAATGTTCTGTTAGTTATATTCCCAAAACACTTTCTGTTTTTCATACCTTTCCTTAGAGCTAGAAACTGACAAAAAATTCTACAAAAACTCAAAAATTTCATTAACGTACTTCATAGAATAAAGACTGCATAGCAAATATAACACGGAAGAATTCAACCCATCTTGGTAAATCATATAACAAATTCTATGGTTAATCTCATATATCTGATTTTTATAATGGAGTATATAGGGCATTAGATACTGCCTAGTTCTAATCTAGTTATGAAGGCAAAAAAGCAGATTGGAAAATAAAATTTAGCCCTAGGCCCTTATCATTTTGACTTAGACATTTTCTTGTACACTTTGAAGGTGATCCAAAATCAAGCTAAAATTTAAACCATATAAACTATATCACAAGATCAAAGTGAATCCTAATATCCTCTAGAATGAAGTGCAATTGGCACCAATTAGAACATTCTTATATAAATTCAAAAATTCTCTACATTACAATTTCCATCACAATAAATCGATACTTTCACAAAATTCAAAAGTAATTCTTACAAACCCCAAAGTTCATAAACATATTCTAGCATAGAAAGCAAACAAAAAACTACATTTTAAGCTGCGAAAACTCATTTACTGCAAACCAAAGCAGTATATACTTCCTTGTCAAAAAATTGACCTTCTATAAGACTAGATAAAAGAATTTCAAAGCACCGTCTCAAAAAAAGTCAATTTGATGTAAGCCTACCAAATAAAAATTAAAATATTCTACTGCACATCTATCTATAATCCAATTTTTATCTTGTCTTCAAAATTAATCTGTCAACCTTACCTAATTTTGTAACTTCAAACCTCAAATATGCAATTCAATCTGATTTCCAAGTGAAAATCCTTCATGAAAAAAATTTAATTATTCCAAATCAAAACTTAAAATTCTAAAAAGTATAAGGTTGAGCACAAAAAAGCTTTGCATAAATTTGATTTCTCAAGAATAATGCTATAAAAAAAACTGTAAATGCATCTGTCCACATAGTCTTCATTGATTTGATTTCTCTTCTCTAATCCAATGCAGTTAACTTGTAACCACTAAATTCCTTTCACTAACCTTTTATTAGAGTGTGAGCATAAAAAAATAAATAAACTGCAATTCATATGGAAATTAAATATAAAAATTTAAATAGCATCAAAGAATCTTTCAAACTATTCAATTAGTCATATAAAAAAAAAGTTAGCTCACTAAAACAACACAAGTAACCAACTTGATTTCTTTTTAGTCTTGTGCAGCAAAGGATGTGTGGGGACATAAAAACTGGTCCTCGAGGAGTTTTTTCATGGATTCTCTCTCAAACTATTCAAACAACCTACATATAAGTAAACAATAAGGGAAAAGCACTCCACAATGGGAAATTCAAGCAATTGATTTCTCTAAACTCAAATATTATAATTTCACGTTGGAGAATACAATAGATAACTCTCATATTCCCGTCCTGTTATCTTTACTCTCTCTCTCTCTCTCTCTCTCTCTCTTATTGATTTTTCTTCTTTTTTCAGCTCCCTCTTCCTTTTGCCTCTCCTCTCCCTTTAATAGCTTCAATCCTTGCTTTTATCAATACAACTATCATGTTGCCTGCTGAGTCTCAGGGATATTTTCTTTAACTTTATAAGTTTCCTCCCCACCTTTATCCTAGAACTCTAACTTTTAAGGGTTGTTTGTATTGTTCAGGCTGTTTTACTTGTATTTAATGCGGCAGAGGTTAGGTAAAAACCCCATCATTAATGCGAAGGTAAAGATCTTCAACCTTCTTACATGTTCCAGAAGTTTCACACGGTCTTGGGCACCGTCGGGGAGCTACATTTGGATCATTCGTGCACTTTGCCTCAAATAAGGCTTGTCCCTCTCTTTCTCCACGGGAAGAGTTTTCCCGTGGTATTCTCCTTTCTTGGGTGTGGAGGATGGTTCAGCTTCCTCTTTCTCACAACTTGTTACCCTCTGGAACTCGTTCAAGCATATAGGCTTGGTCCAATTCGCTCCCATGGCCCAGTTAATTATTGGGCCTAAGGCCTGGACGAAGATTCTTTTACTCCCCACAGTATGAAACAACAAATAACAAATCAACTATTTATACCAAGATTTTCTATTTTCTATTTGGACTCAAAAATTGGACTACGAAATCCCCAAAAACAACTAACCACCTATGATTTATTGTAAAAATGTTATGCTGTGAAAATATTGTGCACGTAGCACTTTTCCCAAAATAATAATGCAATTGTCAAAGTACCAAGCAAAGTGCGAAATATTTTATGGTGGGCCTCCAAGAACGCCATCCCTCCTAGTCAAGACTAATCTAGAAGATGTCTGTGAGCAATGCAAAGGCCATCCCAATTAAAGATGTTCTACTTTAACATGCTCTGTGGTTTTATCCGTATGTCTGGGGCAAAATTTGCCAAATAGTAACTTTTTAGAAAATTTTTTGCTACATAGCATGCAAATGAAACATTTTAGTAAGTTGGACTATTATTGGAACTCGAGTTTAACAAACTCGAGTTCCAATCCATTCCCTCTTGGATGAAGTCTGACATGGTCCAAAAAAAAAAAAAAAGGTGGAACTCGAGTCTAAGAAACTCGAGTTCCATTTGTACAGAACTCGAGTTTCCTAAATTCGAGTTCCGTGTGAAAAATCTTGGAACTCGAGTTTCAGATACTCTAGTTCCTTTTTTTTTTTTTTTTTTAAATAGTCTAACTAACAAAAATGTTTCCTCCACATGCTTTTTTGCTAATATATTTCCAAAAAAATGCTTTTCTACAAATTTTGCCTGTGTCTAGGGATATGACTGACCCCGTATGGAATTTTCGCCAATCTACCCAGTTTTCCAAGTTCATTAATGAGCTAGTTTAGTAGTACTAGTACATCACTGATAATGGATTAAGTTTGGAAATTTTTGCAATGGTGATCTGGTCTCTCTGGTATAGGCAGATCTCCTTTTGCACAGGTATGGCTGAATGCCCAACAAGCCCTGGACGATTTTGGTTAAGCAAACCCAGCCAACACTTGATCCTCCCCAACTCCTTCGATCCCCCCAAGTTCAGCTTTTATAGTTAACTTTAATGGTGTTGTACTCTCTTCAAACTTCAAAGACTCTAGTGAGGCAGGGATTGGATTGGGGTAGTTATCCGAAATAATCTTGGGATTTTTTTTTTTTTTTTTTTTGCATTTAGCATCATTTTTGTAATATTTTAGTTAGTTGTCTAGTTTACAAAATCATTTAGCAAACTAGCATCTCGAGTGTTTAAAACTCGAATTCTAAGATAGAACTCAAGTTTCTAATTCTCAAATTGCAAGTGATGGCATTTGACGTGGAAAAAAATCCATGTAGAACTCGAGTTTTTAAGACTCGAGTTCCACCATTTTCTTTCCTAGCATCTATTCTTCTTCTTCTTCTTCATCTTTTCCCACCAGATCCCAACGTCTATTCTTCTTCTTCTTCTTCCTCTTCTCCAGCCAAACAGTCTTGCTCTTCTCCGACCAGATCATCTTACTTTGTTCTTCTTCGAAGCTCCAGATCGTCTTCCAACCTTTGTTCTTCTTCGGATCTGCTGATCGTCTTCTTCATTTGTCTTATTTCTTTGTTCTTCTTCGTATCTGGTTCTTCTACTTCTAGTTTTATAGAACTCAAGTTTAAGAAACTTGAGTTCCACATGGATAAATTGTTCCACCTCAGTAGTCCGAACTCGAGTCTTTGGGGCTCGAGTTTGTCACTGAACTCGAGCTTCATGAACTTGAGATACTAGTTTCCTAAATAGTTTCAAAACCGTGCTTACTAACAAAATAGTCTCTGCAAATTATGCTAGATGGCAAATATCCCATAATCTTGGCTTCATTTTAGCTTCCTCCTTCGGTAGTAGATGTGTAGTCTTTGGCTACAATGAAAGCTCTAGCTTTAGCTCAAGATATTGGGCTATATTATATTCCATCAATCTTCAGGGTGATTGAACCTCTAAAGAGTGACGATGAATCCTTAGCATCTTTTGGTCTCCTTATTTCTGATGCTAAATTGTATATTAATTCTTTCACTTCTATTATTTTTTCTTATACTCACAACCTAACTAAACATTCAAAACGTGTCAGTGATTTATTATTTTGATGACAGTGTTGCTTTAGTCTTGTATTATTGACTATGGCAACTCTAGGGTGAAAGCAAAATTTGGACTTTGCTAACAACGACCTAATGATCCTAGAAGTCAATAAATTAACAACAATATTTCCGGTGAGAAATCATAGGAAAAAAAAAAATTTACCAAAGAGAAAAAAGCAACCGTAGAAGGAGTAGTCAAACCCCTAGAGAATCAAATTAGGTTTAGGGTTTGTGGCATTTTAAAGCCACTTTAAACCAAATAATAAAGAAAAATAAACCTAAATAAAATAATAATAATGATGTAGAAATTTATGAAGCCTCTAACAAAATTTCATTAAGTCAACAAAAATTTACAAGCTTCAATTTTATATTATCTATATATAGATAACTCTATTCTAGTTTTATAATACTGTCTTGAGTTTAGTGACACCTTACTTAGCATTTGGTATGGGATACAATTTTAGGATTCTTAAGAATATTGAAAGATTCCCACATTTAGTTGCAAATCACACAGAGGAATAAGCTAGTGTATATGGTTCCCTCACAATGTTCTTTTCATGCAAATGTGGATTCCTTTAAAAAAATGTGGGTATCCACATTCTCAATTTTGCCTATGCTTCCTACCCTTTAACTATAGAAATAAAATAAAAATAAATATTATTATAAATTTATGTGGGGTCTAATAATTTGTGGCCCAGGCCCATTTTTACGTTGGGCCCAAGGCCCGAGCCGAGGAAGGTTATAGCCGAGGATAGGTAATAAAAGTCCAAATAGTCTTAAGACACAGCCGAGGATGATTCTGTCCTCGGCATATCCGAGGTCTCCCTAGAAGAAAGGGCAAAAACGGTATAGGAACAGTTTGGGAAAAAATCTAAAATATCTAAGTCAATAGAGAAGGGTACGCTGGATAGTATAAACGACCAAGGACAAAGGGAAAGCTGCCCTTACTGCCATTCAATACTCTGCACCTGACAAAGCCATACTCTTCAGCTTTTACAACCACCCCCAACCACTTTGGGTATGGGCTGATGTGACAAGTATCAGTCCTGGAAAATCGAACCCACATGTGGACCTTGGATAAGGGATACAGGCTAGTATAAAAGGAAAAGTAAGCAATCCGGGGAAAGAGGCTGGGAAAAATGGCCAAAAACCAGAGCCTCTCAGCCCGCCTCCAGGAGAAAGACTCCTAGGGCGAACACGATTTATTTATGTATGAACACCACGAAAAATCCACTGTTTGGTGACCAAGGGCTAGCCTTTCAAACCTACGCTCTATAAATGATATTGTTTGGGCCTTTTTATGTGCGAACTTAACACTATTATGGGTCGTTACAAATTGTGTCCTTACAATTGGCGCCGTCTGAAGGAAAGGCTTGTGTCTTGGCACAAGTGGTGGGTTGAGATAATCACTCACATCATTTCCAGTAACCGGATGTAGTGTTCTAGCGTAAAGTTCCACTAGGGGCTATGTTTCTTCACTAGGGGCTGCGCTTCGTAGCGTCAGCAGCACGGATGGTTCTAAGGGCTTGGCCGAGGAGCTAACCCCCCAAAACCAAGGTCCCACGCCACAGTCGAGGGGTTAATTCCCCCAACTACTTAAAAATCAAGTTTTGGACAGAACCAGGGTATTGCATGGTCCTCGGACTCAAACCTATAGGGAAACCAACTACTTAAAAATCAAGTTTTGGACAGAACCAGGGTATTGCATAGTCCTCGGACTCAAACCTATGGAGAAACCAACTACTTAAAAATCAAGTTTTGACCAAAACCAGGGTATTGCATGGTCCTCAGACTCAAACCTATGGGGAAACCAACTACTTAGAAATCAAGTTTTGGACAGAACCCAGGTATTGCATGGTCCTCGGACTCAAACCTATGGGGAAACCAACTACTTAGAAATCAAGTTTTGGACAGAACCAAGGTATTGCATGGTCCTTGGACTCAAACCTATGAGGAAACCAACTACTTAGAAATCAAGTTTTGGACAGAACCAAGGTATTGCATGGTCCTCAGACTCAAATCTATGGGGAAACCAACTACTTAGAAATCAAGTTTTGGACAGAACCAAGGTATTGCATGGTCCTCGGACTCAAACCTATGGGGAAACCAACTACTTAAAAATCAAGTTTTGGACAGAACAAGGTATTGCATGGTCCTCAGACTCAAACCTATGGGGAAACCAACTACTTAAAAATCAAGTTTTGGACAGAACCAGGGTATTGCATGGTCCTCGGACTCAAACCTATGGGGAAACCAACTACTTAAAAATCAAGTTTTGGACAGAACCAGGGTATTGCATGGTCCTCGGACTCAAACCTATGGGGAAACCAACTACTTAGAAATCAAGTTTTGGACAGAACCAAGGTATTGCATGGTCCTCGGATTCAAACCTATGGAGAAGTCAGCTACTTAAGAAGAATTCTAAGTCGCTCAGTTCTCGGACCAAATACCAGAAAAGGTTAAGGCTATGAAAGTTATTAGGAAGATGGCGAAACGCCTTATTACTTAGCAACCTACAAGGGCTGTACATTTTTGGGTTATATATCCTCGGATGATTACCTCCTACATGGCATCGAGCATTCAGCCATCACCTCGTTCAAGTTTGGGGTATACAACCCATTTTCAGGTCGGTCTTATTATACACGATACCTCTAATGAGTTCATAATAACATTTTTCTTTTCTTCTTAGTAAGGATTTCTGCCTAAAGTATCATTTGTTCAAATCAGCATTATTATGCCAGATAGTTTCAATAAGCACAGAGCAAGGTCTTTTTATTAACTGGGATCTCGGCCCCAAGCATCGTTCATAGTATATAAAAAAAAAAAAATCACAGAATAGTACGTCTATTCACGGCATAACCATTTCAAAAAGAAGAGTTAGAATATATGGAAATAAAGCAATGACGACTTTTATTAATATAAAGAGGTATTACAGCGTACAATGAAGGGTTTAAACAAGCCTATATAGAAAACGAGTTACAAAAACCAAAAAAAAAAAAAAAAAACCAACAAAACATGCAAACAGCCAGAAATCTTTTTAAGCTCTGCTCCCAAGTCTTTCCAAAATCTGCCCCAGTAGCGCCCATATTGAGAGGAGGACCTTCCTTGAGGGGAGAGGAGAAGAAGAGGAAGAAGGAAAAGCACCAGGATGGATCTGGTGATGGGAAAGAAGAAGAAGGAGAGGCAAAAGAAGGCACTAGTGAAGGAAGAGAGGAAGAAGTAGGGATATTTTGTTCCTGCATCAGTCCTGACTCCTAACACGCTGGTGCCATGTTAGCTATGCTCATAAGAGAGCGGCTGGTACTGATAATGGATGACCCCAGCTCAGTCGCACCAAAAGTTTGATGCGATGAGCCCCTGCTTCGGATTTTGGCTAAAGGAAGGATGAGAAGTATCTTGAGTCTCTGCCATCCCTGCCCTGACCGAGCCATTTTGAGTTTCAAAAGAGCATGGCATTTCTGGGAAGGGTATGGTCCCTTCATTTCCGCTCCTATCTCGAACGTATCATAATTCAAAGTGTAAACTAGCGGATAAAGGAAATTCTGGGGGAGGCTAAGGGTTTTAGACTTTAAAGAGATTAAAAGGGTCTCTGTGTAAGAGGAGTAACCTCTTGCATTTCTTCTTATATGAAGGGCAAAACGGGAGGCATTTAATCTATCCAAATTTCCAAGACAATCTGTAAACGAGAATATACCCGCTCCACTTCCCCGCGCCGTCAATAACCGTCGAATATAAATGGTCTCGTAAAGGGAAATCATTAAAGGCGCGTTTCGGATAATGAAATGACAAGAACGCATCATAAATGAATTCAGATGAATGTCTCGTAGCCCGGTATGTTTCCTGGATAGATGAAGAGACACCCACATTAATGAAGGGCAGATCTAAGCAGACCGCAATAAAGGCGTGACAGTACCAAAACCCTCCTCTCCGACCAAGAGGTTGGACAGCAGGATTTTGAGGGGCTATTGTGGGGTCCAATAATTTGTGGCCCAGGCCCATTTTTACATTGGGGTCCAAGGCCCGAGACAAGGAAGGTTATAGCCGAGGATAGGTAATAAAAGTCCAAATAGTCTTAAGACACAGCTGATGATGATTCTGTCCTCGGCATATCCGAGGTCTCCCTGGAAGAAAGGGCAAAAACGGTATAGGAACAGTTTGGGAAAAAATCTAAAATATCTAAGTCAATAGAGAAGGGTACGCTGGATAGTATAAATGACCAAGGACAAAGGGAAAGCTGCAATTACTGCCATTCAATACTCTGCACCTGACAGAGCCATACTCTTCAGCTTTTACAACCACCCCCAACCACTCTAGGTATGGGATGATGGGACAAGTATCAGTCCTGGAAAATCGAACCCACATGTGGATGTTGGATAAGGGATACAGGCTAGTATAAAAGGAAAAGTAAGCAATCCGGAGAAAGGGGCTGGGAAAAATGGCCAAAAACCAGAGCCTACCAACCCGCCTCCAGGAGAAAGACTCCTAGGGCGAACACGATTTATTTATGTATGAACACCACGAAAAATCCACTGTTTGGTGACCAAGGCCTAGCCTTTCAAACCCACACTCTATAAATGATATTGTTTGGACCTTTTTACGTGCGAACCCAACATTATTATGGGTCATTACAAATTGTGTCCTTACAATTTATAATTTAAATAATTTTTTTTGGTATTATACTTGTCATTTAAAAAAATGTTTTATTATAGTTTATTGAATTTTTCATAATCTATAGATTATATTCATGATGTATAGTTTATATTTTGTTTCTCATAATTTATTTGGAGGAAGATTTAAAAAAAAAGAAAAGAAAAAAAAAGACGATGTTATATTTATTAATCAAATGGTATTTTGGAAAAATTAAATAATTATTATAAGATTCTTAAAAATAAACAAAATATAAGCATCTCATATTCTTAGGATTTTTATTAGATTCCAAATCAAACCAAACATTAGAAACAATTACATTCTCAAACATCCAAATTGCCAAGCATCACATCTCCAGGAATTTAGATGTCATTGGATTTTCTCGTACCAAACATCGCTTAAGAAAGTAGAATTCTTTCATTTCGTTTTATATTGTCGTTTTTGTTTCTTTTTTGTGTTGGTATGGAGTAAAGAAAATTGCTAATTGTATTAGCTACTTCATTACCACCTTTCATTAATCTTTGAAAACTTTAGTAATGCCATAAGGCCAAAAGCCATGTAGTTCAACTAATTGACACTTTCTGGTGTTTTCAAATTCCAACAATGACATCCAATGTTCATATCCTTATTTTTCCATTGTAACTATTAAATTATCAAAACTATAAAATAAAAATAAATAATAAAAAAAAATAAAAAGAAGAACTCAACATATTTTGAAGAGTGTGGCACGAAAGTATGCCACAATGTCACTAGGTTGCAATGATAAAAGAGAACTAGAGGATATCATGTTTACAAAAGATTTATTTTTATTTTTATTTTTATTTTTACAAACAAGGGTATCCAGACTTTTTCGAGTATTTGACTATTTACTTGGATGTATGTAATCCCTTCGTCCCAACACACTAGGTTATTATAAGGAGGAATCCCTTAGAGGTGGCCCCAAGATGCTAGTAAAAAGTTCAAACTCAAGATCTCACGGATATCATGACGTCTTAGGAACCACTTAGCCAATCCCTTAAGGTTAGTAAAAGACTCTTTTTGCTATAGCTAAACAATCAAATAGAAATGCAAGGAATGAGAAATTTATATATGGACAAAAACTAACAACAACATTCTGCTACCAGTGTAAGTAATTTGACTAAGTACCAACAATGAAAACTGAATCTAATAAGAATAAGTAATAAACTTTGTAAAGTATAAAAAGGGAGAGATATTCTTTACTCTGTTCAACACTTAGATAAATAATTAAGGACATTAACTTACTCAGAGCTACCAATCTGGAGAGTTGGTTATAATATTGGGTCTGTCTTGACACTTAGTGAGAAACAAATAGATATCACAGAGCGTTAATTTTACCAAAGTATGCAGTCCGAGGAGCCTGACATAACTTAGGTTCTGTTTAACACTTAGAAAAGATGCCAATAAGTATTAATTTGGCCAAAGCATGTGGTCTGATGAGCCAAGCATGACTTAGATTCTGTTTAATACTTATAAAGAATGGATAGATGTCACTGGGTGTTAATTTTACCAAAGTATGTGGTCCGAGGAGCTTGACATAGCTTAGATTCTGTTTAACACTTAGAAAAGAATGAATAGATGTCATTGAGTGTTAATTTTACCAAAGTATGTGGTCCAAGGAGCTTGACATAGCTTAGGATCTGTTTAACACTTAGAAAAGAATTAATAGATGTCATTGAGTGTTAATTTTACCAAAGTATGTGGTCCAAGGAGCCTGACATAGCTTAAGTTCTGTTTAACACTTAGAAAGAATGAATAGATGTCATTGAGTGTTAATTTTACCAAAGTATGTGGTCCGAGGAGCCTGACATAGCTTAGGTTTTGTTTAACACTTAGAAAAGAATGAATAGATGTCATTGAGTGTTAATTTTACCAAAGTATGTGGTTCGAGGAGCCTGACATAGCTTAGGTTCTGTTTAACACTTAGAAAAGATGCCAATAAGTATTAATTTGGCCAAAGCGTGTGGTTTGAGGAGCTAGGTATGACTTAGATTTTATTTAATACTTATAGAAAATGGATAGATGGGAAGTACAATGCCTTTATATAACAAAAGAACATATTGACAAAAGAAACTTTCATTAATAATAATACCTTTTCAAGTTGTTTACATTCCAAGGGCACAGTATTACACGCTCATTTAAGTCCTCCAGAAAATATCCTCTTATACCAGCCACCGAGGTGATGCGATATGGTCCTTCCTAATTGGGCCTTAGCTTTCCCCCATGCTGAGTTCTTTGCGGTACCCAGAACCTTCCTTAACACCAAGTCACCAGGCACTAATGGCCTCAGCTTCACATTGGCATCATAACCTTGCTTGAGTTTGTGTTGATAATATGCCAATTGAACCATTGCGTTTTCTCTTTTTTCTTTAATAAGGTCTAAGCTTTTTTCTAGCAATTCATTGTTACTGCTTGGATTGAATGAATTGGTCCTCAGCGTTAGGAAGCCAGTTTCTAAAGAAATAACAGTCTCAGCTCCATAAGTCATTGAAAATGGGGTTTCCCCAGTTGACTTGCTAGGCGTGGTCCAATATGTCCAGAGGACATGTGACAGCTCTTCTACCCACTTTCCCTTCGTATCGTCCAACCTCTTCTTGAGTCCATTAACTATGACCTTGTTAACAACCTCGGCTTGTCCATTCCCTTGGGGATAAGCTGGGGTAGAATATCTATTCGTAATTCCCAAATCATATCAGTATCTCCTGAAAGATTTGCTATCAAATTGAAGACCATTATCCGAGATGAGGGTACGAGGGACCTTGAACCGAGTGACAATGTTTTTCCAGAAAAACTTTTAGGCATCCACATCTCTAATATTCGCCAAGGGCTCGGCTTCAACCCATTAGTAAAGTAGTTCGTGCTTACCAGCAAATACCTCTTGTTCCCTGCTGCCTTAGGGAAAGGGCCAACGATATCTAAGCCCCATTGAGTAAATGGCCAAGGGCTGGATAGGGGGTTAAGGACTCCTCCTGGTTGATGTATATTTGGTGCAAATCTTTGGCATTGATCATATTTCTTCACATATTCTTGCACTTCTTTCTGCATATTTGGCCACCAATAGCCCTGAGTGATGGCTCTGTGAGACAATGATCTGCCTCCTATATGGCTTTCACAAATCCCTTCATGTAACTCTTCAAGGAGTAGCTTTGATGCCTTAGGGTGAATGCAGAGTAGATATGGCCCAGAAAAAGAGCGCTTATACAATTTTTGGTCCTTAGATAACTAGAAACGAGGCACCTTTCTCCGTACTTTGTCAGCTTCTGATTTATCCTCTGGCAAGATTTCATCTCTCAAGAATAGTATTATGGGGTCCATCCAGCTAGGCCCTACTCTGACTTGGTGAACATGGACCAACTCTCCCTTTACCTCCGTGGGTTTGCACAAGTCTTCTATAAGGATGACCCGAGGTAAGCTCTACGCCGAGGAGGTTGCAAACATGGCTAGGGAATCAACATGTGTGTTTCCACTTCTAGGGATGTGCAGTAGGCTGAATGATTCAAATCTTGATTGTAAATGCCTGACTTGACTTAAATACCCTTGCATTCTCTCATCTCTTGCTTCTAGCTCGCCCTTCACCTAGCTAACAACCAATCTCGAGTCCAAGAACATCTTTACTGCCTTCCCCCCCATTCTTTGAACCATGGACATTCCTTCCAACAAAACTTCATATTTAGCCTCATTATTTGCAGCTAAGAAGCCCAGTCTCAGTGACTTTTGAATGGTGATTTATTTAGGAGAAACCAGAACTAGCCCTACTCTGGAGCCCCTTTGATTTACTGCACCATCAACATATACCTTCCAGAATGAAGGTTATTGCAGGGAGATTGTGCCAACTAATTTTCCATCCATGCTCCGTGTCACTGCCATTTCCTCTAATGGAGGTTCAGCAAATTCGGCCTTCAGATCCGCGAGGACCTGGCCCTTGACAAAGGTATGAGGCATGTATTTGATGTCAAAAACCCCTAGAACTATCCCCCATTTAGCAATCCTTCCCGTGTAATCAACGCTTCGGAGTATAGACCTGAGTGGAAGCTGGGTTAGGACAACAACTGTGTGTGCTTGGAAATAATAGGGGAGTTTTTGTGTAGCGTGCACTATCGCCAAAATGGCTTTCTCCAGTGGTAGATAATGAACCTCGGCCTCATGTAGTGACTTTCTCACATAATAAACTGACTATTGTATGCCACTGTCAACTTGTATTAACACCAAACTTACAGCATAAGGGGCCACAGTGATATAAGCAAACAAAACCTCATCCACCTCAGGACTGGACATGATAGGTGGCCAAGATAAATATTCTTTGAGTTGCTGGAAGGCCAAAGCACACTCCTCGGTCCACTCAAATCCCTTCCACTTATTCATTAAGAGGAATAAGGGTCTACACTTGTCTGCTGATCGAGAAATAAACCGGTTTAAGGCAGCAGTCATTCCGGTAAGCTTTTGGACCTTTTTGGGATTTCGAGGTGGTTGTAAATTGCTAATGGCTTTGACTTGATTGGGATTGACTTCGATTCCCTTGTGAGTTACCATGTAGCCCAAGAATTTGCCTGATCCCACACCAAATGAGCATTTAGAAGCGTTTAGGCACAACTTGTGCTTTCTCAGAATTTCAAGGATGTTTTCGGGGTCTCCCACATGCTCAGACACCACATTGCTCTTCATCACCATGTCGTCTATATAGACTTCCATACTCTTGCCCAACTGTGGTTCAAACATTCGTGTCATCATCCTTTGATAGGTAGACCTTGCGTTTTTCAAACCAAAAGGCATCACTTTGTAGTGGTAGTTTCCAATGGGAGTGAAAAAATTTGTCTTTTCCTGATCATCCAAGGCTAGTGGTATCTAATGATATCCTTGAAAGGCGTCTAAAAAGCTCATCTGAGGATGGCCCATCATTGCATCCACTAACTGATCTATTCGAGGCATAAGGAAAAAATCTTTTGGGCAAGCCTTATTCAGATCTATGAAGTCCACGCACACTCGCCACTCCTTACTCTTCTTTTTCACTACCACAATATTGGCCAGCCATTCAGGGTAGAAAACTTCTTTGATAGCCCTTGCCTGCTTAAGCTTCATCACCTCATCTCTGACAGCATCTGCATGTTCCTTGGATGGGCGTTGAGGTGATTGCTTTTTGAGAGTGATGGATGGATTAACATTTAAATGATGACAGATGAAATTCAGATCCACCCCTAAGGCTTCATAAATGTCCCATGCAAACACATCAAGGTTTCTTCTAAGAAATTATACTAGCTCTTCCTTCTCTTGAGGTGGCAGCTAAGCCTTGACCTGAAAGAACTTCTCTGGATCATCACCTATAGCAACCTTTTCTAAATTTTTACATTTTGCCTCCTGGGCCAGTCCGTTGATAGGTAACGTCGAAGTTTTTGATTTCTATAAGCCCCTTTCAGCAGAGGCTGACGACTCAATCTCGGGCTGATGTAATATGGCAGCCACCATGCATTGCCTAGCCGTGGACTGACTTCCAAGGATCTCTTTAACCTGACCCTCAGACGGGTATTTCATCTTTTAGTGCAGTAGAAAAGACAGCTCCTAGGGTATGAAGCTAAGGTTTGGCCACAATGGCCTTGTACAGGGAATAAGCGTCCACCATAATGAAATCTACCTCTATCACTTTTGGACTCGTCTGTATGGGCAATTTGAATTGACCCTTTGGAATGACGGTCTTCCCATCAAAACTCACCAAAGGAGAATTGTAGGCTGTTAAGTCTTTGAATCTCAAATTCAGTCCCTTGAATAGGTCGGGGTACATAATTTCAGCACCACTACCCTGGTCCACTAGCACCCTCTTCACATCATACCCCCCAATCCTGAGTGTGACCACCAAAGCATCATCATGGGGCTGTATGGTTTCAATTTTATCCTCATCCGAAAAACCCAACATTGGCCGAATGTCTATTTTAGCCTTCTTTGTTCCGGAATTAGCGTCCTCGGCAAGCAACCGAGCCACAAACATCACTCTGAAGGGACAGGAGCCGGTTCTCCCTAGAGCAACAAAGATGACGTTTATCGTTCCCAATGGAGGTCTTGAGGAATCATTTCTCCGGGGTTCTGAATTTATCTAGCCCCCCTGGCCACTAAAGTGATGCAAGAGCTGCTTGAGTTTTCCCTCTCAGACTAACTAGTCCAAATGATCCCACAAATTTCTGCAGTCCTCGGTGGTGTGTCCTTGGTCCTGATGGTATTGGCAATAAAGGCTCCGGTTACGCCTCATGGGGTTTCCAGCCATCTTGTTTGGCTATTTGAAGAATGACTCATTCTTTATCTTTTCCAGGACCTGATGCACCGGTTCTTGGAACACCACATTAACCACCTGAGTATTAGCAGACCCAGACTATCCAACAAAGTCTTTCCGAGGCCGATTTTTGTTGTTGTACCGGTCCGGCCTGAAATCTCTCCTCTCCTGAAGGATAACCTTAGCTTTTCCTTTCCCCTGTTGCTGGTCTTCTTCAACTCTTTTGTAATTATCAATCCAGTCCATGAGTTGTAGCACACTGGTGACAGGTTTGCCAGTCAAAGACTTCCTTAAACCGTGCTCAGTTAGGAGGTCGACCTTGAAAGTACTGATGGCCATGTCGTCAAAATCACCATCTATTTCGTTGAACATCTCCTAGTACCTGTTCGAGTAAGTTTCAGAGTCTCTCCTTCTCGCATGGATAGGGACAATAGGGAATCTATGGGCCAAGGGACCCTGGTACACATAATAAAACGAGTGTCAAATGCCCAGGTGAGCTCTTTGAAGGAATCTATGGAATTGGCCCTTAGGCCGTCAAACCATCTCATCGCTACGGGTTCTAAATTGGATGGAAACACCTTGCACATCAAGGCTTCGTTTTTGGAATGGACAGTCATTCTCTGATTGAAGTGGCTCACATGCTCTATAAGGTCCATTCGACCATTGTAGATGGTGAATGTTGGCTAATGGAACCGCTGAGGAAGTATTGACCTTTCAATCTTGCGCGTGAAGGGCGACTTGGAAATCTGGTTCAACGCTTTACTCATTACGTCATTTCCCAGGCCTTTACGAGTCGGGCTCTTGTATCTACGTTCATGGTGGTGTTCCTTTTCATACGAGAAAGACTCACTAGGAGGAGTCCTCGATCTACGACGATAACTACCATCATTCTCACTATCAGAAGAGGAGTCAAACTGAGAGGGAGTTTGTCTTCGTCGCGCATGGCGTAACTCCTTCTTTAGACGGTCAATCTCCCTTTGCATGGCTCTGTTATTATGTTCCTGAGAGATGTGACTTCCAACTCGAGAGTGACTTCTACTAGTATTGGTGGTGTGTATGCTACCTTCCTGATCTCGCTTGCATTCAAGGTTAAGGAAGTCATCTTGTCGCTAGAAACCCATGGATTCTTATTGATGGGGACCTAATCCTACCATAGATGACCGTTGCACTTGTTGTTGCACAAGTTCTTCCCACAGACGGCGCAAATTGTAAGGTCACGTTTTTCAGCCCAAGCCCAAAGTGTGTGGGATATTGGCCTAGTGAGCCCAGTACAATAAATTTATAAAAAGTGGGTTAAAGAATTTAGCCCTAGTGAATTGGATAATGGCTAATATGGAATCAGGTGACAATTAAGCACAAGTAAGAGGTAATGATCTAACTGAACTTACTGTCTGAGGAGGTCTTTTTCATATAGATCAATAACAGTTTAGTACAATTACAATTTTGATTGCTATAGTATTCTTTCTCTATTTTTCCGATCTCCTCCTCATGGAGGGTCTCTTCCATTATATATCTCCTGTTAGATCATCTTGATCCAGCACTTGTTGATCATTTGAGCTCTTACTTGAGTGTCTGTCCCATCAGACACCCTTTCTGGCTTTCTGTTAGTTGTGGTAGTCAAGGTAGCACTATTCAGGGGTCTCCTTAACATAAATACGGCCAAAAAAGTAGTTGCAGTGCATTCAATGCGGTAGTAGTAGCTTTTCCTTAGATATTTCTGAGTTCCCATCATTCTTATACGCTTATGATGCATGTCCTTACCACTGGAGCTTCCTAGAAGGTCACCTTGATTGTTGGAATGCATATTTGAGCTCTATTTATCATGTCCGAGAAGACATTCCTCCTCGAACCACTCTCCCATTTGTATTTTGCTTATTAAGTCTCGGGTTTGAACCATTCATTACCGTTCGTTCGTTCTCGGACTACTCATGCTCTCGGCCAAGGCTTAAGGCCCAATATATGATTTGGGCTCTTAACCTTACCATATATATATATATATATATATATATATACATATATTGTTACCAATTCAATTTCCAATATTATAAATTTCACTTTTAAAGAAATTAACTACAAATTCTTATATAAAAGAAAAAAAAATCATTCTATCTCTGATCTAAAATAAAAGGACATCTTACAAACCTCATTTTAAGGTAAATTAAAAGTACATCTAAGTGAACCTTCAATATGTTTTCATATTCGAGATATGAAAATTGGAATAGAGGAAATAATATTTTTTAAAGTAAATTTAAGGGTTTAATTATTATATATACCCTTTTTTCTGTTTTCTTTTTTTGCCTAAGTAAATAGGCCATGGGTGAAGATGCAATATTATATTAAATTATTAGAATAATCATATTGAGATTCTTTACGATTCTTAATAAGAGAGCATCATTAAAAAGTTCTTAAATGAATTATTCATCGTACAGTTTTTAAAAACTCTAACCATTCATAATTAAATGAATATCTTTTATCAAATCTTCAACATTAAATAAAAAATTGATTAATGCTTTTTTTATATAAAAACTGATTAATGTTATTTTATTATATATTTAAAATATTAATAATGTAACAAAATCTAAACCGTCCATTTAATTATGATTATTTAGGATTTCAAACCCCAAAAATTTGGGGTTAAAACTAGTTTTTTGTCGTAGATTTCAAAAAATCTTTAGAAAAATACTCCAATAAAAGATACATATACTTTGCATTTTAGTAGTTAAATCATCATCTATATATATTATTAAACCGAAACCAGTAGTTGACTTCCTTAAGTTGAGACACATAAGCTTTACATTCTCCACAAATTTACACATCACTAATATATTTTATTTATTTATTTAAGTTTAATTAAAAGATAAAAACTGATAGTTTTATTATAGGCGAAAATGCACTTTTGGTCGCTACATTTTGGGCAATTTCTCAATTTAGTCCCTAAAATGATTTTGCTCTTAGGTCAGTCCTTGATTTTTTAAAATCGTTTTTAAAATGATCCCTACCGTCAACTCGGTAACAAAAAAATTTGAGGTGGCAAACAGAGTGCATAGGTGGCGTGTTAAATGCTGATGTGGCTAATAAAATAACATCAATAAATACCACGTCAGCATCCATGTCAACATTTTAATGACAAGTTAGCATTTTAATTAATAAAAAAAATTAAAAAAAATTAAACTGAAAAAATTCAAAATCAAAAACAAAAAAAGAAATTTTTTTTTTCAGAAGAACATTGTTCTTCTTCTTCCCCAGGACATGAACTTCATGTTTCATGTTCCCCAAATCAAACCCATAAACATGATATCACTACTCAAAACCGTATATTAATAACAATTTCCCAATCTCTCTCTATACATCACTACTCAAAACCGTGGAAGAGGAGATAGTCGGGGCAGAAAGAGAAGAAGACGAAGAGTCGTCGTCGGAGATAACGCAGTTGACCTGAACGACGATGTTGTCGACTTGAGGGACGAGAGAGTGGAAGCAGTGCGAAACGACGCAGCACCGACCCAAGGCTTTAACATTGCCGATCCTTTTGAAGATCAGAAGGAGGATAGAGTTAGGAAGACGGTCAAAGTGGTCAATGTGGGATTGTGGCTCCGAAAACATCAGATCTGACATTGTGAAAAAACGTAGGCTAGTTTGTGATCTGAATTCGTTAGTAGAGGAAGTGGGTTTGGTGTAGATCTGGGAAATTATAAGCCATGTGTTTCTATTTCTGTTTCTGCTTTACTTTCAAATTAAGATAAAGGTTTGTTCAAAGCTTTTTTGTTTTTTATATATACATATTTGTTAGAAACAAAAATTGAACAAAACTCTTTTTTTGATTCGCAGAGATTTGGAGTTTGAAAGATGTGAGCTAGGAATTGGAAATGGCGGTGGAGAATGGGGATTTATTATTAATAAATCCAAGAAATTAGTTGGGTTTGATTTACTAGAGGTTTATGGGTTTAATTTCTTGGATTTATTGGGTTTGATTTACTGGATGTTTGTGGGTTTGATTTCTTAGATTTATTGGGTGGTTTATGAGTTTGATTTCTTGGATTTATTAGGTTTGATTTATTAGATGTTTATGGGTTTGATTTCTTGGCTTTATTGGGTTTGATTTGGGAAAGAACATGAAGCATGAAGTTCATGTCCTGGGGAAGAAGAACAATGTTATTCTGAAAAAGTTTTTTTTTTTTCTTTTTGAATTTTTTCAGCTTAATTTAAAATTTTATTTTTTTATTAATTAAAATGCTGACTTGTCATTAAAATGTTAACATAGGTGCTGACGTGGTATTTATTGATGTTATTTTATTAGCCATATCAGCATCTAACATGTCACCTATGCACTCCGTTTGTCATCTTAGATTTTTCTGTTACCGGGTTGACGACAAGGACCATTTTAAAAACGATTTTAAAAAATCAAGAACTAAACTAGGAGCAAAATCAGTTTAGAGACCAAATTGAAAAATGACCCAAAATATAGGGACGAAAAATGCATTTTCACCTTTATTATATCAAGCCTTCAGAACCTGGTTACAAATCCATTTGCAATATGTGGTTTCATTGTAAACCCCACCCCAAATCTCTAAATCTTACCATAATCAACCAAAGCCTCAATTTTGAACTCATACAATTGCAATTTTCTCAGATGATCATCACCGCCCCTCCACCCTAATCAGTGCACTGCATTTGTTGAAATTTTTAATCGGTAACCCAAAATTGTGATTTTGACAAATTTCAGTCTATAGAACCGAAAATCAAACCCAAAATAATGACACCCACGTTTATGCAAGAGAGTGAGAGAGAGAGATAAGATCAAAGAATGACATTCTTTGATGTCTAATTACACATCAGCGGTCACATGTTTGCAGAGAGAAGAGGGGGGTAAAGAATTCAATGTCTTTAGCTTTTCTTTCATCTTGAACCAGCTGCATAAAAAAAAAAAAAAAAAAAAGGAGTAGATGTAGATCTAAAGGTCTTGACTTTTGAGTGAGAAGATAAAGGAGAAAGAAATTTTTTTATTTAAAACTTGAAAGTAAGAAAGAACCCATGACCGACGAAAATAACAAGATGATGAAGTGGAGCTAGGTAGGGACAGTGGGGGCGGGTGAGTTATTTAATGGGTTTCTGACTTTGCCTAATTAATAGATATTTTATTATTATTCATTTTAGAGAAGACGCACGCTTACATGACGTACTAATCATAAAAATAAATGTTATTAATATGTAATAAATCAACAATAATTTTAATATTCAGAAAAAAAATATTTAATATATAAATGAATTAATTGTAAGGATGCAATTTGAATTCTCAAACCAAGGGAAGTATGTGTCTAGGTCCAAAAAACCCAATACAATGAATTTGTAGAGAGTGAGTTGGAAAACTGAACTTTAATGAATTAGACAACAAAAAAGATATATCCAAATGACAAGAAAATGAAGATAAACTTGTTTAATCTAAAAAAAATTGTTCTCAGCACAATCTGAGGAGATTAGTTTTTATATATTTCTTCTCAAGTTTTATTACAAGTTCAATTTTTGATTACTACAGTGTTTTCCTTTTAATGTTCCGATCTCCCTCTCTTAGGACCTTCCTCCTATTTTATATTACTTCTTCCTTCTCAGCTCTACCCTCCACGTGGACATTAAATTGCTTGTGTTGATCTTTGTCCCATCAGCACCCTCGTAAAGTCTTTGGGGATAGCTGTAAGGTTGAAAAATACTGTTTAGATATCACTTCTGATAGGCCAAGAATGTATTGACCCCTTGTGATGAATTAATTGATTAATTAGCCAAATTGATTAATTAATCAAATTAATATGCAATGTATGTGTTAGCACAAACAAATCACCAATTAAACTAAGTATGCAACGAAAATTAAATTGACATAGTGATTTATTTATAAATGGGGAAAACCTACATGGTAAAAAAAAAAAAAAAAAAAAAAACTCTACCGAGTGATTTTAAGGTCACCACTCCCGAGAATCCACTATTATCAAAACAAGCAGTTACAAGTAAAGGAATCTTAGTACCTTATACTAACCTACAGTTGAACCCTTACCCAAATACCTAATTGGACTTGTTCTGTAGTGACAATCTCTCCTTTCAATGCACAGCTCCCAGTACATGACTAACTAATTGTACGGATCCCAGTACGCGACTTCAATCACCAACTAGAGAAAGTTGTTGGCTGCAAAGTTCTTCTGTTCATCACTCAATGAAGATCATGAAGTTGTTTGGTCACAAACCCTATGGAGTACAAAACACAGCAACTTCTTGAAGAGAATGAAGAACTAGGGTAAACTAGGTTTCCGGTTACACTTACTTCACACTTGTGCAATTTTGCTCTTGTGCAACTTATGCAGCCTCTTACGGCCCTTAAAATAGGATTGTGAGAAAACAAAGCCCAAACATACATTCACGGATTGGATGAAGAATAGTCCTAGAAAACTGAGTTTCATAAACCTCGATAGATAGCCATCTATCGAGTTAGCTGTAGAGACACAGACTTCACAACTTTTTAAACCTCGATAGATGCTAGCTGTCGAGTTTTAAAAATCTTGCACTTTCTGACTTGATTCTTGGACAGACTTGCATGGTTTTAACACTTGAACTTGAAACCTTATTTCTTAAAGCATTAAACTCATCCTAAATCTACCCAATTACAAGTAAAGTGTGTTTTGTCAAAAGATTAGCTAGTTACATAAAATAGTGACATATGTTCCTAACACTTTAATCACATATGTCCTAACAATCCCCCCTTTGGCAATCCGTGAAAAAATCACAACAAACAAATGAGATATGAGAGAAGTCATAAATTACTCAACTCATATTTACTTGCTGAATACAATAAAATCTATCCTAACACAAACTCTTGAAAATTTTTGCAAAAAGAGAGTTTATGGCAAGTAGACTTTGATAACTTGTATTTCTGAAACACTTTAAACAAAACTCATCACAGCATCTTAGTGTGAAACAGAAATAAAATATTGCATACACTATATATAAGAAACATATGTATAAAGATATAAAAGAAACAACACATGGAGAGATAGTTGAAAGAACATACATCAATATATATGAAAATCAAATATAAGTACAATATATGTCAAAATGGCCACAAGACCAATATACAAGATGTAATGTATCTAAAAAAGAAAAAAAATACATCAAAATCCTCACTACATCCCTCAACATATGAACACTCCACCTATCTCCTAAACTACCCCTCCCCCTATAAGTATGACTACTCTCATCTCAAAACTACTCCCCTTTTTTGTCACGAGTGACAAAGGGGTAAGTACATCAAGTAGACATCTCATCATCACTCGGCGAGCCATCATCATCATCCTCAACATCATCAGCACTGCCGGATCCATCACTCTCATCCTCAGATGCCTTGGGAGAGGAAGCCACCGTGTAACCACCCATCACAGTTTGTCGTCACGCAATACGACCGACACGGGTGTTCACCTGACACAACTCATCGCTAAAAGTGTCAAGGCGAGCATCCATGCGCACAAGCTGTGCAATGATGGCCTCAAGTGTGACTCCACCTGCAAAAGAAGAAGGTGCAGAGGTGGATGGAGCAGTAAAGTCGGAGAAGCTGCCATTTGTGACTAGGGCTACCTCGAGCGAAGCTGAGTAAAACTCCGCTTAACGGTAGCAACGTCAATGGCACACATAAAAGAAAAGTGGGGAGATTCAGGATAGGAGAAGAAAAGTGGCAAAGGAGTATTGTGATAGCGGAAGGAAAGATGAGCTTATCACGAGTCGCCGTGTCCTTATAGATATCTATAAGGGAGAGTATAAAGTGTGAAGGGAAATCAATAGTGAGACCCTTAATGAGAGACAACAAAAATTGAGCACGAGGCTCTATGATAGTGTTATAGTGAGACAATGGATGAAGGATAAATGTCATCACCATATTTAGGAATCTCGGACCTCTAGCAAAGGCCAAGCATGAGGTGTTTTGATGGTCACCCCATGAAGAAGGTGTCTCACAAAACATAGACGAGAGTTCGTCCTTGGACACAGTCCTCAGATGCTGACAGCCAAGGTAGTTAGGATGCGCTACCTTAGGCACATGTAGTACCTCGGAGACAATCTTCGGAGTAACTACCATGCATATACCCCGAACATGAGTAGAAAACTGGGGTATAGAGTAATCAAATCCGTGCATATTGGAATAAATGTGACTGGGGTGCCATATAGTGACTCCCAACCCCTACTGTAGATAACAATAGGTAGGTCAGTGTCAGAAAAATCTGATAGAATGACTTGGCATTTCGAATGAATGCCGCGTCGTGAAAAGTTCTCAAAGAAGTCCGATTTGGCCTTCTCATCGAAGTCCGATTTGGCCTTCTCATCATGGAACCTAATGTGAGAGGGTGTGGGGTCAGAAGGAGAAGAAGAAGAAGATGCTATGTTATGAAAAGGGTTTCGGGATGGAGTAGACTTACACTTAGGTGCCATGATGCAACTAACGTAAGAGGGAGTGAAAGAAAGAAAGAGAATGAGACAATTAGAAAAGTAACAAGCAGTTGATATATCAAGATATATAAAAATGAAGGTATGTATGCATGAGAATGCAAGAACATGTGACATGCAAAAATAAATTCATCATGGTCTCTGCCCAATCCAAACCTACCAGCACACACACATCTAAAATGCATGGAACATTGTTATAATGTACATGTGATGCAATGTATGAAGTTTAAAGATCATTTAAACAAAAACCCATCCCAAAATTTTAATAAAAACTCAAAAGTTTTAAAAAATTTCAACCAATTTCAAAAACCCCAAAAGTTAGGTCAAAGATCATGAATATGCATGATAAAGATGAAGAAAGTATCATACCAGAAGAGAAACAAGGATCTTGAGACCAAAGAAGAAGTGAGGAATGTGAGGGGTTTGAGTTTGAGGTGTTTGGGAGTGAGAGAAAAGAGAATCCATCGAGAGAGATCGAAGGAAATGAGTGAGAAATTGCAATGGCTCCTTTTTATAGAAATCTCATAAAGCTCGATCAATTGAGAGCTATCGAGGAGCTATCAAGCTTCAAAAACGCGCTTTTTAGTTGTTGAACCAGCTAACGAGGAGTTATCGAGGATCAGTCCAAAGGATTTTTTACAAAGGAACCTCGATGGATTGAGATAGCTATTGAGGAGATAGAAAGTTTCTCGATTGATCGAACTAACTATCGAGAGCTATCGAGATTGCGATAAAAATCAGTTGAAGAGTCTCGATAGATAACTTATCTGTCGAGAGCTATCAAGAAGCTATCGAGATTGCTTAAAAACAGTCTTTCAAAGAAGAGAAAAACACAGATATGAATGCAATCAAACATATTCCTTAAAAAAAGATCCAAACAACATTTTAAACTCTAAAAAGAACATCTCTCAACAATAAAAATGATGGGCATTTAGATCCAAAACACACACACACACACACACTAAATAAGTCTAACCAATTTTATATTTCAAAAACAAGTTAAGACAGTTTAGTGAGCATACATCAACACATGTATTCCTTGTGATGACCAAATCACATTGTACCTGTACATGTATCAAAAGTAGCAAAGAATATTGCGTGGCTTGTGTGAAAAATATAGCAAGATTGCATAAGTGTCTACATGTTATGACGATTGTGATAGCCAAATCACATTGTACCTGCACATGTATCAAAAGTAGCAAAGAATATTGTGTGGCATGTGTGAAAAATATTGCAAGATTGCATAAGTGTCTACATGTTATGACGATTTGAGATATGAGAAAATCACTTTAACTCACTCACAATCATAACTATTTGTTGGAGACTATCACCTTCGAGGTATATCCTATAACTCCCACATCTCCTAGAATACATGCTTGCAATCATATATAAAGCATTTTTATTCTTTTTGCTTTTTATTTTATTTGTATATTTTTTTTTCTTTTTGAGCAAATCATGCATGGGCATATAAGAGAGAAAAAAGAAACACCCAATTATGTTAAGCATATTGACATTCCACTTTTGCTATACCGAAGCATATAAATGTCATTTCATGATTGGCGGGCAACAGTGGTGAGATGGTTATTTCTGCCTTTCTCTTAGGATTTTCTAGTCCTTTCTGTCAAAAAGAGTGATACAAGTGTTAAATACAAGAGATTACTTAATCTTACTCATCACAAACACGAGCCACAAAGCTCACTTGCTTAGTTGTGCATAGAGATGCTCATCTAAGCTACAAAAGATACAAAATTTAGAAAACTTTGTTTCAATGGCCATCCAAGGTACACAAGTACCAATGTACACAAACATACATTGTTTTTGTATTTTTCAATTTTATTTATTTATTTTTATATGAAAAACAAAATAAACCAAAACTGAAAAGAAAACAAACAAACAAAAACAAATTAAGCAAAAACAAAGCAATGCATAAAATTAGACTGACTCAAAATAATAAAGCAAAACACACAAGTAATGTAAACAAAAACAAGAAGGGAAGAGAGAAAAAGTGACAGAATCATTTGGAACCATTTTCTCTCCACACCTTGGAAGAACCTTTCTGTTTAGCAAACCCTTGATCCGGCAATGAGGGTTAAAAGTTAAAACCGTTCAAGTTCGAAAGGAACATGAGGGCTTTGAGAAGATCTCCAAGGAGAGCAAGAGAGGATGGAAGCTGACTCTGGTCTCCCAACGCGATTATGTCATTGCTCTTTTAAGTGGCTAACCACTTGTAGCAATTAGGTCAAGTATGTCCAGCTGTGCCATAGTGATGATAGAAATGCTGCTTTTTCTGTTTTAGCTTTTGAAAGTTTCCTTTCTTAGCCCTAAGGTTTTTAATCTCTTTCTTATCAAGCTTAGGGGGTGCTCCTAAGATAGATTTACCATTGTCTGTATTCTCACTAGCTAATTCATTTTGAGCAACATTGTTCTTAGTTTCAATATTATTAGCAAGAGGAACAAAAACAATAGTACTAGTAGAAGCAATACTAGGAGAAGAGAAATCATACCCTAAACCGGTTCGATTGGAAGTAGATTTCTGAAGACTGAGCATCTCATCGAGCTTAGCGCTTGAAGTCCTTTCTAGCTGAGCTCTGACTTGAAACAGTTTTGCCTCAAACTTCTTGGTTTTCTCAGCTAAGAAGTTATTCTTAAACCTTAGTGCTCCAATAGTTTGATTGGCTTCATCAAACTTTGTAGAGATTTCTTCTCGCTCAAACTCCACATCACTAAGCTTTTTGGTGGTCAACCTATACAACTTCTCATGCTTTTCTGAGACCTTGTATAACTTTGCATAGGTTGTGTGGATGTCATCTTGTTCATCCATCTTCTCAAACTTGGACTCCACCAATTCCTCTTCTTCATCCACATCTTCAACAATCCCCTCAGTAGGATTGATAATGGCAGTGAAGGCATTCAGGATTTCATCATCCTCATTGTCAGAATCATCCTCAGGCTCGGTGTCACTCAATGTAGTAGCAAGTGCCTTGCTTTTCCCAATGATCTTGAGATGTGTGAGGCACTTTTGTTTCATGTGACTGAAACCTTGACACCCAAAGCATTTTGGTCCTGAAGGAACAGTGTACTGACCGTCATCCCTAGCATCCTTATTCCCCTTGTCTTGGATTTTGAACTGAGAGGAATTAGATTGCCTACGATCCTTGTTGAAGCCCTTCCCATTTGCATTCTTCATGAACTTCTTGAATTGCCTAGTGATGTAGGACTTCATCTTAGAATCTTCATTGTCTGAAGACTCATCAGTATCACTGCTCTTGGCCTTCAATGCCATGCTCTTGCTCTTGCTCTTGCTTGATTTCCTGATCCTTGTCAAACCTAACTCATAGGTCTGCAGATTTCCGACCAACTCTATCAAAGGAATTTTGTCAACATCCTTTGATTCCTCAATCGCGATGATCTTGGCATGGAATCTCTCAGCCAGAGATCTAAGCACCTTTCTCATAATCTTGGGTTCAGGAATGGTTTCCCCAAGATTAAAAGCTGAGTTCACTATATCCTTGAGCTTGGCATAGAACTCATCAAATGACTTATCCTCCTCCATCTTGATTTCTTCAAAACTTGTAGTGAGCCTCTGAAGTTTTGAATTCTTTGACAGCCTTGGTTCCTTCATAGGTTGTTTGGAGGATGGTCCATGCTTCCTTGGTAGTTTCAATGGAGGATATCTTCTTGAATTCCTCATTAGTGACTACACTGAATAGAGCATTCAATGCCCTACTGTTGAAGTTTGCCACCTTGATCTTAGCATCATCTCAGAAAGTCGGTGCTTCCGTAGGCTTGGTCCAGCCAATCTCCATAGCTTGCCACATTTTTTCATCCAGAGACTATAAGAAAGATCTCATGCATACTTTCTAGTATGCATAGTTAGTGCCATCAAATAAAGGAGATATAATAAGAGACTGTCCTCTATCCATGATAAACAGAGGTCAATGAATCACACAACAAAGATTAACCCTAATCAGAGTGTGCCTGTTCTGATACCACTTGATAGACCAAGAATGTATTGACCCTTTGTGATGAATTAATTGATTAATTAGCTAAGTTTATTAATTAATCAAATTAACATGTAATGTACGTGGTAGCACAAAAAAATCACCAATTAAACTAAGTATGCAGTGGAAATTAAATTGATACAGTGATTTGTTTACAAATGGGGAAAACCTACATGGCAAAAAAAATCCCACCGGGTGATTTTAAGGTCACGACTCTTAAAAATCCACTATTATCAAAACAAGCGGTTACAAGTAAAGGAATCTCAATACCTTATATTAACCTACAGTTGAACCCTTACCCCAATACCCAATTGGGCTTCTTCTGTAGTAACAATCTCTCCTTTCAATGCACGACTCCTAGTACGTGACTAACTAATTGCGCGGATCCCAGTAAGCGACTTAAATCACCAACTAGGGAAGGTTGCTGACTGCAAAGTTATTCTGTTCATCACTCGATGAAGATCATGAAGTTGCTTGGTCATAAAACCCTATGGTGTACAAAACACATCAGCTTCTTGAAAAAAATGAAGAACTAGGGCAAACTAGGTTTCCGGTTACACTTACTTCACACTTGTGCAATTTTGATCTTGTGCAACTTTTTGTGACCTCTTACGGCCTTTAAAATAATCCTTATATATGTTTAGGGTTATGAGAAAAGAAAGTCTAAACATACATTCACGAATTGGATGAAAAACAATCCTAGAAAATTGAGTTTCATAAACCTCGATATATAGCCATCTATCGAGCTAGATGTCGAGACATGGGCTTCACAGCTTTTTAAACCTCGATAGATGCTAGCTGTCGAGGTTTAAAATCCTGAACTTTCTGACTTGATTCTTGGACAGACTTGCATGGTTTTAACACTTGAACTTGAAACCTTGTTTCTTGAAACATTAAACTCGTCTTAGATCTACCCAATTACAAGTAAAGTGCGTTTTGTCAAAGGATTAGCCGATTACATAAAATACTGACATATATTCCTAACACTTTAATTACATATGTCCTAACAACTTCCTTATTAATGTGGCCAAAGAGTTAGCTACAGAGCATTTAATGCGGTGGTAGCAGTTTTCCCCTAGATATTTCTCAGCTCTCAATTTGTCCTATACGTTCACAGTGCATATTCTTATCAACAGAACTTCTTGGAAGGTCACTCTGGATAACAAAACACACCTTTTGACCCCTTCTTCGTTTAGCTGAGGAGATACTCCTCCTCGGCCTACCTTTATAGTCACAGCTGACTCATGAAGTTCAAAGTCTTACATCTTCCTTACTATTGATCTATCCTCGGACCACTAAGCATCCTCGGACAAGGCCAAGGCCTAACATATATTTTTAGGCCCATTTTCCCTATAACAGCCCCTCAAAATTTCGGTTTTCTCCTCTTATCCAAGGAGAAAAATGGGGTTTTGATTTCGGAGAATTAAATCTATTTGTTTCTCCGATTTCCACACATGAGAGCATTGCTTCGCCTGTCCCGTAACTATTCCTGACGCTTCGGAGCCCGAGATATCTCATTAAATGCTCCAGACGGTGCTTTGTTTCCTGCATCCTACGGTGAGATGTAGATCCTATGGCTGGCGTTTCTCATTGAATTTGGAGTGGGATAACTCCCACTCAATTCCGCCTTCTATATAAGGCGCCTGGGCGGAGTCATTTTCCCTCATTTTAAAAACCTTCAAGCTCTCCAGAAGTCCCAAACTCTAAAACCTTCAAAGCTTCCCAATTTTCTAAATCTTCGCAGTCTTTTTCTTTAAAAATTTTAAACCTTTAAAGGGTACAAGAAGCAACACACATGCCTATTCTCGTAAGTTCCTTCATTTTTAGGTTCCTTTCTCCTTGGTCAATCTCCTCGACCCTCTATTCTCTATTTCATTTCCTTGAAAGCTTCTTACACTTCCCTTTAACTTACCTAGATGGGTAGATTTAAGCACCTTGTAGACTTTCTTGCCGGTATGGAAGGCTTTAGGGCTAAATATCACATTTCACAGGAAGTTGCTCTGCGGTATTGTGCCCCAGACCAAATGCTTACCCGTAGGATGGAGGGGGAAGTGGTCATTCCTATGATTGCCTTCATAGAAGGGGGGATGGCTCTTCCCATTAGTAGGATAACCCGAGACTATTTACTTGCCCATAGGTTATGTCCCCATCAGTGTGTACCCAATCTCTTTAAGATTCTGGGTAGTGTAGACGCTCTCAACGAGCACATGGGGTTAAACCTCACTTGGCACGACGTCGTTTAGATGTACAAGTGCCACCTGCTTGGAGAGGCAAGATACTATCTTAAGTCTAGATCCTCAGTGGTTAGGCTTATCTCGTGCCTCCCTAAATCCAACAAGGGTATAAAGGACAACTTCTAATAGCCTCAGGTGATTGGCACAATGGTCTTCACTGCCCTATTCGGGAGGGAGAGCCAAGTAGGGTACCTTAGACTTGGGTTTCCCTTTTTTCTCTTCACATGGGCATTAATTTGAAAATTTCACCACTATCTTTTTTCTTTGAGTATCCTGTTTACTTCTGATAGACGGCTCTGTTATCCTAACCATGTTTTTTCTTCTCAGATGTTTTTGCAAATAAAAGATACGTAGGTCCTAACTCAATCTTGTCAACTTCTCTAGTCTTAACAAGGTGCTAAGGTCAGAAGTGTTCATGAGTGAAGAAAGGCAATTGCGAGCCGTCCACCTAATACTTAACTTCGAGCCCTTGTCAAATCAATTCCAGGACGTGGGCCACACGATAAGGGCAGGAGATCCTTGACTAGCACAGATTGAGGTTTCCATGCCTGATTTTCTAGCCTGAGAAGACCTCCCACTAGTTGAGTTGCCTCTCCACTGCCCTCCCTGTGAAGTAGCTGCCCCAAGGGAAGAAACAGCCTCCTCACACCTGTCCCTTAAGGCTGAGATTGACCAATTCCACCTTGAAGAGGACAGGGAGGAACAGAGAGAGCCTATAATCCATCTCCTGAATTCCAAGGATGAGTTAGACAGGCACTCCATTGCCTAATCTCCCCATCTCGTCATTGCGTGTGTTGACAGAGACCTTGAAGAGGAAGACAAGATGTTGTTGGATAAAAAAAGAAAGGATTGCACAACCTCCTGAAGGGTAGGGGGCAGGCCCCAAGGATACCTCAGGAACCCAACTCCCTTTTGCACTTCTCCCTCCCCCTCCTTCTTCCACAGTCGGCTTGCTCCCCATCCCAAACTTGAGGAAGAAAAGGAAAGAGAAAGAGACTACCGAGGAGGTGGAGCTGAACTAAAGAAAGAGCCCAAGCAGCAAAAGACAACTAAGGACAGAGGGTTGGCCTTCTCGATGGAAAGTAGGAAGGCCGAGCATTTGGCCGACGTGCGCCATCCAACTTGGAACCCCAAGTTGAAGTTGGATGGTGTAGTGTTGTCCTACAAATCCTCCATCAAGGAGTTCTAGAGAGGCCACTCCTACCATATGGTCGAAGCTCTGAAGCATCTTCTCCTTCTCCCCAAGGATATGGACGCTCTAAAACACAAGAGGCAACTAGAGCCTTTCTTCTTCCTAAAGAGGGACTTAGCCATGGTGAGCTCCTCGACACTCTATATCAAAAGTGATTCCCTTTCTTTTCTTTTTTCTTTTCTCCTTTTTTTTAAACATACTTTTTTGTTGCCCATATGTAGGCTATCTAGGAGGTCGCCATTGTCGAGGAATTGGTCAAGGACACATGGAATGAAGCTAGGGTTAAGGCCAATCTCCACGTTGAGACTGATAGGGCCTTGGGTGCTGCCAAGCAGAAGAACCAAGAGCTTACAACCCAGCTGATAGTTGAGGAGAGGGCATGAAGGAGTGTTGAGTCTGGTCTACAAAAAACCCAGGACCAGGCTGAAGACCAGCGCAAAAAACTCTATCACACTGAGATAGAGTTGGCCACCTAGAAGCAGCTGGTCCTAGAGTTAAACACAAATTTGCAGAAGGCCAAGGAAGTAGCTCGGACGGCCAAGGAGGCTGATAAGACTTTGGAGCTGGCATCCTACAACCGTGGGTTGGAGGAAACTGAAGCTCAGCTAGCGGAGGAGCTAGCAGAGGTGTGCAGAGATTACTACAAAGAGGTATGGGCAAAGGTGCTCAACCGAGCAGGAGTCCCTACTACCTCCGAGTGGAGGCTCGCTGAGAACCTATTTTATCTTGAGGACATCCGAGAAGTTTCAACGGCGTTCCCTCCTCCCACTGTCCTTGCTTCCCCCCCCTCCCCCTCGGAGCAGCCTTCCACCACCTAGGCCTCTCTTCCTCCTCCTGAAGTCTTTGAAGGGCCTAATAAGGCTGGTAACCAAAGCCAGGAGGTTGAGGTGGCCGAGGGTAAGGAGGCTAGCTAAGGGGGTCCTCAACCTGAGGATAAGGGCAAGGGCAAGAAGGCCAAAACCCTGCCAGAAGCCAAGGGTAAAGAGGCTACCCTCAAGATAAAGGATGCTAACCCCAAAGCCAAGGATGCTGCTGCCAAGGCCAAGGATGCTGACTCCAAGGCCAAGGTTAAGGACGCCGACTCCAAAGATGACCCTCCCTGCGCCAAGGCATAGTTTTAGGAGTTTTCCTTTCTTTTTCTGTACTTTTTTTTTGTTGTGGTAGTTAGCCACTATTTATAATGTACCTTCCTTTTAATCAATGAAAATACTTCACTTTTTATTTAATGAATCTTTCTTTTTCCCCTGTAATCTTTATTCTCTGATTGGTGTAGTTATTATTTTGCCCTTTGATGAGACTTAGGACTGATAAGGTTGCTAACAATAGTGAATTGTTGCTATCTAAACTTTAACAAAAGCTAACAGTAATGCATTGTTGCTAATTCAGATAAATTAAACACATATAAATAGTAAAGAAAATGATCACATGTTTTCACTAAGCACTGGGCCACCCACAAGGAAGGCTAATCCTCATGGAGATGAACAAAACACTTAGTAGAAAAAAATCTGAGGGACTTGACATAGCCCTGGTTTTGCTCAATACTTAGGCAAATAATCAAGGATATTAACTTAGCTAAGGCAGGTGATCTGAGGAGCCAGGTATATCTAGGGGTTCATTTTAACACTTAGAAAAATAAATAGAGAGTGCTAATTTACCCAAGGCATGTGGTATGAGGAGTCAGGCATGACCAAGGTTCTGTTTAACACTTAATAAAGTGAACTGAAGTTTTAATTTACCCAAAGTATATGGTCTGAGAGATCAGACATAACTAAGGTTCTATTTAATACTTAGTAAAATGAACTGAAATATTAATTTAATCAAAGTATGTGGTTCGAGAGACCAAGCATAACTAAAGTTCTGTTTAATACTTAGTAAAATGAACTGAAGTATTAATTTACCCGAAGTATATGGTCCGAGAGACCATGCATAACTAAGGTTCTGTTTAATACTTAGTAAAATGAATTGAAGTATTAATTTATCCAAAGTATGTAATCTGAGAGACCAGATGTAACTAAGGTTCTGTTTAATACTTAGTAAAATGAACTGAAGTATTAATTTACCTAAAGTATGTGGTCCAAGAGACCAGGCATAACTAAGGTTCTGTTTAATACTTAATAAAGTGAAATGAAGTGTTAATTTACCCAAAGTATGTGGTCTGAGAGACCAGACATAACTAAGGTTTTGTTTAATACTTAAAGAAATGTCATGAAATATTAATTTACCTAAAACATGTGATCCGAGGGACCACGCATAACTAAGGTTTTGTTTAATACCTCGTCAAATAAATTGTAATGCATAATGTCATTAACAAAAGTATGGCAGAAAAGACTTTCATTAATAATAATAACTATGCAGGTTTTTTACATTCCAAGGGCGTGGGATAACATGTTCATCTAGATCTTCCAGATAGTATGCACTTATTCCAACCACTAAGGTGATGCGATATGACCCTTTCCAGTTGGGCCCTAACTTTCTCCATGTTAGGTTTTTTGCAATACCCAAAACCTTTCTCAATACCAGGTCTCTAAGCGCTAATGGCCTAAGCTTTATGTTGGCATCATACCCTTACTTAAGCTTATGTTGATAATACGCCAATTAGACCATGGCATTTTCTCTTCGCTCCTTAATCATGTCTAAGCTCTTCCCTAACAGCCCATCATTATTGCTCGGAGTGAAAGAACTCGTTCTTAGTGTTAGGAATCTAAATTCCAGAGGAATAACAGCCTCAGCTCCATAAGTTATTGAAAATGGTGTCTCTCATGTTGATCTGCGAGGTGTGGTTCGATATGTCCAAAGGACATGTGATAGCTCTTCTACCCATTTCCCCTTCACATCATCCAACCTCTTCTTGAGTCCACCCACTATAACCTTATTAATAGCCTTGGCTTGCCCATTCCCCTGAGGATAAGCTGGAGTGGAATACCTATTAGTAATTCCCAGATCACAACAATACATCCGGAAAGTTTTGCTATCAAATTGAAGACCATTATCAGAGATGAGGGTATGGGGGATCCCAAACCGGGTGACAATATTTTTCCAAAAAAATCTCTTGGCATCCACGTCCCTAATATTTTCCAATGGTTCAGTTTCAACCTACTTGGTGAAGTAGTCCGTGTCAACCAGCAATCATCTCTTATTCCCTACTGCCTTAGGGAAAGGTCCAACAATATCTAAGCTCTACTAAGCAAAAGGCCAATGGCTGGGCAGAGGATTAAGGACTCCCCCTGGTTGATGAATGTTTGGGGCAAATCTTTAGCACTGGTCACACTTCTTCACATATTCTTGTGCTTCCTTCTACATGTTCGGCCACCAATATCCCTGTGTAAGGGCTCTGTGAGACAAGGATCTACCTCCTGTGCTTCCACAAATCCCTTCATGTAACTCCTCCAAAAGTAACTCCGATGCCTCAGGGTGTATGCATAGCAAGTACGGCCAGGAAAAAGAGCACTTATACAACTTTTAGTCCTTGGATAGCCAAAACTGAAAAGCCTTTCTTCGCACCTTGTCAGCCTCTGACTTCTCTTCGGAAAAGATATCCTCCTTAAGGAATAGTACTATGGAGTTCATCCAGCTAGGCCCCATCCTAATTTAATGGATATGGACCACCCCACTCTTCATCTCAGTAGGTATACACAAGTCTTCAACAAGGATAATCCAAGGCAAGCTCTACGCCGAGAAGGTTGCAAACGTAGCCAGAGAATCAGCATGGGTATTTCCATTTCTAGGAATGTGCTATAAGTTGAAAGACTTAAACCCTAACTGTAAATGCTTAACTTGACTTAAATATTCTTGCATTCTCGCATCGCCTCATTCTTTGAACCATGGTCATCCCTACCAACGGAGCTTCATACTCAGCTTCATTGTTTATGGCCAAAAAGCTCAATCTCAAAGATTTCTCAATTATGATCCTTTCAGGAGATATCAGAACTAGCCCCACTCCAGATCCTCTGTGATTCGCTACACCATCAACGTATACCCTCCAAGATAAAGGCTCTTGTAAGGAGACCACGCCAACTGGTTTTCCATCCATGTCCTGCTTCTCCATTCTCTCCTCTATTAGGAATTCAGCAAACTCAGCCACCAAATCAGTAAGGACCTGACCCTTGACAGAGGTGCGAGGCAAGTACTTGATATCAAAAGCCCTTAGGATCGTACTGCACTTAGCAATCCTCTCTGCGTAATCAGTGTTTCGGAGTAGAGATTTGAGCGGAAGTTAGGTTAGGACAACAATTGTGTGTGATTGAAAGTAATGGGGGAGCTTACGCGTAACATGCACCGTTGCCAAAATGACCCTCTCTAGTGGTAGGTAACGAACCTCGGCCTCATGTAGTGAATTACTCACATAATAAATTGGCCTCTGTACACCACCATCAACCCGTACCAGTACCAAGCTCACCACATGGGATACTACTACGATGAAAGCAAACAAAACCTCATCTACCTCAGGCCTGGACATAATGGGTGGCTGAGATAGATATTCCTTCAACTGTTGGAAGGTTAGGACACACTCCTAGGTCCATTCAAATCCCCTCCACTTGTTCAGCAACTAGAAGAAAGGCTTACACCTATTTGCTGACCGGGAAATGAATCGGTTTAGAGCAGCAATCATCCCTGTCAACTTCTGGACCTCTTTAGGATTCCGAAGTGGTTGTAAACTATTAATTTCTTTAATTTGGCCAGAGTTGACTTCAATCCCAAGATGAGTGACCATGTACCCCAAGAACTTTCCTGAACCAACACCAAAAGAACACTTAGAAGCATTAAGGCGCAGCTTGTGTTTCCTTAATATCCCAAAGATATTCCCGAGGTTATTAACATGCTCGGATTTTGCCTTACTCTTTACCACCATGTCATCTATATAAACCTCAATATTTTTTTCTAATTGTGGTTCAAACATCCTGGTCATCATCCTCTAGTAGGTAGCCCGACATTCTTTAAACTAAGGGCCTGTTTGGATAGAACTTATTTTACTGAAACTGAAAACTGAAAACATTGTAGCAAAATAATTTTTAAATGTATGAATAGTACTATGAGACCCATTTTTAATGAAAAAATTGATAAAAAATGAAATTTGTGGGTCCATAAACAGTGCATGGGCCCACTGATGGACAGAAATGTCAAAAAAACACGGCCAAACAGTACTGAACAGTACTCCTCTTTTGCACTTGTCCCCTGAAACGCATGTAGAAAAAAAAAAAAAAAAAAAAAAAAAAAAGCAAAACGCAAAAGCAAAACTCAGACGTTGGAACCAAACACACACTAAAGGGCATCACTTTGTAGTGGTAATTTCCAGCGGGAGTGACAAAAGCTATCTTCTCTTGATCACTCAGAGTTAATGGTATTTGGTAGTACCCCTGGAAGGCATCCAAGAAGCTCATCCAAGGATGGTCTATAGTTACGTCCACTAATTGATTAATCCGAGGCATGGGGAAAGGATCCTTTGGACAGGTCTTATTCAAATCTGTGAAGTCCACACATACCTACCACTTTCCAGTCTTCTTCTTCACTACCACTATATTAGCTAACTACTCGGGGTAGAACACTTCTTTAAAAGCCCCCAGCCTGCTTAAGCTTCATCACCTCATCCTTGACAGTGTTAAAATGGTCTTTAGATGAGCGCCGAGGTGGTTCGTTTTTGGGGGTGACAGATGGATTGACATTCAAATGATGACAGATGAAGCTCGGATCCACTCCAAGAGCTTCATAAGCACTCCACGCAAACACATCAATGTTCCTCTTGAGAAACTCTATCAGCTCTTCCTTTTACTAAGGAGGCAGCTGAGTTTCGACTTGAAAGAACTTCTCTAGATCATCACCTACAACAATTTTCTCTAAATCCTCACACTTCGCCTCCTCGGCCGTCCTATCCGTGGGTGACACTAGAGTCCTTGATTGCTATAAGCCCCTATCAGTAGAGGCTGAAGGCTCAGCTCCCGGCTGATGCATAAACGCAGCCACCAAGCACTCCCTAGCCACATATTGACTCCCAACAAGCTCTTCAATCTGGTTCCCTGACGGATATTTCACTTTCAAGTGCAGGGTTGGAGAAACGGCCCCTAGGGCATGGAGCCAGGGCTTTGCCACAATGGCAGTGTAGGGGGAATAAGCATCCACCATAATGAAGTCTACCTCTACTACCTCTAAACCTGCCTGCATGGGCAATCTAATTTAACCCCTTGGGATGACAACTTTCCCATCAAAGCTTACCAAAGGCGAATCATAGGCTATCAGATCCTCAGGCTTCAAGTTCAAACATCTGTACAAGTCAGGGTACATAATCTCTGCACCACTACCCTGGCCTACCAACACCCTCTTCACATCATACCCTTCAATCTTGAGGGTAACCACTAAAGCATCATCGTGTGGTTGTATGGTTCCAATCTTTTCCTAGTCCGAAAAACTCAATGCCGGTCGGATCTCCATTCTAGCCCTCTTTGGCTCAAAATTAGAGTCCTCGGCAGGTAGCCGAGCCACAGACATCACCTTAGAGGGATGAGAACCAATTCTCCCAAGAAAGCAAGGATGAAATTAATTGTGCCCAAAAGGGGCCTTGAAGAAGCATTCCCTTGAGCCCTCGATCCTGCATGGTCTCCCTGACCATTGGGCTAATACAAAAACTGTTGTAACTTTCCATCTCTAACTAGTTGTTCTAGGTGATTCCACAGAGTTCGACAGTCATCGGTGGTATGCCCTCATTCTTGATGGTACTGGCAATGAAGACTTTGGTTGTGCCTCATGGGGTCTTCTCCCATCTTGTTTGGTCATTTGAAGTATGGCTCATTCTTAATCTTCTCCAAGACTTGATGTATTGGTTCTCGGAACACCCTGTTAACCACCTGAGAAGCCATAGACCCGGATTGCTCGGAAAAATCCCTTCGAGGCCTATTATTATTGTATTTGTCCTACCTAAAATCCCTCTTGTCCTAAGGGATAACCTTAGCCTTTCCCTTCCCTTGCTGCTGGTCTTCCTCAACCCGTTTGTATTCATCAATATGATCCATAAGCCAACGCACACTCCTTACTAGCTTCTTGGTCAAGGACTTTCTCAAATCGTGCTCGGCAGGCAGGCTGACCTTAAATGTCCTTATAGCCACGTCATTAAAGTCCCCATCGATCTCATTGAACATTTCCCAGTATTTGTCCGAGTACATTTTCAGGGTCTCCCCTTCTCGCATGGACATGGATAACAGGGAATCTAAGGGCCGAGGAACCCTACTGCACGTGATAAAACGAGATCCAAATGCCCAAGTGAGCTCCTTAAAGGAATTAATGGAACCTGCACCTAGGCCATCAAACCACCTCATCGCCACAGGCCCTAAACTGGAGGGGAACACCTTGCACATCAAGGCCTCATTCTTGGAGTGCACAGCTATTCTTTAGTTGAAGTGGCTTACGTGCTCTACAGGGTCTGTTCGACCATTGTACATGGTGAATGTGGGCTGGGTGAACCGTTGAGGAAGTCTTCCTCCCTCAATTTTGCTCGTGAAAGGTGATCTGGAAATTTGGATAAACGCTCTGCTCATCGCATCATTTCCTAAGCCTTTAGAAGATGAATTCCTATTTCTACGCTCATGGTGGCAATCCTCATCATATGAGAAAGACTCACTAAGAGGATTCCTTGATCTACGTCTATAGTTACCATCCTCTTCATTGTCAGAAGAGAAGTCAGAATTGGAGGGAGTTCGCCTTCGCCGTTCGTGGCGCAACTTCCTCTTTAAGTGATTGATCTCCAATTGCATGGCTTTGGTGTTTTTCTCATGAGAAAGGTGACTCCCGCTTCGAGACTGGCTCCTGCTAGTATGGGTGGTATGCACACTAACCTCTTGGTCCTTTCTGCATTCAAGATTAATGAAATGATCTTGACGTTGGGAACTAATAGATTCCATCAAATTCGGACCTGAACCTACCATAGTTGGATGAAAAAATCACTACGGCACCAAAATTTCCCACAGAAAGTGCCAATTGTAAGGACACAATTTGAATTCCCAGCCTATGGGATGGATGGGTCTAGGCCCAAAAAGCCCAACACAATGAATTTATAGAGAGTGGGTTGGAAAACTAGGCTTTAATGAGTTGGACAACAAGAAAGATAGATCCAAATGACAAGAAAATGAAGATAGACTGGTTTAATTTAAAGAAAATTGTTCTCGGCACAATTCGAGGGGATCAGTTCTTATATATTTCCTCTCAAGTTTTATTACAAGTTCAACCTTTAATTGCTACAGTGTTTTTCTCTTAATGTTCCGATCTCCCTCTCTTAGGACCTTCCTCCTATTTTATACTACTTCTCTCTTCTCATCTCTACCCTCCACGTGGACATTAGATTGCTTGTGTTGATCCTTGTCCCATCAGCACTCTCCTAAAGTCTTTGGGGGGTAGCTATAAGGCTGAAAAGCACTGTTCAGATATCACTTCCTCATTAATGCGGCCAAAAAGTTAGTTACAGAGCATTTAATGCGGTGGTAATAGCTTTCCCCTAGATATTTCTCAGCTCCCATTTTGTCCTGTACGTTCACAGTGCATATCCTTATCAACAAAACTTCCTAGAACGTTACTCTAGATAACAGAACACACCTTCTAACCCCTTCTTCATTTAGTTGAGGAGATACTCCTCCTCGGCCTAACTTTACAGTCATAGCTGGCTTGTGAAGTTCAAAGTCTTACATCTTCCTTACTATTGATCTATCCTTGGACCATTGAGCCTCCTTAGACAAGGCCAAGGCCCAATATATATTTTTGGGCCCATTGTCCCTACATTAATAATAATTAATTTTTATACAAATTTGTTATTATTATGGTATTAAAACTTTTAGCTTTATTGAAACATGGTTCTTTTTCCGTATATTGAAAATCTGGTAGTTTTTAAGTGTGTTAAGAAATAAAAAATACTTTGTAGTTCTTAGATGTATATAAGTATATTAGGTCAAATTTATCATTTTGCTTTCATATTTTTAATGTTTCTTTAAGGTATATCATCATTATTAGTGATTTTCACCTTATTAATGATTTTGTTCACTAAACTTTTTGGAGCAAAATGTGTTGAAAATTAAGTACATCTATTAATGTAAAACTTTGTTATTTTAAACATTCTAATGTTGATTTTGTTTTTTTAATGGATCATTTTGAATTTTTTTTTTTCTTCAATTTTGTCATTGGTCATTTGTAATGTGCTTAGCATATACATAGAATTATTAAATATGTAATGACATTTACAGTTTCTTAGTATATATTATATATTTATGCAAACCTTCACCATGCATCGCATAGATTAGCGACTAGTATATACTATATAATAAAAGTTGAGCTTAAAAGTCATGGTTGCGCCAAGTGACTGTACCAAATTGCAGAATTTTTTTTTTTTACATTAAAAAAAAAAAAATTTGTTCTTATTTTCTTCTCCTATAATTTCTAAATTGATAAAAATCTCAATTTGATTACAATTCAAATTCTTCATCTGATCCTTTTATTATTAATTTTTATATAACACTACTCTTTTTATTCTTATAAACTTTATAGGAGTGCAAATCAAATAAGATAGATTTAAAATAATAATAAAAAATTGATATTAACGTACAAAGCAGAATTTTTTTTTTAGATTTTGGTTCTTATCTTCTTCTCCAAAAAAACTTTAAGTAAATATAAATTTTAATTTGATTACAATTCAAATTCTTCATCTAATCAATTTATCATTAATTTCTAGATAACACCACTCTTTTTATTCTTATCAACTTTTAGGATTACATCCTCTCAAAAAAAAAAAAAAATAGGAGTGTAAATAAAATAAGATTGAATTTTTTCTTTTTAATTGATACCAATGTACAAATAAAAAAAATAAAAAAATAAAAAAAGAAAAAGAAAAGAGAGTTGATATCAATGGAGAACTATATAATAATTTATATCACAAACAAAAATATCTTCTTCTTTTTGTTTTGATAATCCGCATAAGAAAACTTTGATTAGATAAGCACGTAAGTTTGAATCTAATAGAAATTGAGTTGAACTAAAACTTAACTACAACTCTATTCTAGTCTACTATTTGAGAATATTAAAATCAATCAATAAAAAAACTAAAATTAAGTGAAGAACTACATAAGGAAGAATTTGGCTTTTTCAATGAGAAGAATTACCTCTATGTGAGAAGTAGGTTTTTTTTTTTTTTTTTTTCTTCTATTTCTATATTAACGCGGTTCAATTATTAATTAAACTTTTTAAAAATATTTTAGATAATGCAATTCATCTTAATTGTTGATATTATTTATTGAAGTATTCTTAATAGATTGTGCTGATTATTTCTTCATTTATGGCAGCATTAAAATGGCTATGCTAGGTAATTAATATGTAAACTTTTACATTTACATTGCAATACAATTTTTGTTTCCTCTTTATGTACCTAGATTTATCTATTTTTTAAATTATCTTGATTGTTATAGCCTGGTAGGTCTAAATACTTGTATTTTATGGATTTTTATTTTGGCTATACATGCAAGAAATTCTATCACCATTAAATCATCAATTATAGTAGGAGATTTATGGGAGAAGAGCTATCTTCTTTTTTTATTGGGTTTCTATTATTCTATTAGCGTAGTTCAATTATTGCTTTAATTCTATGATTTTTTAAAATTTTAAATAACGAAATTCATATTAATTATTGATAATATTTTTTTATTTGGTGTTCTTAATTGATTGTGCAGATTATTTCCTCACTTATGACAACAATAAAATGAGTATGACTAGCAATTTATATGTAAAATTTTACATTTGCATTGCAATACAATTTTTATTTTCTCTTTATGTACCTAGATTTATCTACTTTTTAAAATTATCTTGATTGTGGTAACTTGGTAGGTCTAGATACTTATATTTTATGGATTCTTTTTTTTTTTTTTTTTGGTTATATATGCAAGAAATTCTATCACCATTAAATCATCAATTATATTAGGAGATTTATGTGAGAAGAGCTATCTTCTTTTTTATTGAATTTCTATTATTCGTAATTCAATTATTTCTTGAATTCTATGATTTTTAACAATTTAGATAATGAAATTTATTTTAATTATTGATATTATTTTTTATTTAGTGTTCTTAATTGACTATGCAAATTATTTCCTCACTTATGGCAACATTAAAATGACTATGACTAATAATTTATATGTAAACTTTTACATTTATATTGCAATACAATTTTTGTTTTCTTCTCTTTATGTACCTAGATTTATCTATTTTTAAAAAAATTATCTTGACTGTGGTAACTTGGTGGGTCTAGATACTTATATTTAGTATTTCCCTTTAATTAAAAAGAAAAGTGTCTCCCTATAATGTCAAAATTTTTAAGTGTCATATATATATATATATATATATGAGGGAGAGAGAGAAAGAGATTTCATTAATAATTGTTATATTATTTGTGGGGCCCAAATAATTTATGGGCCAGGCCCGTTTACCTGTGGGGAGTCCAAAGGCCCAAGCCGAGGAGGGTTATGGCCCAAGCTCGATAATATAAAGTACAAGATGGCCCTGGGGTACAGCCGAGGACAGTTCAGTCCTCGGCAGACCCAAAGTCCCACCGGTAAGAGGGGCAAAAACGTTATAGGACTAAGTTTGAAAAAAAATCTAAAAATATCCAGGGAAAGCTGTCATTACTACCATTCAATACTCTACACCTGACAGAGCCGTATTCTTCAGCTTTTACAACCACCCCCAACGACTTTGGGTATGGGCTGATGGGACAAGTATCAGCCTTGGAAAGGTTGACCCTACACGTGGACGAAGGACAGTGAACGCAGGCCAGTATAAAAGGAAAAAGGAGTAATCTAGACCAGGGGCTGGGAAAAATGGCCAAAGACCAGAGCCTCCCAGCCCGCCTCCAGGAGAAAGACTCCTAAGGCGAAGACGACCTAACCATGTATGCATATCACGTAAACCCACCGTTTGGCGATCAAGGCCTAACCTTTCAAACCCACGCTCTACAAATGATGTTGTTTGGGCTTTTTTACGTGCGAACCCAACGCTATTACGGTCCGCCCCGAATCGTGTCCTTACAATTGGTGCCGTCTGTGGGGAGGTTTGTGTCTTGGCATTGGTGGTGGGTTGATACCATCCTTTACGTCATTTTTAGTAGTTGGATATAGGGTTTTAGAGTAAAGTCCCACTAGGGGCGACGTTTCTTCACTAGGGGCTGCGCTTTGTAGCGTCAATAGCACGATTGGTTCCAGGGGCTTGGCCGAGGGGCTGGTCCCTTTAAACCAAGATCCTACGCCATAGCCGAGGGGATAATTCCCCCACCTACTTATCAAAACTGAGTTTTGGACAGAACCAAGGCATTGCATGGTCCTCGGACTCAAGCCTATGGGGAAACCAACTACTTGGATGAGAAAACAGGGTTTTGGACAGAACCAAGGCATTGCATGGTCCTCGGACTCAAGCCTATGGGGAAACCAACTACTTGGATGAGAAAACTGGGTTTTGGACAGAACCAAGGCATTGCATGGTCCTCGGACTCAAGCCTATGGGGAAACCAACTACTTGGATGAGAAAACTGAGTTTTGGACAGAACCAAGGCATTGCATGGTCCTCGGACTCAAGCCTATGGGGAAACCAACTACTTGGATGAGAAAACTGGGTTTTAGACAGAATCAAGGCATTGCATGGTCCTCGGACTCAAGCCTATGGGGAAACCAACTACTTGGATGAGAAAACTGGGTTTTGGACAGAACCAAGGCATTGCATGATCCTCGGACTCAAGCCTATGGGGAAACCAACTACTTGGATGAGAAAAATGGGTTTTGGACAGAATCAAGGCATTGCATGGTCCTCGGACTCAAGCCTATGGGGAAACCAACTACTTGGATGAGAAAACTGGGTTTTGGACAGAACCAAGGCATTGCATGGTCCTCGGACTCAAGCCTATGGGGAAACCAACTACTTGGATGAGAAAACTGGGTTTTGGACAGAACCAAGGCATTACATGGTCCTCAGACTCAAGCCTATGGGGAAACCAACTACTTAAATGAGGAAAAGATTGAATTTTGTAAGGTTGGCTACTTAATAATAATTCTAAGTTACTCAATCCTCGGCTCAAATACTGTAAAAGGTTAGTGCCAATAGGAGTGTTAAGAAGATGGTGAAACACCCCACTATTCAGTGGCATAGGGGGGCAGTTCATTTTGCGGGTGATATGTCCTCGGATGGTTACTTCCTACACTGCATCGGGCATTGAGTTATCATCTCGGCTAGTTTTGGGGTAAGTATCGTTTTTCACAGGTCGACATTGTTGTGCCAAACAACTCTATTAAAGTTGTGGTGGTATCTTTTTCTTAGCAAGCATTTTGGCCCTAGGTGTCATTGATTCAAATGTTATATTATTGTGCCGAACAGCACTTGTAAATTCATAATAGCGCCTTTCTCTTTGATAAAGGATTAGGGCCCCAAGTATTGAACTCTAAGGTCGGCGGTATTGCGCCAGGCCGACTCAGTAAGCTCATCATAATGTTCTTTCTTTTCCTGCCTAATGGGAGTTTCACCCCTAAGTATCACTTGTTCAATTCATTATTATTAAGCCGGATTGTTTTTATAAACACAGAGCGAGATCTTTTTATTAACTGGGACTTTGGTCCTAGACGTCAGCCACGGTTTAAAAATAAAAAAGAATTCACAAGATTGTATGTCTATGCATTGCGCTATCATTTCAAAAATATAGAGAAAGAACATGTGAAGTAAAGTGATAACAATTTTTATTAATATAAAGATGTATTACAACGTACGGAGAGGGGCTTAGACAAGCCTATATAAAAAGTAGATTGCCAAAACAATAATAAAAAATAAAAAATAAAAAAAAAACAATACATTAAGTAAACAGTCAGATCTCTTTTTAAACTTGTCTCCGAAGTCCTTCCAAACTCTGCCTCAGTAGCGCCCATATCGAGAGAAGGACCTTCTTCGGAAGAAGATGGAGGAGATGAATGAAGAAGATGGAGGAGATGAATGAAAAGAAGGAGGAGAAGAAGAGGGAAGAGATGAAAAGAAAGAAAAATGAGTAAAAGAGGGAGAAGGAAAAGTACCAGGATGGATCTGGTGGTGGAAAGAAGAAGAAAGAGAGGCAAAAGGAGGCACCAGTGAACGAAGAGAGGAAGAAGCAGGGGCACTTGGCCTCTGCCTCAGTCCTGACTCCTAACACACTGGTGCCATGTTAGGTATGCTCATGAGAGAGCGGTTGGTACTGATGATGAGTGTCCTCGACTCAGTCACGCCGAAATTCTGACGTGACGAGTCCCTGCTTCGGATTTTGGCTGAAAGGAAGGTGAGATAGATTTTGAGTCTTCGCCATCCCTGCCCTGACCGAGCCATTACGAGCTCTATTGGAATGTGGTGTTTACGGGGGGGGTATGGTTCCTTCATTACTCGTTGTTATGGTGAACGTATTATGATTTAGTGTATAACTAGTGGGTAAAGTAAACGCTAAGGGAGGCTAAGGATCTCAGATCTCAGAAGGGTAAAAAGGGTCTCTGTACGAGAGCGATAGCCACCTACTTGTCTTCTTATAGGAAAGGCAAAACGGAAGGTATTAAATTTGTCCAGGTTTCCAGAAGAACCTATAAACAAAGATATATCCGTTCCACTTCTCCACCTCATCAAACAAATCGTCGAATTTAAATAGTCTCGTAAATAGAAGTCATTAAAAGCGCGTTTTGGATAACCAAACGGCGAAAACACGTCAGGAGTAAGATCAAAAGAATGTCTCATAGACCGGTACATTTCCTGGGTAGATGGAGAACCGCCAGCATTAGTAAAAGGTCGAATTGAATGAGCCGTAATAAATGCTCGATATTACCAAAACTCCCCTTTCCAACCAGGAGGTTGGACAGCAGGGTTTTGAGGGGCTATTGTGGGGCCCAAATAATTTATGGGCCAGGCCCGTTTACCCGTGGGGAGTCTAAAGGCCCAAGCCGAAGAGGGTTAATGGCCCAAGCTCGATAATATAAAGCACAAGATGGCCCTAGGGTACAGCCGAGGACAGTTCAATCCTCGGCAGACCCAAAGTCCCACCAGTAAGAGGGGCAAAAATGGTATAGAACTAAGTTTGAAAGAAAATCTAAAAATATCCAGGGAAAGCTATCCTTACTACCATTCAATACTCTGCACCTGATAGAGCCGTATTCTTCAGCTTTTACAACCACCCCCAACGACTTTGGGTTTGGGCTGATGGGACAAGTATCAGCCTTGGAAAAGTTGACCCTACACGTGGACGAAGGACAGTGAACGCAGGCCAGTATAAAAGGAAAAAGGAGTAATCTAGACCAGGGGTTGGGAAAAATGGCCAAAGACCAGAGCCTCCCAGCCCGCCTCCAAGAGAAAGACTCCTAAGGCGAAGACGACCTAACCATGTATGCATATCACGTAAACCCACCGTTTGGCGATCAAGGCCTAACCTTTCAAACCCATGCTCTACAAATGATGTTGTTTGGGCCTTTTTACGTTCGAACCCAACGCTGTTACGGTCCGCCCCGAATCGTGCCCTTACACTATTTTAACAAATTGCCATAGTTTTGAAAATATTTTATAATATTTGGTCTTTGAATAAAAAATACCAAACTTGAACTTGCATAATATACATTTTCCATATAACTTTTTTATTATTTGTTATTCAATTTAATTATATTATTAAAATATTTTTTATTAAGTCGTGCATCACACGGGCATAATACTAGTAACCAAATGAAAGTTGGGTATCAATATAAAAGCATTCACATCCATCTCTCCATTTCTCCCTTGTAGCCAAATTTAGCAATAATCAATTCAAAAGCCCTTGCATCAAGCTCAACAAAGTTTAGTAAAAAAACTAAAATTTATAAATGCCTCACTATCACCACTATAGCTCAACATTTAATTGTATATATGAGTAGGGCTAGATTCAAGTCACAACAAATGAAATTTTTAAAAAATGTTATGTTCTAATATTTTTTTTTATTGGATGTGAATTTTGGCAAATTCACTATTAGATTACATGTTCTTCTAATACCCTCCTTGCTTACAAAATTCCAAAATGACAAAAAAAGATAATAAAGAACTTGTGTCAAAAATCTTCTTATACCTTCCATGATTTAAGATCATTCTTATCTCGAAATCTCCTATAGTCCTATGTCAGTGCTCTTTGTAGTTGAGGATGGAAAAGTGAAGGTATGAAAAATGATGGGAGGAAATAAAATATTATTTTTCCCTTATGCAATTTTGGTTAGGAGGATAGAAAATTTTGTTGGGTCGAGCAGAAAAATGAATGGATAGAAAATGTAATTTATATAAATTTACTCTTATATCCTTATTAGATATATTTTTAAATAGTTTAAAAGAAAAATAAATTTAAAAAACTCCTAATGTTGGGGAAAAAAACTAAGATTATGTTTGGTAACATTGTTTGTTTTCTATTTTCAAAAACTTGTTTTTGGGAATATAAAGAAAAAACAATTTTCTTGTATTTTTTAAATCAAAAACATGTTTGGTTAGTTGAAATTAAAAAGATATTTTTTGAAGAAAAAAAAATACTAAAATATGTTATTATTAGGATTTGAACTCTAATGCTAACTCATTAAATGAGATAGATTCATTAAATTAAATGCGTGTTTCATTAAATTTTGAAAATTAGAAACTAAAAAGAGTATTTTGCATGTTTTCAGTTTTCTTCACAAATTGAGTTTTGAAAACAGTTTTTGTTTTCAATCCATTTTCGGTTGCCAAACAAATTTTTTAGTTTCAAAAATAGAAAATTGTTTTGAAAACAGAAAATAAGGGGAAAAAAAAGTTACCAAACATACCCTAACCATTTAGGTTTAAAAAGAAACGAAAAAAGAAAATACACACACACAATAACGACACAGTGGAAGGAGGAGATGGGTTTAGATTGACACCTGACAAAATCGATCAACCTAGAGCCACCCAAATTGAAACCAACTTGATTCAAGTAGCTAGTGGTCAATGGCGAGTCTCCGGCATCAAGACTTGAGGAGTGCAAGTCAAGTGACGGTTTGGGTTTTGAAACTCAACGAAAATCGAACCGACTTAATCATGTATCATTGGAAACTGCCATCCCCTCTCTCTCTCTCTCTCAGCCTTAAATTTGTTGAGATCTCATTCGGATCTAGACTAGATCTGTCGAGATCCAGCAAGATCTCGTCAAGATCCGACGAGATCTCATTGAGATTTAGCGAGATCTAGACCAGATCATTTGAGATCTACGAGAGATCTCATTGATATCTGACGAAATCTCGTCTCCACTACTTTGGCAATTTCTTCTAAAACCGATCGTCATCCACCCGAGCCAAAACTGACTCGATCTATGCCTAGTGTTGGTCCGTGGTAGGTGTATTTTTGCTCCACTCGATCTAGTCGAGTCAGTTACGAGTTGAGCCCAAACCCAATCTGACCTGATCTGTGGACAACCTTACTTTAGAAGGGTTATTTCCTATTAAGTCCCCTCTGCTCTCCCCATTTTCTCCCCAAACCGAGGGATAGGAATTTGGTGAGTCCAAGCAAAAAATAGTCAAGCCCCACTCAAACCCCTCACTTTCCCCTCCTAACCAACAACCCACCCAAAATCCCCTTTATTTTCCCCTCCCCCTTTTCCATCTCCCCCAAATCACCCCAACCAAACACTACAAAAGTGAATATTTTAGATTTTTTAGATTATTAATATTTTTGGGATTTTGAAATCCTAAAAAATCATAATTAAATGGATGGTTCAGATTTTGTTACATTATTAATATTTTAAATATATACTAAAATAACCTTAGTTAATTTTTGATTTAATATTGAAGATGTGATAAAAGATATTCATTTCATAATGAATGGTTAGATTTTACAAGAAGATCAGCAACCTTTTTTAGTTTGAAACACATATTTTGGCCAGAATATCAAAATTTAGCTGGAACAACAGTTTAGGCTAGAGTTTAAAGTGATACAAAATAGGAGGCTACTTGCACCATCAATGCACTGGAATAGGAAATTGAAACTGTATTCAAAACTTTGCCCCTTCAACAGAGTTATGATTTGGTCCAAAATCGACAATGAAGGGTTTTGCACTACGAACCCATTGGTCATGACACCCAGGCTTAGAGGTGGTACATTCAACCTACCAACCTAACAAACCCAACCCAACAAAATGCCTTGAATTGGTTTTTTTGTAAGTTCATGAGCTAGGTTGGGTTATAAATTTATTTTGAAGCTTAAGTTGGGTCAAGTTTGAATTGAAAATATTTTCAACCTAAGTATCACATACATTATTAATGGTATAAATGTAAGCGAGTAGGATGCAAATGTAAGTGAATAAGTTAATAATTAAAATAGAAAACATGTTCCAATTAGAAAATAGCTAAAACTTTCATGGTTTTACTTTTAAAAACTAAAACGGTCACAAAACCATTTTGACTAGACCGATCTAAGTTGAATTGGCCGGTCCAGTCCAATTTTTAAATTGGTAAAAACTTTGCTAAACATTGTGTGAATACTCTTAAGTTATTAGAAAATTAGACAAGAACTTTAAAAGTTTAAATCTATTATTTAAAGGCTATTTAGTTAACAATAAGTCAATTTGGTCTTTCGTTTAAATCTTGTTAACAAATAAAACTATTATAATTTTTTTTAAATGTCTATCAAATAACAAGATTTATTGGTTTATGGAAAATATTTCTCTTCAAATTAGTTTAAAGAGAAATCATTCAAACTACTCATATATTTTCTATTGGGTGTGGATTTTAAAAATCTAACTGATAAATTGTATGTTCTTATTATATCCTCTATGTTTGCAAAATTTCAAGAAAATCAAATATCAATTACCATGACATGCATAGTAAAAATATAAGAAACATGCAATTCAACAATTAAATTTTCAAAATTCACATAAAATAAATTGATTTATTTGATATATGAAGAGTTTGAAGAGGAAAACTTTGTTCTTGAGATATATCCGTAATGTTTTTAATTAAATTTTTAATAACAAGATATTTAAACGGTGGAAAGTACAAGTGGACTAAAAAGAAATCATCTAGCAACCATAATCATTCCAAAAAATAAATAAAGAAATAAAAAAGAAAAATAAGACAAAAACTCGTATAAAACAAATATATATAACAAGGTTTTACTAACATGTACCCTCCAACCTGCTTAATATCCCACAGAAATCGCCACTAGCCTGGCAGCAGGATACGCCTGAGTCACACAGCTGCAAGCAGTTCTCCAGTCACAAAACACCAAGCAAAGTGAGCAAATGCAAATCCAATCAGGCCCCTGTCAACCTCTGAGTAATGATTTATACACAAAATTTGACAACATTTTTCACATTTGCATGTCCCCGTCACCCTTTTTTTCCTTCCATGATAGAGTAAGTCTAGCACCACATAATTTTCACAATTTTACTTCAATTTTATCACATGTTAAGATGTAAGTGGTGAAAATAAAATGATAAATCTAAAATTCTACCACTTACAACCCTTCACATGACAAAATTGTGATAAAGTTATGAAAATTAGTGTAGCGCTAGACTTACTAGTTACTCCCACTGATAACCTATATATGTCTCCTTATTTTATTTTTTTTATTTTGTATATCTGGACTTTTTTTATATGCTATTAGGTTCTTGCACACCCCAACCATATATTCTATTCTATTCCCCCAAAAATCAAGAAAACAGATTTACATACATCCATTAAAACTGTAGTCCAAAAGCTAGTCCTACAAGACAAATTATGAGATTCATGTTATCATTAAAATAAAAGCAAAAAGGATAGCTTTAGGAACCTAAAAAGAGATCGGAATGGATAAGTCAAGGACCAAAAAAAAAAAAGATCAAACACCATCACTGTTGCTTTTGCTGCTGTCACTGTTGCTGATGCCCGTAGCACCACAATTACCATTGTCATTTCTGCTGCGTAGATTTGCGAGTATTTTTTTAGATGAGAGCCCTTGGAACGTTGCGGCAAAATTGTGAAAATTTAGTGTGGTCAAAGACTTCCTAGTTACTCCTGTGTATGTCAAATTTTTTTTTTTTTTTTTTTTTGGGTATATCTATACTTTTTTATATGCTATTAGGCTATTGCACACCCCAACCATCCATTCTATTCTATTCCCCCCACAAAATCAAGAAAACAGATTATACATACATGACACATCCATAAGCCTGGTACTACAAGACAATATATGAGATTCATGTTAAAATTTAAATAAAAACAAAAAGGATAACTTTAGGAACCTAAAAAGAGATCGGCATGAATAAGTCAAGGACCAAAAAACAGACAAAAAAAAAAAAAAGAAAGATCAAACACCAGTGTTGCTTTTGCTGCTGTCACTGTTGCTGATGCCTGTAGCACCACGATTACCAATGTCATTGTCTGCTGCGTTGATTTGCGTGTATTTTTTAGATGAGCCCTTGGAAAGCATGACTGGGTATTTAATGGCATTGAGCTCAAGCTTATGAAGTGCAGCTTTACCAAGATCAATACCACATATGTCAGAAAGCCTAACAAGGTAGAGCAAGACATCTGATAGCTCTTCACCAAGGTGTTGCTTTTCTTCGTCCTTCCAATCAGGCAGTCCTCTTGGAACCTCTCCTTTCCACTGAAATATCTCCGACAGCTCTCCTACTTCTCCCACCTGAAACATACAAAGTACACCTAGATAAGATACAGTAAAATAGTAAAGGGAATCAAAAGGCTAACTATGAAACCTCTATACCTTTCTGAGCAAGGCACTCAAGTGGGGTTTTGTTATCACATGAGACAACTATTACACAAAATGTACATTAATTCTTTCATATATCTGTGATTTTATGGCCTGCAAATGCCATTTTGAACCTCCATTTATGTACTTTAAGCTATTTAAGCTATTCAAAAGTAGCACACAAAAGAATAAAATGATAGAAGCCAATGCAGTTGCTTATTTGCTTCTATTACATTTATCTTGTTCTATGGTACAGTTCCCAAAAAAACAAGCTGGACTTTCATAGATTCACTCTATAACGAAAACCTGGAATTGGGTCTTCAAGAAAGCAATTGGAAACATATTTATGTTAATAGAAAGGCCAAGATCTCCAAAGGGTCAACATGCCAAACACACATGTGGGTTTGAGAAAATAGATTAGTATTCATAGTCGGAGAAGGAGACATTGCCCTTGGCCGTAGCAGATCAGAGTTTTGCTGCCATCATTTCCTTTTAAAGTTGAATGGAGTATAAAATTGTAATATGTTTCCAAAACCTCATACAATACAATATATTTAAGAAGATTACCCAGAATCTGTAATGGGTTTATGGGATTAATGCCATTATTAGGCATGGAAAAAATTATTATTTAAACGAGAGAGAGAGATTTATACTAGGTCTAAGTGTTGATCCATTGTTATCCCAGTAATTCTTGAGATTTTGTTTTCCCTTCTGAGTCTGCATAAAAAAAGTTCCTTGCTTTTAATGTTGAACTTCATAAAAGTTTTAATTTTTATTATTTTTCATATAACTGATCAAACAGCTGTTTGGAATCTTATAAAAAAAAAAATACTCCTAGACAATAGAGTACAAGACAAAAACAATGAATGAGTGATAAATGAACAGGTTCATGTAATCAAATGAAAGTTGAGAGAGATTTTAGGGTTACCAGAGCCAAAAGGAGATTTCTTGGGCTATGAAACTGATCCCAGTCCCTTTCCTTTGCAAACTCCGCCATTCTCTTCCTCAAGTGTTCAAGAGTAACACCACCCTCTTTCTCTGCAACCCCTGTTGTCATTATTATTTGTTACTGTTTTTGGTTTTTACTTTCACAGATTTGAGTCCTCCTTCGGTCAACTTATTTGCTGCTGGATAAATAAAACCCAAAGCAAACCCACATCGACTATTTCTCCTATTCTCTGGAACCAAGAAAATATTTCATCAACCGGGACCTGCCTACCGGCTGCTACCGGTTCATGGGACATCCTTTCCCATTTGGCAACGGTCACGTGCCGGTTATTGGTCTCGTGCAGTAGTGACTACTGAAGTAGTAGCGATTTGGACGGACCACCCGCTTCTTTTTGGGTTTTGTTTTTTCCCCTCCTATCATCTCTTATCGGAAATTCTATCCTATCTTATTTTACCATCTTAAAAAGTAATTTTATCAATTATATAATACAATTTTACAGTACTCCAACATCTTAACTTTTATTTTTCTATTCTACTTATTAAAATAAGGTCAAAATGCAAAACTCATCCTCTAAGTTTCACAACTTTTCATTTCAATCCTCTAAATTTGCATTCTATCATTTCAGTTCTCTAAGTTTCAAATTCTATCCTATCTTATTTTACCATCTTAAAAAGTAATTTTATCAATTATATAATACAATTTTACAGTACTCCAACATCTTAACTTTTATTTTCCTATTCTACTCATTAAAATAAGGCCAAAATGCAAAACTCACCCTCTAAGTTTCACAACTTTTCATTTCAATCCTCTAAATTTGCATTCTGTCATTTCAGTTCTCTAAGTTTCAAATTCTATCCTATCTTATTTTACCATCTCAAAAAGTAATTTTATCAATTATATAATACAATTTTACAGTACTCCAGCATCCCAACTTTTATTTTCCTATTCTACTCATTAAAATAAGGCCAAAATGCAAAACTCACCCTCTAAGTTTCACAACTTTTCATTTTCAATCCTCTAAATTTACATTTTGTCATTTCAGTTCTCTAAGTTTCAATCCTCCTCAATTCAGCCCTCCATTAACATTCCATCCATTCTTACCGTTAGTTTTGACCCTAATTTAATATTTATTTCTTAATTTAAAAAAAAATAAAAAAATCCATAAATTAAAATAGCAAACCAAAATGGCTTCAAAAAAAAAAAAGCAAACTAGAAGAACACGAATAGAAACCCAACCTAACCCATCGATAACTAACTAAGAGGGAGAAAGAGAGATCAAGAGACCGAGAGACCAAGAGGGATATGAGAGACAGTTCGAGGGATGGCTCCGGCCAATAGTCGACAGCTCCAGGCCGATATGACAGGGCAACTCGTTTCTTTTTGTACACCAATATGTTGATGCCGCCGCTTCTTTTTCTTCTTCTTCAGTTCATTTATTGTAAAATAGGACATTATATAATCAACCAAAAACCACACCAAAATCACAACAAACTACCCAGCAAACTAACTCATATCACACCCAAACCAAAACCAATCCAACCATACCAAATACAACCAAACCAAACAAAAGTTTACAAGAAAGACAGAAGCATCTCAAACTTGACCCAACCTCACCACTACCAACATCATACTGCCGCCAACAACCTAAGTAAGCCCTTATTATAGTGACCCACTATCTACACTGTCATACCGACTTGGGATCATGCAAATACACTGGGACAGGACAATTTTTTTGTAGTGACATCACCTATTTTTCAACTTTATCAACATTTGGGATCATGCAAATACATGACAAGAATATTATTAAACTAATTAATCACACAATAATGATAATTAAAGCATTGGGATCATGCAAATACATGACAAGAATATTATTAAACTAATTAATCACACAATAATGATAATTAAAGCATCATAACAAAAAAGGAAAATAATATACTTACGATTATATATATAAGTATGAGTCAATCTAACAAACACAATCACATGATCCCAAACAAAAATGAATTTGTATTCATAACCATCCATGTGTAAATAGACATAAACAAAATTATAATCTAAAAGCTTACCTAAGCAATAGTTACCATAATTTTTTTAACAAATCCATCATTTGTACACTCACTAATTTTCTTAATTAAGCTTGAAAAGATAAAAATCTCACTAATTGATCCTTTGGTGTATTTTACCAATTTAGTGAGAGTAAATTGAAGAGATCAAAGTGAGTTTGGTAAACTAATGTAGGATAGAATATACAATTTAAAATTTTTCTTTTAATAATAATTTTTTTTTTGTAATTTTCAAATTTTGTTCAATAAACTTCATTTTCTTGTATTAGAAATTACGAAAATTACAAAAACAGTTTGTAGAAAATGTTTTATGCCTAAATAAAAAGAGAATGCTTTCCATTATATATATATATATATATATATATATATATATATATGTATATGTATATATAATTTGAAGGTTTTTCTTTGAAAATGAGAAGGAAGTGAAAGTAAGAAAATTAGGATTTTTTTTTTAAATATGGATGCCATAGAGAGGGACAAAGTTTATGTTTGACTCTATGAAATGGTGATTACCATGAACTCTTATACATCCAAACTATACTATATTAAGGTTTAGACTAAGGGGGTCGAGAAAGGGAAATTTAAAAAACTAAATTTAAAATTAAGTAATGCTTATTACATCTCCCATAATCCTCTTTTTTTCTTAAATTAAATTTTCTTCTTGGTATAATTAATAATCTATTATCTATGTTACTCATGAAATTTGATTTAACAAAAAAAGAGAAACGTATTATATCAATGTCAATTATAGTTTACAATATGCAATGGTCAGGTTGTTCTTATTAACTCAACTGATAAAGTCTCTTACCGTTGAATACACTATTAGGGGGAAAAGGAAAATAAAAAGGCAAAGGTTTCACAAAATTAGAAGAAGAAAAAAGGAGAATATTGTTGATAAAATTCAAATGTTATAAAAAAATTATGATACTTTCTCAATTTTTTTTCTTTTTTTTTTTGTAATAGTTTATTTTCTACATAAAAAATTATATATAAATAATCAAGCATTGAAATAAATACATAAGAAACTTCAAAAATTATTTCAAGCCAAAACCATTATATCAAGTACATAAATGTTCATAAAAAAAAGTACATAAATGTTTATAATATAAGCATAACTTGTTTCACCCCTCTTTAAAAGTTATTATGACTTTTGAGTGAAATTCGTATTGTGCTTTTGTGTTAGAACCTCATTCCCTCTACCTTGTGCGTATGTTTGTTTCTTAAAAAAATGCTCATAATGTAGTTTTTAATCATTATAAATGGAATATTTTATGAGCTTATATTAAAGAAAATATAGATATTTATGTCAACTGCACTTTGTATATGTCTACCTACTAAAAATCTTTCCATCTGTAAGTGGAATTTCTACCTTAAAAAAAAAGGGATTATTCATGTAAAAAAAGCCTATTATTAAAAAAAATTTAATAACTGTTTTATCTTTTTTTTGGTTTTCTTACACTGAAATTTTACTTAGTTTTCAAATGAATGGTTTTTATTTTTTCAAATTAGTCTCAAATATTATGTTTATGTGTTCAAATAAACCTAAATTCCTCTCTCAAATCATATCCTGGCTTGGCATGACACAGACTATGTCATTTGATCATAATATATATTTCTAAGTAATAGTCACAAAAAGACTTTTTTTTTTTTTTTTTGGTCAAAATCACAAAAAGACTTTGACCTAGGTCAACCCCTCTAATTTATCATAGATATATCTAGAAATTCGAAAAAGCTTGTAATTACTTATTTGAAAACTTTCAAAATCCTAATTCCTAACTACTATATATATATATATATATACATATATATAAAAGCCTTCGACATATTAATAGTAGAAAGTATTCTTATTAGTGTTCACAAACATATGAAGTCATGCTTGAGTTTATTCAAAAGTAGTTACTAACCCATGCAATACACTGTATAATTAGCAAAAGTTATATATGTTAACTTTGTTCAATGGTACAATTAGTTATAAACGATTTTGAATTAATAATTCCAATATAATAATCATAAGAGAGAAACAAAAATAAACTTTTAACACAAAATTACACTATTAAGAGAAGATATTGTTATTCCTTTCTCAGCCATCTTTATTATCCCCACATGCTATTACTGCTATAGTAATTATAAACCTGCGGTCATGTTAGTAGGATGACAAATTAGTGAGTTCACAAACTAAATTAATGACAACAATTGTAAATTTTCCATGGAAACCTAAGCTTCAGTGGAAAATTTGGGAATATAGAAATTTTATATTTCAATTTCAGAAGCACTACCTAAGGTCCTAAACTAGCATCCGCTTTCGTCGACAAACTCTCCAATTTCTCAAAACTCCCTTTACCCTTCTTCTCATCAGACTTCAACAAAAACCTATTGTTCTCAGGAACATTCTTCTTCAATGTAACGCCAAAATAGCCTTCTAAATTTCTACAAAATCGTAAAAATGAAATGAAAAATATAAAGAAGTAAGCTTTGACATCACAACCATCAAGAATGTTGTCTTTACTAAAATTTGAGGGGTCACAATCATCACAAATTAACAACAAGAAACATTCCCATGCTTCAAGTTCATAATTTGGGTAAAAGACATGAACTATTAAGTACCATCTTAAGTTTACTACTGCAACTGAAACCTTCATGATTGACTCTTTTATATGTCACAATCAATCATTAAATTGGAAGATAAGCCCTGCCATCACATAACCAAGTACATACTTTGAAAAGCATTACAAAACCAAAAAAAAAAACTATACCTGAAAGGCTACAGGCGGCTTTCATGGCCTTCTGCTTTGTTCTATCATCATGTAATTCCACTTTTGAAATTACCTTATGTCACAAAACAAGATAAGAATCTATTAATATTTATGCCAAAATTTAATGAAAACAGAATAAAAATAACAAACATAACAGCCCATCACTCTATGCTTTCTTCCAGCAACGGAGCCAAGACTTGTAGTTAGGGAGGACGGTTTTATTGTTAGCTATATGCCATAGTTTTGGCTTTCGGCTCTATTGCTTAGCCGGCAAAGGTTTTCTTCTATTATTATTTTGTTGTGTGTGTAAAGAGTGTCTTTTGTTAGTAAAGACAAAATTATTTTGTTTAAAGTTTTTTAAAGGGCTAAGTTGTTTGTTTTTGGTAAAATTAGTTGATTAGTCTCAAATTTGTTTTTAGCTATGTTATTGCCTATTGGTAATTTTTGTTATTGGGCTAATATTTTGGGCTTGTATATATATATATATATATATTTTATTTTTTTTTAAGATTTTAGATCTATAAATTTTTTAATAGACTTTAAAATGAGGAAAATACTAAATCTACAAAATTTTCTTGTGGTTAGTGGTTATTAGTAAGTGAAAAAGTGATGTAAGTGGTGGATCCAAATGCAAACAAATAAAAATTTGCTACCTTAATAATCTGTAAAAAGTTTGTAAAAAAGTTTGTAATTATAGCATTTTTCTTATAATGACCAATAAGGGAGACAAAATGTAATTTCATTAAATGAAATTATTAAAATTAGAATCTAAATATATAGTTATATAATTATATTATTAAAAAAAAAAAATTAGAGGGGGGGGGGGGTGTGGGGCCTAGTCCATGAATGGCTTGTCCATGCTTTCTTTTCTTCTGGTTAGCACAAACTGGTTGCTCCCTTAAACAAATACAAAAAAACCGTATCATTAATTGCGTCTAAGACAAAATTCTATACATACAATACAAATCAAAGGGTGATGCTCTTCTCAGCAATATCAGAAAATTGTTGATCAAAATTCAAATACATCCCGAGAAGAAAAATAAAAGATATACGGTATTTCACGGAAAACAAACCAAAAAAAAAGAAAGAAGCATAAATCAAAATTATGTAGGGAACCTAATAGAGTCATTGAGAGTGGGTTCTTTGCCTCTGTGCTCGCCTAAAAGGTTTGAATGCTGCAAAGAATTGTCAGAAAAAGATTGCAGAACAAAGCCAGCAAATAAACAAGAATATTAAAGAATAATAAGAGAGAAGTCTGATGGGACTTGAGGACCATTATAAAGCGAGGAGAAAACAAAGAGTCAGTTGCCTTGGTCTGACTCTTTGATTATATAGGTGTGCCTTTGACAAATTAGAGAAAAACAATAGCATACGATCTGGATTCAGTTGTTGAGAAACCTGGTTTCTTCATCGTTGCCCCTTCCCATGGTTTGTCAGACAGAGAGGAAGGTAAGCAGAAAAGAAGGGTTTATCGAGGAGGGCGAGAGAGCTCTTATTGGGTAGTAAGTAAAAACTTAACCTACAAATTTAATTAATAAAAAAAAAATAAGCTTGATGATAACGTGAAAAATTATGGGAGCTTTAAATCCTACATAATAAGTACTCAAGAATTAAAAAAAAAGAAAAAGAAAAAGAAAAAGAAAAGAAAAGAAAGGTAGATGCTTCAGTTTTATAATTGATATAGATTTACTTGTTGATCTTAAACTTGAGCTCAAATTTGATATTTTTTTAATTAATGAGTAACTCATCCTTAACATTATCATTACGTGATAAAGAAGCTTATAAATCCTATTACATAATCCAAATTAAATACCACATCCACATAAAGAAAAAATTAATTTAGAAATTAATAAACATAGCTCATCATCAACATAAATAGAGATCAAGCCATAAAGAAGAGAATAAGAGAAAAGAGATTTAAAAAAAAAAAAAAAAAAAAAAAAAAAAAAAAAAAGGGAAAAAAAAAAAAAAAAAGAGATTTAAAAAAAAAAAAAAAAAAAAAAAAAAAAAACAGAAGGGAAAAAAAAAAAAAAAGTGGTTGATGAACTTGTACTAATGGAAATTTATGTACAAGCTAAAACAGCCAGAACATGTTAGAACATATTGAAATTTTAGTCTAGATGAAACAAATGAGTTACATATATTGGTTTAGCTACTGAAATGAAATTAATATTTATACTGTTCCAAACGGAAAGAAATGAAAATATTAACAATGGATCAACTACAATGCAAAAAGACCTGAAGTCCAAAACCCCCATGACCCTAATCTATACAACCCAAAGTCAGCTCAACCCATATCAGGACAGCACACACAGGACAGCACCCATATCTGCTATTCAGTGCATATATAACAGCAAAGGTGCGGGTTTGAAGTTCTCTAACTACGAGGAAGAAGGATCTAGAATAGCAATTTTTTTTCCCTACTAAAAAGAAAAAAAGTAAAGACACAGGAATTTCTTTATACTTTGCTGGAAGGATTGAAGGCTTGTAAATTAATTAACATCCCTTGATCTGTTCGGGTCAATGATACAAAGGTATACCTTGGCTAACAATCGAAACACAAAGGCTAAAAGAGATGCAAAAAATGGTAGCACCACTTAAATTAGTAGCAGAAGCAGCAAAAAAGATAATAAATTAATTTATATGGGAAAAAAGTATTATTACTGCATTCTACCATATATAAAAAATCCCTACTACTTATTTCAGCGCGCTTTGATGAACAACAGTCCACCTTCTGCAACTTGGACAAAATCTTTTTTGCATGAAATTGTGATGCAACCAGAGAGTGCATAGTACATCTGTTTGTGTGTGTATGGGTTCGCGAGAGAGAGAGGATAAATGTAGAATTTCATCAAAAATAAGCAGGAGAAGCGAGGGAGTACAGCTTCCACCCCTCCATTAATTAGCAGGAAATTTTAGCTGTACTCTCTCTCTTCTCCTATTAATCTTGACGAGCGAGCGTGTGCATTGAACAAAAGCATGCATTTTTTTCCATCCTCTGTATTAGATATGTATATATAATGAAGCAGACTGCAATTATGTGTGCAAACTTCTCAAAACTTCTCCCATGATGTTTTGAAGAATCGTCATGGTTGGGCCATACCCCTAGCCCTAGGCATACGACACGGTCAATAATTAATTTAGGTGGTGAAGATATAACGATGGGGATAGTGCAACGATGGGGATAATTAATTTATGGTCAATGGGATTATATTTATAGGCCCCATGTTTTGGTAGTACGGTTTGGATCAAATTAAGTTGGCCGACTTTGGCTTAGTATTAGTTGCACTAATTCAACTACGGAAGATTCTGGATGAAGGATAAATAAATAAAAGTTTCTGACATTTTCTTTTATTTATGAGAAAGAAAGTAAGAATTCATAAACATTACATCATAGTGGGGATGGACTGGATGCAGAGTTATTACTAGGGCAACAACATAAATGGAAAATAGAGCTGCATGCATGTCATTGTTAATTAAGAGTCCTGTCTATGAATTTTGTTTTTTTTTTCTCAGTTGCTCAAATAGTGGATGAATTACTTTATAGCTTTAATTTTTTTTTTTTTTTTAATTCAGGCTTATCGAATTCAAGTATTAATTAATTGTAAAAGGGAGAAAATGATTTCCAACAAAAGGATGAATTACTACAACCATAGATCTATCTATACTCAGAGACATGACCACTTGAAGACCAAGGGAACTGTGGCCCCCCTTGTCCCCTCCAATTATCAATTATTTTATTAGTAGTGTGTGTGTATATATTCTTTTTTTACACAATAGATATGGTTAAATTTTGAAGAACCTAACTCGTCCCCAATAATTCTTTGGCTTCAAAAAATGGATATGGTCAATTGACCCATTCCTATGGCCCCCTTCCCAAAAACAGACAACTCGTCCTCAATAATTCTTGGCTTCAAAAAATGGAAATGGTCAATTGACCCGTTCCCATGGCCCCCTTCCCAAAAACAGACATTTTAATCAATAAAATATCTAAATTCAAATGGTGTATGGTACCATGTTAAAAGTACAACTACCTCAACAAATATTTTCAACTCGCTCAAAAACCATCTGTACCACAACCACAAGATCCTCAATGTTACATGTGGTATATTAGTCGTCGGGAAAGGTTATCAAAATCGGGATCCTACATAAGATTGTGAGAGATAGGTGAAATCATAAATCGTAAAATCAGATCATGAATTGTAAGATTCTATATTATTTAAGAAGAAAAAAAAATTTTGGTACGTTAAATAATCACATAAATTATATATTCATGAAAAACCAAAAATTTGTATCTATCTGATGTAATTACCATACATCATTACATCCATTTGTAAGTATCATATTTTAGACCAAAAATCTCAAAACATGACACTCTATTAGAATGTTATTTTTCGTTTAGTTCAACTAACACTCTATCTCTCTACATTAGAATAGCAAAACTTGGTCTATTGCGATGTTATTTTTCATTTGAGTCAACTGAGCCTTCTGTCAAGTTAAAGAAGATTAAAAGAAACCAGGATCGTTTAGAATCGTTAGAATCTTACGATCCTGAACAATCGCTAAGATCCTTTAAAGATCCAGATCGTTTTGGGCAAGTGGGATTGTAAAATCGTAGGATCGTAGAATCCAGATCGGAATTTTGACAACCATGCATCAGAGTAAGGAAGAATTTCATCCTTCTCTCTTCACTCTCTTTCTTTGGGATTTCGAAAAAAGTTTTATTTATTTATTTATTTTTGGTTTGATCTTATTAACTATAATAGATTCAACTTTGGGATTGAAATATATATATATATATATATATATATTTGGAGCAAATATAATATATTTTTTTCTTTTTTAATATTTTTTCTATTTAATTCAAAATTTTCAATTAATTTTTTTTTTTTTTTGAAAAAGAAGAAGAAGAAAATGGAAGGGTAAGAGCATTAGCATTGGGGGTGTAAACACCTCCAATTGGTATTTTACAACCAAAATCTCAAAATACATGCTCTACTCGGGTATGGGTTTGTAAAAAAATTTAGCATCTATGAACAATCAGGTTGTGAATATACAACCTGACCGTTCATAGGTTCTAAACAAAAATATTAATATTTTATTCCTCATATACAACCTGACCATTCATAGGTTCTAAACAAAAATATTAATATTTTATTCCTCATACTTTAACTTTATCCCTCAATCTCAGACTCTCCCTTTCTCTTCTCTCACTGTCTCGTCTCCTCTCTCTGGCTCTCTCTATCTGCTTCGTTTTGCCACTCCGTCAAATTTGGATGACCGGAGGAGAGGTGGCTGTTGCTGGGGACTTAGATCCGGAGGAGAGGTGGATGCTTCGTTATATTCGTTTTCCCCAAAATCTTTTCTCTGATCAAATCTGTATGCATATCTAGATTGCATGTTCAATAACCTTTTCAACCCCTCCTTTCTCAACACCACAACAAGCACCACACCCAAAATCTTTTCTCCGATTCAAATTTGTTTCTCATTTGGGTTTTGTTTTTGTTTTGGGTTTGTGGGTATGGATATGTGATTTTGGTAGTTGTTGTTGGTGGTGGATGGTGATGGTGAGTTACGGCGGTAGTGGTGGTGGGTAGGTAGCGGTTCTAATTTGGATTTAGGTTTAGGTTTTGTTTATTTTTCTTTTTTAGGGGTTTGTGGGTATGGATATGCGATTTTGGTGGTTCTTGATGGTGGTGGTGCGATTTTGGTGGTTCTTGATGGTGGTGGTGGTGGGCTGTGGAGGTGGTGGCTATTGTGGTTAGTTTTGTAACTTTGTTTTGATTTTTTGTTATAGAGTTTGATTTTGGGATGGGTATGGATATGGGTATTGACTGTGGTGATTTTTGTTATGGAGTTTGATTGTTGTGGATTGGATTTTCAATTTAGTGGTGGTGGCTGGTGGTGGAATTTTTTTATTTTTTTTATTGTGGTAATTTTGGTGGTGACCGGTGACAAATTGGGGTTTGTTTAAGGCGAGATCTGGTGGAAGGTGATTTCGTGGGTTTGAGAGAGAGAGAGAGAGAGAGAGAGAGAGAGAGAGAGAGAGAGAGAGAGAGAGAGAGAGAGAGAGAGAGAGAGAGAGAGAGAGAGAGAGAGGAATAATTTTTTTTTTATTATTTAATGTTGTAGTTTATATTATTTTATTGAGTTGAATGTAAAAATAGTAACTGGGATGTTGGGTAAGTTGTAAAATGAGATGATAAAATAGATAAAATAGGTTTTTTGGATGCAAAATAGAACTTTTTTGGCATCCTAGATGCTAATGCTCTAACTATGAATATATGTTTGAGCATTGATATAACTAAGGGAACAGAGAATAAATTATGTTCTTGGTAGGCTACAAAATTCACTTAATATATTTTTATTGGATGTGATTTTTGACAAATCCACTATTGTATTACATTTTTTAATTATATCTTACATGCTTGTAAAATTTCTAAAAGATAAAATATCAATAATTATATTATCAATAAAATGTTTTGATGGTGAACTGAAAATTGAACTAACTCGAATTCGTCCATGAGAGTTGTCCAGGTCAGGAAAGCAAGAATGACTCTACCTAGTACGGCAGTCGTCCATAGGCACACAGGTTGTCCATGAGGAAAACACATAGACGACCCCAAACACTTGGGAATATTCCAAAAAAGTTTGTCTACAAGAGTTAGTGAATTGAACCACGTGTTACTAGTTCGAGGCATGAGCAAGATCCAAGTTCATTGCTACAACTTCTTACTAAGTACTTAAATTCCAATGACAGTTATGGAAGATAAGATGAATATTCTAACTCCTATAGCGGTTGTGGAAGTTAACCCTGAGCCTTCTAACTTCCTCAAAAATAGGAGAAGTTACAAGACAAGTAACCGCTCCAAGTGCACACTATATAAACACTCATTCACATCAAATGAAGGTAAATTTTAGACAACTCCCAAAAAGTTGGAATTCCAAAATTTGAGAGAGAAACTAACTTAAGCATCGGAGGGTTCTTGGTCAGTCCACCCCGGTCACCTTTGATCGTGTGTTTTCCTTTTAGGCCTTTCAAGTAATTACTAGACCATTGACGCCTAGAGCATTCAGCTTACTGATTTTCTTCACATCATCAATTAGCGCCGTCTATGGGGAATGATTAATTTTGTGTTTTGCAGTTTATCCTTCTCTGACAAAAGGCTGCATAGTTTGGACAAGATTAAGGGCCATTAGTCCAGGCCACTAGGAGAGTAGGGATGCCTTTAGTAATCCCCATCTTGATTGACAGTCAGCACCTGTCACGCAACCGCCTTCCATCCAACATGTATAGTCCATGGCAGCCGCCATGGCGAAATTAACTCGCTAGAATCAAGAGTTGACTAGGGAGATTAGTCTAAGGAGGCAACGCCATGAAAGATACGCGGAAAGACAAGCCCAGAGTCAAGAAGATAAAGGAGGAAATGCTGAGCTCAAAAGCCAATCAAAGGGTACCACTTCACGAAGGGTGCCACACTTGGAGAGGGAGATGGATCAAATTAGGAAGGTCGTGGATGAGATGAGGGAGAACATGAGAAGGGTGAATCTCGTAGATTATTTAGTTCATTAAACAAACTCCCCTTTCACAGCTTCCATCAACAGTCATGCTTTGCCTCCTAAGTTCAAGATGCCTTCCTTGGACTCATATGATGGAATGCACGACCTTTTTGATCATATCGCTACATTCAGGACTACAATGCACCTTCAAGGGGATCTAGATGAGATTATGTGTAAGGCCTTCCCTACCACCCCCAAAAGGCCAGCATGAGTGTAGTTCAACAAGATACCTTCAAATATAGTGGGTTCTTTCGAAGAATTGAGTAAGCTGTTTGTCAACAATTTTATCGAAGGGAAAAGGCATAAACGTTCCTCGTCCAACCTGTTAACCATAGAGTAAGGGCAAAATGAGAGCTTGTGGTCCTTCATTACTCGTTTCAACAGGGAAACCCTGACGGTGGATGAGATGGATGACAAGTTGTTATTGGCAGCCTTCCATAATGGAGTTAACTCTGATTTATTTATCCATAAGCTTTATGAGCAAGAGCCTCAAACCAGGGCTAAAGTCATCCATTCGACCCAAAACTTTATGAATGCAAAAGATGCAATTATAGTTAAGAAGAGGAAGAAAGCTAAGCGAATGGAAGCAAATCTCCCGCACCATCCTAAGCAGGGTCCTCGTCCAAAGAAGGCATGGACGAGAGAGAAGAAAGGTCGAGACAACAAAAAGACAAGTTCTTCGGCATGGAATCAGCAATACACGCCTTTGAACATGCCGCTTGAACATGTGCTTATGCAAATCAAGGATGATCCTTCCTTGAAGTGATCGGAAAAGATGAAGGGAGATCCCAACAAGCGCAATAATAACAAGTATTGCCACTTCCACAGAGATCATGGACATGACATGGACGAGTGTTTTGATTTGAAGCAGCAAATAGAGAATCTCATCAGGCAAGGAAAATTGAGAAATTTCCTTGGATGAGATCACAAGGACGAGAAGTTGAAGGGAAAGCTTGAAGAGTCGTCACGACCCTCGCTTGGAGAAATAAGAGTTATCATAGGAGGGATCTTGACAGGACAATCTTCTATGTCAAGGAAGACGTACCTGAAGGTAGTGCAAAACGTCCAACTTTCAAGATGATCCCTAAGGACGAGGGTAACGGACGAGCAAGCCATTATGCTCATAGACAAAGATGCTGAAAGGGTTCACCACCCACATAACGACGCAATTGTCATCACTTTGCTTATTGTTGATTATACAACCAGAAGGGTGTTGGTGGACAATGGAAGTTCGGTGGACATCTTATATTACCCTGCTTTCCAGCAAATGAGGCTTGGACAAGATCAACTTCGTCTAGTAAATTCACCCTTAGTAGGATTTGGAGGGATGAAAGTGCAACTTGTGAGTACCATTACTTTACCTGTTGTGGTGGGAGCATATCCACAACAGATAACCAAAGAAGTAAACTTTCTTGTCGTGGACTGTTCATCATCATACAATGCTATCATTGGAAGATCGACTTTAAACAGTTGGAAGGCAGTAACATCTACTTACCATTTGTCTATTAAGTTCCCAATAGATTACGGAATGGGTCAAGTGCAAGGAGGCCAAGAGAAAAATTATGACGAAGCCCACAAAAGTTACAACATTTGTCTAGCCATGTTGGCCATGGACGAGCACATGCAGACGATAAGCATAGACAAGAGAAAAGTTACGACGGAGCCCACAGAAGCATTGGAAGATGTTCTTTTGGACAAAAGTAACCTCAAGAAGTTCACAAGGATTGGAACAAGCATGGAAATGAAGATGAAGCAAGACCTTGTCCCTTTTTTAAAGAAGAGCATGGATGTGTTTGCATGGAGTCATGAGGACATGTCGGGTATTGACCCAAGTGTAATCACCCACCGTCTGAACGTGTATCCTTCCTTAAAGCCTGTGCATTAAAAGAAGAGGGTTTTTACTCCTGAGTGAGATAAGGCTATTAAAAAGGAAGTCCAAAAGTTGACCATGGCAAAATTTATCCTGGAAGTTTACTACCCGGATTGGTTGGCCAATGTGGTGATGGTCAAAAAATTTAATGGTAAGTGGAGGATGTGCGTGGACTTCATCGATTTGAACAAAGCTTGTCCAAAGGATAGCTATCCGTTGCCACGCATTGACCAGCTAGTGGATTCAACTACAGGTCATAAATTGCTAAGTTTCATGAACGGCTTCTCGGGCTATAATCAAATAAGGATGGACGAGGCAGACCAGGAAAAGACATCTTTCATTACCAACCAAGGTTTGTTTTGCTACAAGGTGATGTCTTTTGGTTTGAAGAATGCAGGAGCAATTTATCATAGGATGGTTAACCATATGTTTCATCCACAGATTAGACGAAATGTGGAAGTTTATGTAGATGACATGTTGGTAAAGAGTTTGGATGAGGAAAAGCATCTGGACAACCTTCAAGAGACTTTTGATACGCTTAGACGGTATAACATGAAGTTAAATCTGAGCAAGTCTGCTTTTGGAGCCACCAAGGAACCTCGATAAAATCTAGGCAATACTAAATATGGAGCCACCAAGGAACATCAAGGAAGTCCAATCCCTCACCAGACGAGTTGCTGCCCTTAACAAGTTCGTCTTTAAAGCTACTGACAAGTGCTTGCCATTTTTTAAAGTTCTTAAGAAGGCATTTGAATGGACGGACAAGTGTCAAAAGGCCTTTCAAGACCTCAAGGCCTACCTCATAGTAGCTCCTCTACTGAGCCCGTCTATACCAGATGAAGAATTATATTTGTATTTAGCAGTGTCCCCATATGCAGTGAGCTCAGCGTTAATTAGAGAAGAAGGGAAGATACAGAAGTCAGTTTATTACACAAGCCGAGCGCTAAGAGGGGCAGAAGGACGATACCCAACGATGGAAAAGCTAGCATTTGCTTTGGTCACAGCTTCTAGAAAGATAAGACATTACTTTCAGGCTTATGTCATAAATGTCTTGACAGACCATCCACTAAAGTAGGCAATGAATAAATTAGAAGCCGCAGGACGACTAATCTAATGGGCCATAGAACTCAGCGAATTTGATGTCAGGTACCAACCAAGAAACGCGATAAAAGATCAGGTATTGGCGGATTTCATTGTAGATTTCACTCCCAACCAAGGTGAGCAAGACGGGGTGGACGAAGCTCAGAGGTGGGTTGTCAATGTGGATGGCTCGTCCACATTATATGCGAGAGGAATTGGAATTACACTCAAGTCCCCGGAAGGAGATAAGTTGAAATATATACCCCGTTTACAATACAAAACCACCAATAATGAAGCAGAATATGAAGCTCTCATTAAAGGATTGGAATTGGCTAAGTCCTTAGGGGTGAAGTCAATAGTCGTCTAAAGGGATTCACAGTTGATTAACAATCAAGTGAATGGAATGTGTGAAGCTAAGGAAGATCAGATGAAGAAGTATCTAAGCAGGGTTAAGCAACTTATCAAATAATTTGAAGAAGCTAGTTTTGTTTAGCTCCTGAGGGAGGAAAACATGGAAGCAGATGCTTTGGCAAAAGTGGCTTCAGCAGGGGAAGCTATGGACGAGTATGACAAAGTCCAATACATGCCCAACATAGATCTTCCAGAGATACAGTAGGTTGAAGGTGAAGAAAATTGGATGACTCCAATAGAAATTTATCTCAAAGATGGTAGACTTCTGGAGGACAAGGATGAGGCCAAAAGAATTAGGATTAAAGCTGCCAAGTACGTCCTCATAGACGAGGTACTATATAAAAGGGGCTTTTCTCAGCCTTACTTAAGGTGCTTAGCTACAGACGAATCAAACTATGTGTTGAGGGAAGTTCATGAAGAAGCATATGGAAACCACTCAGGAGCAAGAGCACTAGTCCATAAAGTCGTCTGTGCAAGTTACTACTGGCTAACTATTCAAGTAGATGCAAAGGCTTACGTCAAGGTGTGTGACCAATGTTAACGCTTCAGCAATGTCCCCAGGTAGCCATCAGAGGATCTCACCCCGATGATGGCCCTATGGCCCTTTGCACAATGGGGATTAGATATCTTTGGTCCATTTCCACTTGGAACCAGGCAGCTGAAGTTTTTAGTAGTAGGGATTGATTACTTCACTAAGTGGGTGGAAGCAAAACCCCTAGAAAAAATCACACAGCAAAATGTCAAAAATTTCGTCTGGAAAAACATTGTATGCAGGTTTGAGATACCTAGGGTATTGATATCAGACAATGGACGGGAATTTGACAACACGCTTTTCAAAGACTTCTGCGAGCACTTTGGAATCAAGAATCATTATTCCTCACCTTCTCACCCACAGGTAAATGGTGAAGCAGAAGTGACAAACCGATCCTCGTTGAAAATCATCAAGACTCGGCTTGAGGGGGCAAAGGGAGTATGGCCAAACGAGCTACTAGGAGTTTTATGGGCTTACAGAACGACTATGAGGACCCCCATAGGGAAAACTCCTTTCGAACTAGCTTATGGAAGTGAAACACTAATACTTACAGAAGTGCATATGGCAAACCACATGGTGATGAAGTATCAGGACGAGGAAAATGAGGAGCAACTTCACCTCAACCTTGATCTAATAGATGAGGTAAGGATGAAGCAAAGGACAATGAGGTATAAAAACCTCATGGCTCGACAATATGATGCAATGGTCAAACCCAGGCCTTCAACATTGGAGACCTCATCCTAAAAAGGGTTTCTTTGACAACCAAAAATCCATCCCATGGGAAACTGGGACCTAATTAAGAAGGACCTTATAGGGTTATTAATTGCAAAAGGCAAGGATCATATTACTTGGAAGCCCTGGATGGGAGAAAGCTAAAGCACCCCTGGAATGTTGAGCATTTAAGAAGATATTATCAGTAAGGGGTTAGCCTAGACGAGCATCATGGACGAAATCATCCTAGACGTTATCACTCTGGATGAAATAAAGTTTGTTGCTTTTTGTTACATGTGTTTTTTATTAGCACTATGTGTTGTATTTTAATTCCCTAAAGGTGTATTAGTTTTTAAACTATGAACTAAGGACGAAGTCATGAACTTGGTCTATTCTGTTTTAATTTCCCTAAAAGGCATTAGCTTTCAAAGCATGTGTCGTGCTTGTGGATGATGTTCGTATTACGTGTATGCAGTTTAGGTTCCCAATATATATATGATGTATGTATTGATGTATGAATCTAATTTTTGTAAATTGATCCATGAGGAGGCCAAGGCCCAAGACGAGTAAAATCTCTAGACGCAGAGATGTAACGTTTATAAGCTTTCTCTAAAAAAAGGATAAAGCAAAGAAATGTAAACCTAAGGTATATTCGTTTGACTAATGGACGAGGTAAAACCTAAAGCTTACCCAGATGATGGATGAGAATTGCGTGCACATAAAAATAATCAAAATTCAAACCAGCTAGAACAATCCACTTTATGGACAAGTAAATGCTGGAAATGTCTCACATAAAGACATGCAAATTGTCCAAATTATGGACGAAAAAACAAGCTAAGTCTCTAGACAAGGAAAATTAGAAGAAGAAACGCCATTCACAAGATGAGTTATACTCGTAAAATTTAAAGGATCGTGAAAAATGTTGAACATAAGGAAATTCTTAACATGGACGAGCCAAGTGCCTTCATGAGTGGACAAACCACACTTAAAATCAATAATGGATGATGTAAATAAAGAAATATTCGTTCATACAATAACATGTTCGATAGTAAATAAAAAAGTGATGGAAATAAACATTTATTCATAAAAGTTTAAAAAAGGGTAGACGGCCACCATCCAAAAACCCTTATAAAGTAAAGCCTAAAAGGCAACTGCATGGAAGAGACTAAAGGGTGCGAAGGGAAACTAGGTTGAAGAGCTGCCAAACGTTTTGTGGGCATATCGAACGACCCTTAGAAGGTCGACAGGCGAGACGCCCTTCTCCATAACCTACGGTACCGAAGCAGTTATACTAGTTGAAGTTAGTTTGTCAAGCTCAAGGGTTACAAGCTTTATGCAGGCCATAATGATGAGTGTATGATCGGGAATCTGGAGGCCTTGGAAGAGCGAAGAGATATGGCATTCGTGTGGCTTGCTAATTATTAGCAAAAGTTGGCTCAAGGATACAACAAAAAGGTGAGGCCTCGAGACTTTGTGCTAGAAGACCTTGTTTTGCAAAAAGCTGTTGGGTGTATGAAAGATCAAAATGTTGGAAAACTGGCCCTAAATTAGAAAGGACCCTACTGAGTGACACCTACAGCCGAAGCATGAGCCTATTACTTGGAAGACTTGGAAGAAAGACCTTTGCCCCGACCATGGAACGTTTATAATCTAAAGAAATACTATCAGTGAATGCAATGTACTGTATGTAATGCGTGTATAAATTTGTAAGTTGACCAGAACCGTGGAAGTAGATGAATTTCAGTTAACTGATCTTATGTAAGTATGAATGAACAATGAAGCATCTGTGCATGTCCTTAATACATAGTCTTAAGGACAAAAGTCTGGCCTCAACCTGACTCCAGTCACTGACCAGGTGAGAACCTTAACATTTATCCTTAAGGGCAGAAGTCTAGCCTCGGCCTGACTCCGGTCACTGACTAAGTGGAAACCTTAATGTTTATAAGTAAGGACAGAAATCTGGCCTCGATCATCGACCAGATAGAAAAATTAATATTTATTCATAAGGATAGAAATCTAGCCTCGGCTTGACTCTGGTCACCCACTAGATGGAAACCTTAATATCTCCCTAGAAATAAAAACGTGGCTTTGACCTAATTCCAGTCACCGGCCATACGGAAACTTTGATAACTTTGCTCGATTCTGAATACAGGTTATGGCATAAACTCATTCTTCAATTATCGAATATCCCTACTTTTGATTAATGATTGAGGAACGCCCCTACGTTTAAACATATCCTTGATATTAACTAATAAAGACACATGAGGGCAGTGTATTGTGACTGTTGAAATTATGTACGACGTACCAGATAGGGGTGTGCATGGGTTGGGTTGAGAGGATTTTTTGACTCAACTTACCATGGTGGGTCATAACAAATTCAACCTAACCCAACCCATCACATAAGTCCAACCCAACCAAGTCCAACCCAACCCACATGGATCAGGTTGAACCCATGGGTTGGACAAATTTTTATTATTATTATTATTAAATTGAGTAGAAAAAAAATATAAATATTAATATATTAAAAAAACCCAAAAATTAGTATCAATGTAACTCCTTAAAGGCAAACAACACTAATGACTAAACAACAATAGTAATTTACTAGGGTTTGTATGAACTAATTGACTTTTATATAGGATAAGAAAAGCTCGTTATTTTAAAAAATTTATTACTTATATAATATTATATATATATATATATATATATATATATTAAATATATGAGTGGGTCGGGTTGGGTTTGGCTGGTTTGAAATTTTGTGACCCAAACCCAACCCTACCTGTTATCAAAAAAAATTTTGTAACCCAACCCAACCCACCAAGGCCTAAAAATCGACCCAACCTGGCGGGTTAGGTTGGGTCGAGTCGGTTTTGGCGGGTTAGTGGGTTGGTTTTACACCCCTAGTACCAGGCAATAACACTTGTGTATTTTTTAACATTAATATCAAACCGTGGATGCTACAACCGAACGCCTAAATTATCTGTTATGTTATCGAGCAATAACACTTGTGTATTTTTTAACATTAATATCAAATCGTGGATACTGCAACCAAACGCCTAAATTATCTGTTACGTTATCAAACAATAACACTTAAGCAATATTCGGTATGAACGTCAAAGTGTTAATACCGTTACCGAGTTAGTAAAAGTTGGATGAAAATAAGTGGAGGGCATTATCCCTTCTCATACAATCATATATGGATAAGGAGAAAGTTAAAACCATCAGTCTCATATAAATTTAGAAAATGAAAAACAGTTTAATACACGGGTACTAACCCACTTAGGAAAAAACATAGAATTTCAAAAAAAAAAAAAAAGGAGAAAAAGAACATAAAATAACAAAGTATAGATATTTTTAAGAAGTTTAGACTTCAGGGGTACTAGTGGTCAGAGGAGTCGATGAGGGGCTTTTTGGCTGGCTGGAGGATTAGTGGGCGAAGGATCCGAGGTAACTACGGGCTGCGCGGCGTCCGGGCTTAGTATGGTGGTGTTGGCTCTTGAATTGTCCTCTTCGAGCACCAGTACATAAGAGTCAATCTACTTTGATAGCTCCTTGGACTCCGAACACTTCGAACCTTGCTCTTCATCGCTATTGACTTCACCTTGCCCTTTAGCTTAGGTTTCCACTACAGGATATTCTGGTAACGATACTTGATCAGCGCTCCTGAAGAGGGAGTCCTCTGGAAGACCAATAGCGTTGACTGCAACCATCCAACCCTCCATGAACCCAAACTTCTAGGCCTGAGAGATCATGGGTCCAACGGAGTTTTTGACGTCCCTGAAACCCTTGTTGTAGTAGGTCTACTTCTGAGTCTTCTTTGCGCTTTTGAAGTTGGTAAGTTCCTTGTCCCGAGCAGAGAGGATGCTGGCTGTCTCCGTAACCTTAAGCTCGGTCTCCCCGAGCCTACCTTGAAGATTACTGGCTTTCTGCTCGGCTAGTTCTAGCGACTTCTTGGTAATGGTCGCCCGCCTCTCCATCACATTAAGCCCTAAAGTATTCTTTTGCAGGCTGGCCTCAGCTACTTACTTAAGGGCTTTTTCTTTGTCTATTTCTTCCTGCGCCTCCTTCAGCCAACTTTCCACCACATGGATCAGTTGGGTAGCCTAAATAGACAGGAAAGTAAAATGGGGTTATTCGAGCCCGATTGGTAACACTTATAAATTGAGAGATTGGAAAAGAAAAAAAGAGAGGTCAAGGCAACAAAACGGTAAAAGCTCAGATAAAAAAAAAACAAAAAAAAAACTTACTACTATAGTGTGCCACTTCAAATTGAGCACCAAATTCTCGTCTCGGCAGCTTGAGTAATGCTCTATATCAACGCGAAGTAGTAAGGCTTGCCCGAGGTTGTCTGATACATAGCCTCCCTCTCCGCTCCTCCATGTTCATAGGTAGGAGTTTGAAGGCAGGACCTTATCCCCTAAGTGGAAGGTACACTCCCACCCGACGGTAGAGTCGGGGGAAGAATCCGCTACCTGAGAGCCAATTATAACTAGTTGGCTCGCAGGTTATGTCTCTTGGGGGGTCTTACCGGTCGGCTGAGTGGACACCCAACCCAAAGCTTGAGTGGGGGAGTGGACAGCAAGGGGGGTGCCATCCCTGACCGCAGCATTGTCAGTACCTTTCTGCCGCTTCCACCATTGTTGGGAAGCAGGGGGCATAGTTTATTGGGGGTTGGCCCAAACGACAGCCTAACCTCCCAAGACTTACGCGGCTGGAAACCAGCAGTCCAAGGCCATGGATCATTTTTGAACCATTCTTCTGCCGGGTTGAGAAGGATGGGCTCTTTAGGATGCCTATCCTCGGCAACTAGACCTTCTTTGTTAGGGTCTCTTAAGATGGGGGCCTCCACAGGAATGTGTACCACCTGACCTTGGAAAATGTTATCCCACGAACCGTTTTGTATAGGTTCAAGGGAGTTGTGTCTTACCAATCGGGGACCGAAGTGCCTAGCTTCCCCGGAAGTAAGCCTTAGTGGCAAGAACCTAGGTAGCCGTGTCCAGATATAACAACAATAGGCTCCTGACTGTCGAAGCCCTCGACAAATCTAGGTAGCTTGTATAGGAGGGCACACAACCTAGGATCAGGTGAGAAGCCCTTAGCTACCCGTCGAAGTGCACAAATATCTCTGAGTGAAGGATAAAGTTGAGCTCCCGGATGCACATAATGCTTATATCCGACCTAAACTTCTTGGAAACTGCAATCAAGAGGGGGGGTACAAATTAGCAAGATACTGAGAAAGTAGAAAATAAAAAATAATAATAATAGTAATAGTAATAAATGACAAGTAAATGACAATGAGCACACTAATGAGTCAAAAAGGGGAAGGGAGACATAATTTGTTCAATGATTGGGAGTAGAGAGTACCAACCTATCTCATAAGGTGAGGTCGGGCATGTCAGCTCACCATTCAGCCAGTTATCGATCACTCTCGCATACGCCCACACCGAGTTCCTATTGGAATCGGGGAGGTAGGATATCAACCTAACCATTGTGTTTCGGGTCTGAAGGTAATACCCAAGCTTTAGACTCCTTTGAATGGTATACAAGAAATTGATGTCATGATGGGTAAGGCTTAGGCTATGCAAACGGTTGAGATGCCCCACATAGCTAACTACCCTATAAAAGTTAGGTAAGTATTGGTCGGGACTAAGGCCGTAAAAATTAAGGGTTCTAAGTAGTAAGGGGTCTATTGGGAACCTAACCCTGCCCTCCAAAATGGACATTAAAGGAAAATAATACATGGGGGAGCTTTTCCCTAGTTTTCAAAAGGTAAGCAAAAGGTATATTGTTGAATCTAACTAAGTTAAGAGGAGATAGTTGAAGGGAAGAAGACTTACATAGTGATTTCTTGTAGAGAAGGGTGATCTTGTAGGACGGTAAGGGCTCGGGAACAAAAGGAAGGCAATGTTTAGAACTTAGCGAAAACTAAAGAAAATGAAAAACGTAGATTATGGGTGGTATTTATAGAAACAAGAGTCATTAATTATAACTGCCCAACTGCAATTAATGCGTATCATCATTTCGCTTCAAGCATGCCTCGGTAAACAAAGCATCAAGCTGTTTGGACAGTCTAATATCTCAGATTCTGCCACATATTTAAGCAGGCTATCTTGCTCGTTCATTAAAAGATGGACCGTTGGCCTTCCGGAGACGTAATTGTCGTTCCTCTTGGATGGGGAAAGAGCGAATGCCCCGACTGTGGGGTAACAGAACCCCGATCCTATCTCCACTTTGCAGGAACAGGATCGTTGGGGGGGGGGGGCTATTATGGGTGAGTTAGGCCTGGGCGACCATGTCAACCCACTTGATCAAAACCCAACACAAAGCCCAAGATCCATCGGATGAATTAGACTTGGTGCGCAGGGAGACAGTTAGCCTTGGGCCTTATCATAATAGGCCTAGTTCCGAGTTTGGGACCGTGGCTGAAGGAACGATAACTTGAGGGACTCCTAAATGGTTGATTAAACACTGACTGATAATGAAGGTAGTCAAGGTGAAACACGAACCAAGCGAGACAGGTAGCTGAGGACTGATAGTGCCATTAAGGAACCACCCGCGAACACAATTTGGCATTTGGAACAAGTTCTATAGGAATCCTCTAAAGTCGTGAGGATCCCTTGGGATTCTAAAGGACATAGGAATATGTGTATGAAGTGGGGAGATAATTGATGAAGACCCTACTAATGAAAGGCTATAATAAGGGGAAGAAGGTGGAGGCTTAGGGGTTGGAAAAGCTAGGGAGTGAAAGAGCAATAGAGAGAAAAACACAAGGAAATACAAGGGATTTAAAAGGAACCAAGGGAAGTTTGAGGCCTCATCTGTAGGATTGAGCCTTGACCCACATATAAATAGATTGTGAGCTAAAATCAGTATTCGATGACCACAATATATATTTATTTTGTTAAGACTTACTTTGGATTTAATGTTTGTTTTTCTAACTAATGCGCCAAGACATATAAGTATGAATGTCATATTTTGAGTTTTTTTTTTTTTTTTTTAATTGCAAATCAATATGATTGTTTTATCTGCCCCCCAAAGAAAAAAGTCCTAACTCTGCCTTTGCATGCAATTCAATGGTTAACTTTTTAAAATATATAGTCATATTAATTTTAATAGTAAGATAAAGTTGTAGACTTAGGCTAAAACTAAGTTTATAGCCAAATTTTGTCTTTTATATATATATATATATATATATATAAGATAATTTAGGCTAGCATCTAGTTTTAGAATCAAGGTAAATTCTTGTAAAATTTGATTAAAATCAATCATAGATAATTTTTGGGATTTAAAGAAGTTAAAAAAAATATCATGCCCTTTCTTTTATTTTTATATTTTATTAATACTTAGTGTAAGAGGACAAAAACGAGCTAAGGGTAATTGAGTAATTGTAAGGGTAAGGTAGTGTGGGTAAAAAGATGGAAGCTCTAACTGAAGCTCGATATTATTGTTTCCTATATAGACAGAGCTCGTTACTGCACTGGGATATGAATGATTTTTTCATTATAAAAATAACAATATTAGTGATTTTTGGAGAGAAACCTTCAAGCTCTTTTTAAAATTTTTTTATTGGATATAAATTTGAAAAATATAATCGTTGAAGCTTGTAAAATTTCAAAAACATCAAAGATTAATAACTATATCATTAATTTAATGTTTAAATTTCAAGTTTTTTGTGGTGTAAAATTATACATAAAAAATAAGTTAATTAATTAAATAATAAATAATATCCGATTTGAATAAAATTTCACATGCATGATAAGACTATAATAAACATGAAATCTGATAATTAAGGGTCCATTTGTTACCCTGCTTTCCAGCAAATGAGGCTTGAACGAGATCAACTTCGTCTAGTAAATTCACCCTTGGTAGGATTTGGAGGGATGAAAGTGCAGCCTGTGGGTACCATTACTTTACCTGTTGTGGTGGGAGCATATCCACAATAGATAACCAAAGAAGTAAACTTTCTTGCCGTGGACTGTTCATCGTCATACAACGCTATCATTGGAAGATCAACTTTAAACAGCTGGAAGGTAGTAACATCTTCTTACCATTTGTCTGTTAAGTTCCTAACAGATTACGAAATGGGTCAAGTGCAAGGAGGCCAATTAGCCACCAAAGAGTGCTATCTAGCCATGTTGGCCATGGACAAGCACGTGCAAATGATGAGCATAGACAAGAGAAAAGTTACGACGGAGCCCACAAAAAAATTGGAAGATGTTCTTTTGGACAAAAGTTACCCCGAGAAGTTCACAAGGATTGTAACAAGCATGGTAATGAAGACGAAGCAAGACCTTGTCCATTTTTTAAAGAAGAGCATGGATGTTTTTGCATGGAGTCATGAGGACATGCTGGGCATTGACCTAAGTGTAATCACCCACCGTCTAAACGTGTATCCTTCCTCCAAGCCTGTGCGCCAAAAGAAAAGGGTTTTTGCTCCTAAGCGAGATAAGGCTATTAAAAAGGTAACTACGGGCTGCGCGGTGTCCGGGCTTAGTATGGTGGTGTTGGCTCTCGAATTGTCCTCATCGAGAACCAGTACATGGGAGTCAATCTACTTTGATAGCTCCCTGGGCTCCAGACACTCCAAACCCTCCTCTTCATCGTTGTTGACTTCACCTTGCCCTTTAACTTGGGTTTCCACTACAGGATCTTCTGGTAGCGAGACTTGATCAGCGCTTCTGAAAGGGGAGTCCTTGAGAAGACCGACAGCGTTGACTGCAGCCATCCAACCCTCCATGAACCCAAACTTCTAGGCCTGAAAGATCATGGGTCCAGCGGAGTTTTCGACGTCCCTGAAACCCTTGTTGTAGTAGGTCTACTTCCGAGTCTTCTTTGCGCTTTTGAAGTTAGTAAGCTCTTTGTCCTGGGCAGAGAGGATGCTGGCTGTCTCCACGACCTTAAGCTCGGTCTCACCGAGCCTACCTTGAAGATTTATGGTTTCTGCTTGGCCAGTTCTAGCGCCTTCTCGGGAGTGGTCACCCGCCTCTCCATCACATTATGTCCTAAAGTCTTCTCTTGTAGGCTGGCCTCGCCTACCTACTTAAGGGCTTTTTTTTTTTGTCTATTTCTTCCTGCACCTCCTTCAGCCAACTCTCCACCATATGGATCAGTTGGGTAGCCTAAATTGACAGGAAAGTAAAATGGGGTTATTCGAGTTGGATTGGTAACACTTATAAATTGAGAGATTGGAAAAGGAAAAAAGAGAGGTCGAGGCAACAAAACGGTAAAAGCTCGGATTCAAAAAAAATAAATAACTTACTGCTATAGTGTGCCACTTCAAATTGAGCACCAAGTCCTTGTCTCGGTAGCTTGAGTAATGCTTTATATCAGCAGGAAGCAATAAGGCCTGCCCGAGGTTGTCCGATACATAGCCTCCCTCTTTGCTCCTCCATGTCCGCAGGTAGGGGTTTGAAGGCAAGACCTTATCCCCTAAGTGGAAAGTACACTCCCACCCAGCGGTAGAGCCGGAGGAAGAAGCCACTACTTGAGAGCCAATTATAACCGGCTGGTTCACAGGTTATGTCTCCTGGGGGGTCTTACCGGTCGACTGAGTGGATGCTCAACCCAAAGCTTGAGTAGGGGAGTGGACAGCAAGGGGGGTGTTGTCCCCGACCGTAACATCGTCGGTACCTTTCTATTGCTTCCTCCGTTGTTGGAAAGCAGAGGGCATAGTTATTGGGGGTTGGCACGAACGACAGTCTAACCTCCCGATACTTACATGGTTGGAAACCAGCGATCCAAGGCCATGGATCATTTTTGAACCATTTCTTCTGCTGGGTTGGGAAGGATGGGCTCTTCAAGATGCCTGTCCTCAGCAATTAAACCCTTTTTGTTAGGGTCTTTTAAGATGGGGGCCTTCATAGGAATTTGTACCACCTGACCTTGGAAAACGTTATCCCCCGAACAATTTTGTATAGGTTCAAGGGAGTTGTGTCTTACCAATCGAGGACCTAAGTGCCTAGCTTCCCCGAAAGTAAGCCTTGGTGGCAAGAACCCAAGTAGCTGAACATCCAGATATGACAACAATGGGCTACCGACTGTCAGAGCCCTCGACAAATCTTGGTAGCTTGTATAGAAGGGCACACAACCTAGGATCAGGTGAGAAGCCCTTAGCTTCCCGTCGAAGTGCACAAATATCTCTGAGCGAAGGATAAGGTTGAGCTCCCAGACACGCACAATGCTTATATCCGATCTAAACTTCTTGGAAACTACAATCGGGAAGGGGGGTACAAATTAGCAAGATACTGAGAAAGTAGAAAAATAAAAAATAATAATAATAATAGTAATAGTAATAAATGACAAGTAAAAGACAATGAGCACACTAATGAGTCAAAAAGGGGAAGGGAGACATAATTTGTTTAGTGGTTGGGAGAAGAAAGTATCGACCTATCTCACAAGGTGAGGTCAGGCCTGTCAGTTCACCATTTAGCCAGTTACTGCTCACTCTCACAAACTCCCACACCGAGTTCCTATTGGAATCAAGGAGGTAGGATATCAACCTAACCATTGTGTTTCGGGTCTGAAGGTAATACCCAAGCTTTAGACTCCCTTGAATGGTGTACAAGAAATTGATGTCATGATGGGTAAGGCTCAAGCTATACAAACGGTTGAGAGGCCCCACATAGTTGACTACCCTATAAAAGTTGGGTAAGTATTGGTCGGGACTAAGGCCGTAAAAATTAAGGGTCCTAAGTAGTAAGAGGTCTACTGGGAACCTAACCCTACCCTCCAAAATGGACATTAAAGGAAAAATACTACATGGGGGAGCCTCTGGTCTTCTATGTCTCCCTCATGATAGTACGAAATTTCAACGTCACAAGGGATATTGTATTTGACTCTAAAAGATTTTACGTTTTCCCTAGTTTTCAAAAGGTAAGCAAAAGGTATATTGTTGAATCTAACTAAGTTAAGAGGAGATAGTTGAAGGGAAGAAGACTTACATTGTAATTTCTTGTAGAGAAGGGTGATCTTGTAGGGAGAGTAAGGGTTCAGGAACAAAAGGAAGGCAATGTTTAGAACTTAGCAAAAACTAAAGAAAACGAAAAACGTAGATTATGGTTGGTATTTATAGAAACAAGAGTCATTAATTGTAACTACCCAACTGCAATTAATGCGTATCATCATTTCGCTTCACGCATGCCTCGGTAAACAAAGTGTCAGGCTGTTTGGACCGTCTGATATCTTAGATTCTGCCACGTATTTAAGCAGGCTATCTTGTCCGTTCATTAAAAGATGGACTGTTGGCCTTCCCGAGACGTAACTGTTGTTCCTCTTGGACAGGGAAGGAGCAAATGCCCCGACCATGGGGTAACAGAACCCCGATCCTATCTCCACTTTACAAAAACAGGATCATTGGGGGGGGGGGGGCAATTATGGGTGAGTTGGGCCTAGGCGACCATGTCGACTCACTTGATCAAAACCCAACACAAAGCCCAAGATCCATCGAACGAATTAGACTTAGTGCACGGGGAGACAGTTAGCCTTAGGCCTTATCACAATAGGCCCAGTTTCAAGTTCGGGACCGTGGCTGAAGGGACGATAGCTTGAGGGACTCCTGAGTGGTCAGTTAAACATTGACCAATAACGAAGGTAGTCGAGGTGAAACACGAACCAATCGAGACATGTAACTAAGGACTGATAGTGCCATTAGGGAATCACCCGCGAACACAATTTGGTGTTTGGAACAAGTTCTAAGGGAATCCTCTAAAGTCATGAGGATCCCTTGGGATTCTAAAGGACATAGGAATATGTGTGTGAAGTGGGAAGATAATGATGAAGACCCTACTAATGAGAGGCTATAATAAAGGGAAGAAGGTGGAGGCTTAGGGGTTGGAAAAGCTAGGGAGTGAAAGAGCAATAGAGAGAAAATACAGGGAAATACTAGGGATTTGATAGGAATCAAGGGAAGTTTAAGGCCTCATCTGTAGGATTGAGCCTTGACCCACATATAAATAGATTGTGAGCTAATATCAGTATTCGATGACCACAATATATATTTATTTTGTTAAAACTTACTTTGGATTTAATGTTTGTTTTTCTAACTAATGCGCCAAGACATGTAAGTATGAATGTCATATTTTGAGTTTTTTTTTTTTTTTTTAATTGCAAATCAATATGATTGTTTTATCTGCCCCCCAAAGAAAAAATTCCTAACTCTGCCTTTGCATGCAATTCAATGGTTAACTTTTTAAAATATATAGTCATATTAATTTTAATAGTAAGATAAAGTTGTAGACTTAGGCTAAAACTAAGTTTATAGCCAAATTTTGTCTTTTATATATATATATATATATATATATATATAAGATAATTTAGGCTAGCATCTAGTTTTAGAATCAAGGTAAATTCTTGTAAAATTTGATTAAAATCAATCATAGATAATTTTTGAGATTTAAAGAAGTTAAAAAAAATATCATGCCCTTTCTTTTATTTTTATATTTTATTAATACTTAGTGTAAGAGGACAAAAACGAGCTAAGGGTAATTGAGTAATTGTAAGGGTAAGGGTAGTGTGTGTAAAATATGGAAGCTCTAACTGAAGCTCGATATCATTGTTTCCTATATAGATAGAGCTTGTTACTGCACTGGGATATGAATGATTTTTTCATTAAAAAAAAACAATATTAGTGATTTTTGGAGAGAAACCTTCAAGCTCTTTTTAAAAAATTTTTATTGGATATAAATTTGAAAAATATAATCGTTTAAGCTTGTAAAATTTCAAAAATATCAAAGATTAATAACTATATCATTTATTTAATGTTTGAATTTCAAGTTTTTTGTGGTGAAAAATTATACATAAAAAATAAGCTAATTAGTTAAATAATAAATAATATCCGATTTAAATAAAATTTCACATGCATGATAAGAATATAAAAAAACATGAAATCTGATAATTAAGGGTCCGTTTGTTACCGTTTTTTAAACAACAATTTTCAGTATTAAAATAATATTATACGTATTTTCACACATTTTTTTACTTATATATTTCTAAAAAATATAAATAACATTACTAAAATAGCATTATTCAATAGACCCTAAATTTTCAAAATTCATATCAAACAAAGAAGTGTCCGATTAATGTATGCCCAAATGACACACATTAAATTATCCATTTTTAAAAATATTTTCTTGAAAATTGAAAAAACTATCTATACTTTTTCAATTCTCAAAAAAAAAAAATTCCAACAATGAAAATTATTATATACCCTTAAAGCACGTTAACAAAATCCAACAAAAAAATCTATATAAAAATTTTGAAGGATTCCTCTTCTAAACCTTACCAATAATTGAACCGTAAAATAGTGCCATTGCTGACGTCTCTTATATAAATGGAGATATTTTAAAAAGTAATCGGGAAGTGCAAGTGGACAGAAAGAGACAGGCGGTAGAGTCACCTCACCTCTCACATCGTTTGAAATAGGCAGCCCTGCATAATTTTCAAGGTGCGTCCCCCCAGCTACAAAAAGCTGAGGCCATTAATCTTCTGTTAAAAAGAAAAATCTAAATAGAATTATCAGTTTATTTTATTAAAATTAAAATTTTCATACTGTAATTACAGTAAATTAAAGTAAAAATTAACTAAATAATAAAATAATACTTATAAATAATACAAAAGGATATAATGGACCATAAATAATAGCAAAATTCATCTAATTCATCTAATCTTTTTTGGAGAAACATGTAATCCATCTAATCTTATTTTTTAATACACTACACGTTTATATATATATATATATATATATTTTTTTTTTATATCTTAAATACCACTTCCAAAAACTAAATAGATAATCCTAAGACACATAAATAAATAAATAAATAAAACTAAATAGATAATCCTAAGATAAATAAATAAAAAAAAAAAGAAGAATTTGATAACAATTGGAATACTAATTCGCATCAAAAACCACTTTTTAACTATTATGTATTCTTCAAACGACATCTCTCTCATTTTGTTAATCAAAAAAATAAGTTTCTTTTTCTCTCTCGCAAAAGAAAAAGACAATTCAAACTTGACTCTGAATCAAAGCAGAAGATTACTCAATACTGAAAAGCTTATTTTCAAGTCTGAAAGGCTTGACTCACTCAATGATCAGGTTTTATTATTATACTTTGCTTTTGCATTCTTTTTTCTGTGTTATATTTGGTTGAGGGGATTATTGCCGATGCCATACCACATATTCAGGAGAGGCCGTCCGCCATTTTTAATATAGGTAACTTAGGTTCATATTGAAATAATCTACCACACGTCCCCGCTCTCCACTGTCATTAAATGTCAACATTAAGTATATATGTCGTTGTTTACTATATCTTGATATTATGTTAGTATTCTTTTTCTTTTTAATGACTTCTTTACCATTTTGAAATTATCTTTGTTTTCATTTTAGAATGATTTGAGTTTGGAAAAATTATTTACTTTTAAGCTATTGTATAAACGCTAATTCAGTTTAAAGTTTTATTTGGGGGATAGGCCTGACTTAGTTTGTTGTACACGTTTTGGGTGTTGCGTTCTTTTTTTGACAAATGTGTTAATATGCTAATTTTTTTTTCACAAATTTGCTATTTGCTCAAATTAAAAGTGCATATATCATTGTTGATATTAAGAATATGTCTAGTAATCAAATGCAGGGCATTAAAAAAAGAGAGATAGAGAAAATGTAAATTGTATTGTATTTATCAAAATATTTTCATGGTTGTGCCAAGTGGCTTCACTAAATTGCATAAATTCTGTTAGGTTTTTTTTTTTTTTTTTAAATAGATATATATATTTTTCTTTATCTTTTTCTCCTATAATTTCTAAGTTGATAAAATTTTTAATTTGATTACAATCCAAATTCTTCATATAATCCTTTTATTATTAATTTATCTATAATTTCTAAAAAATTTAGAGTATACATAGGGTAGTTAAAGTAAAAGAATAGTTAAATAAGGACTCTAAAACCTAGAGTGAGATAAATTTTTAAATCTTGGTTTTTTATAAGGATATAACTTCTTAATCTGTTGAAGTTTTAATGAGTTATTGGTTTTTTTTTTTTTGATAGAAACGATCATTTGTTGGATTATGGATAGACAAAGTTTCATCTTGGTATGGCCAATCTAACAATTGATTTTTTTACATAAATTATATTACTACACATCAAAAAAAGCAACGTTATTAGTATTTTTAGATTTTTTTTTTTTAAAAAAACATAAATTATATCAACATCAAAAACAATATCGTTAGTTCATATTTTTAGACTTTAAAAAAAAAATAGATATAATATTTTATTCTTATATTCTTCTCCTATGATTCACACTTCCACAAATTAGACCCATATTAGACTTTTTGTTCATATCAACTTCTTCAATGTAAATGTATATATATCAAATAATTCATAATAAATACTCAACATATTGTTCTTTACTTCTATTCTTCTACCTACAATCTTGCAGGTATGTATTGTTTTGTCTTTTGTTTAACCTAATTTTATTAAATTTTATTCGATTTATATGGTTATGGTTTGAGAATCAATCGTTAAATATGCTTGGACATTATTTTTTATTAATTTGTATATCGTATATGAATTAAACGTTTATGACATGGGTTCCAATGGTGATATGTTGTTACATATTTATGTTTAATATGGTTAGACATGATTTTCTATTATTTTTTATAACATATATGAATTACACGTTTATGACATAGGTTCCAATAGTGATATGTTGCTTCCAGCATTTTGTCCCCTTTTCCAAATTAATTAGAAAAATGCCCGTGTGAACATGCGTAACTCGGTAAGTACAAAATTGAGTTTTCCTTTCCAATTTGAATCCCTAATGTCTCACAACGCTATTCACTCTTTTCCTGTACACTCTCCTCTCCCTCGCTCTCTACCATCACTCTCCCTCACTCTCTGTTGTGCAATTAGTCTTCCCCACTCTCCCCCACTCTCCATCAGTCTCACTCTCCCTATCCAATGTCCCTCACCCTCTTCGATCAGTCATCATTGCTGCCGTCGAACCCTCATCGTACCCACCGCCGTTGATTACAAGTACGTTGCTCTCCTCTGATATTTTTTCTGATTTTGGGTAATATTAGGTTGTGTTTTATGTGGGATTTAGATTATTTTGTTGAAACTTACTTAAAAGTAGTAAATTTACTAATCAAGATGAGAATTTTGTTGACTTTTATATGCTGCAATGAGGATGATCTAAAGTATTTCTTGCTATATGGTTATGTTTGTGTTATTTTCTCATTAATGAGAATTTCGTTGTCTTTTACATGCTGCAATGATTATTTTCTCATTAATGAGTTTAAATGTGCTTAGGGTTTTGGCAAGTCAATTGGTGGTGTCGTGGTGATATTTTTGGGTTTGTGTAAATACATAAGCCATGATGTATAACACCATAGGCTATTGTGGTTTATATATACCCTACATTAAATATTGTAACATATAGTTCAATATAGCAAAGATGTGACTAATTGTCTTTGATAGGCCAAAAACAAATTGACCCATTGTGATGAATTAATTAATTAATTAGCCAAGTTTATTAATTAATCAAATTAACATGCAAACGCGTGGTAGCACAAACAAATCATCAATTAAACTAAGTATGCAGCGGAAAATAAATTGACACGGTGATTTGTTTACGAATGGGGAAAACCTACACGGCAAAAATCCCACTGGGTGATTTTAAGGTCACCACTCCCGAGAATCCACTATTATCAAAACAAGCGGTTACAAGTAAAGGAATCTTAGTACCTTATGCCAACCTACAGTTGAACCCTTACCCCAATACACAATTGGACTTGTTCTGTAGTAACAATCTCTCCTTTTGATGCACGGCTCCCAATATGTGACTAACCAATCTGATGCGTGGATTCCAGTACGCGACTTACTCCTTTGCACGAATCCAAGTACATGACTAACTCCATAGCAACCCTTTGATTGTTGTAGTTGATTTGCAGCAGCTTCACATAGAAACACCAATAAGATCTTCAATATTGGTGCAAGAGACTTTGTTTGGTTACAAAATCCAAAAGCGTACAAGAAACGCAGTAAGAACTCTTTCTTCTGTAGGAGGAGGCTAGGGTTTCAAAAAGAAAACCTTATGAAGCTTTCTAGGGTTAGGTTTTTCTTTTTCCACCTCCTTTAAATAGGAGCTTAATGGGCTCTCCTATTCCAAATAGGTTTACACAAACCTTGGGTTTTCTTGGACCAATAAAAATTATACAAACCCATAAACAAATAGTCTTTTAAAATAAAAACGTTGTTGGCTATAGTCTAAATCCCGTAAGCTCGATAAATCGAGACATGTGTCGAGATTTAATGAATCTTGATAGATCGAGCTTCTATCGAGGAGATATCGAGACCTGCAAATTGCACTTTTCTTGAGCAGTTCTTGAGTAATCTTCATGTTTTTAATTTAATCACTTGTAATGATCATCTTAAACCTACTTAGATTTATCCAAATATAAGTAAAGTGTGTTTTGTCAAAAGATATACCAATTACATAAAAATATGTCCCTAACAGTCTTTCCGCCGTAGGCATAGGCCATCAAGCCGAACTATGTTAATAGATTCTCTTATTTCTACTTTCTCTTTTTTTGTGTTTTATTTAATTCTTTCTATTTTAACATTATAAATTTAAAATATTAGGATCTACATAGGTATTGCTTTGAGCTTTTCTTGATCTTTTCTGTAGTGATCATTCTGTAATTTGCATTGAAATTATTGTGAGTGTGAAACCTTGAGAGGTTGGTTTAGATTCCTTGATAGAGCCTTTGAAAGGGTGGTCTTCCCACAACCTGGGGGACCAAGCAATAGAGTTATCCTGCAAGAAAGGTAAGGCCATGTAAACACATTTCTAGCCTCATTAAAGCACATTTTTCAGTTCTCTCTATTGTTATAAAAAAAAAAAAAAAAAAAAAAAAAAAAAAAAAAAAAATTGAAGCTAGGAACACAACAAAAATTGTAGTGAAATTGTAGAATTCTAGTATAATTTGGGAATGTTGTAAAATTATAGTGAATTTTTAATGTGCCCTTAAACAGACAAAAAAAAAAAAAAAAAAAAAAAAAAAAAAAAAAAAAAAATCTTTTTTGCGTATAGTATGAAAATGTATTACAGATTCTAGTAAGTATTTCAATGTGAAGGGACAATATTCCCCACTCCAAAGCATTATAAATTTATGTATAGAGGTATTGTATCAATGAAGATTTCATAAAAATGGGATAGCACTAGGTGATAAGAAATCACAGTATAATATCCTTTCCAACTGAAAATTCTGTGCTAAATAAGCACCTCCAATGAATAAAGCATGACTACCCAATTACATGTCCCTCACATATCTAAAAAATATAGTACAAGTCCTAAAACTTTCCTTAATACACCAATCTAAATCATACAAAGGTGCTTTACTTAATAAAATTTCTGTATATGATACCACTTAGAAGTATCTTGCAAGAAATATACCACTTAAAGAAGATATAAAGACAGACCAACAAAGTGAGGAACTCAATTTCAATTATTTCTATATATAGGCTATAACTTACCTTCCTGGCTTTATGATACCACTAACGTCATTGATAATGCTTATATTGGTTTGACTTGACTTTGAACTTGGCAGCTTAGTGAATACCTCTTCAGAAAGAAAGAAGACAACCTTGATTTTCCAATATTCATACATGTTATATAATAAGCTGATAACTGTAGCATATTTTTATTTTAGATAAAATAAATAAACTATTCATAAACTATAGGATATACAATTCAGCAAGATTCAGAAAACCCAGGTTACTTCTTGGTTATTGATGCTGAATGAGAAGTGTAAATGTGTTCAATATCGTTCTAGTTAGATGTAAACCTTTAAATCTATAAGGAACTTCTTGTAGTCTCAAGAAAAAACTCAGTATCCGTCAGAAATGAAAAGCCATATTTTTCTTATTAAATTATTGAAAGCAAATTTTTAAGCCTATTTGAAGGAGATCATTAAGTGATAGGTGTTAGTGGCCAACTCACTGCTTGTAGGAAATTCCTTAGACTAGCTGGAGGGAATTCACACTCTCATTTGAGTTGAGCATATGATTAAAGTTGGACCAAAGCGACTTCATCATGTATAGTACTTGCGTGAGTTGGTCCAATTTTTTTTTTTATTGCCTTTGATTTATTATTGAATTCCCCTTGGGACGGCAAGAATTTTTTTAATAACTAGATGGGAGTTATGTATCTTCTTAGATTGTTGTAAATTACTAAATTTTCATCATTTGGTTGAATTACAATTATTGTTAGTTTCTGTTAATAGTTCTTGCTTTTATCATCCTTACAAAAGTTGCTAACTCAGCATTCCAAAATGTCTAACCGATTCTGTTGTTGACAAAATTATTGAAGAAATAAGTTTGGACATAAGTTTGGATACAAATTATTTTGTTGAAAACTGAAAAACTGAAAATATTGTAACAAAATAATTTTTAAATATGTGAATAATGTCATAGGATCCATTTTTAATATTTTTTTTCTGGATAAAGTGATTGTGAATCTCGTGATCAGTATATGAACAATGCATAAACAGTTTTCAACAGTGCACTTTGTCTCTTAAAGCTGAAAATGCGTGAAAAAAAAAAACAAACAAACAAATAAACAAACCGCACACAGTTTCATCCGGATCCAAACACATACAAAATATTTCATAAGTCTTGAATTATTGATTTGTGGCGGGTTAGGGGCTTTTGGTAAATAAATCTTCCTTGATTGAAGAACCTGATTCCATTTGTCAGTCTTTAAATAGAAAAACCATGTACTGGCTGTCCTTCTGCCCTGTTCCTTTTCTTCTCTAATTTGTATTCTGTTCTTTTCGCTTACCCTGGAGCAAAAGCACATTTTTTACCTGTGTATTAAAAAAGGAGGAAATTTTATTTTATTTTATTTTTTTGGTGGAGAAGATTGATACTGTTACTTCCAACTATATTCATGTAACTGGCATAATGAAATGCGTTTATTTTGCTTTAAAGTAGAGATGGGATAAGTTTTATTATAGGTAAGATTTGTTTCCGGCTGAAGCCTGTGATGCATGGGGCAGAAAGTAGTCACTAGTCATTACAACTCACACCTAAATTCATCACACACAGCTGCTGAATTGAACTGATATTTGTCATTTTTCTCACCTTTGTTTTGCGAATGATTGACTGAGATGTCTATTGTGATTGCAAAAATACTTGTGTTGTTTACACTGTGAACTTGTGAAAGGTCTACAACAACAAATATTCCTCTGCTTCTGCTTGTAAGTTGTTTCGTAAAATAGAGTTTTTCTTTTAGACACTGGATACGATGGCTGCCATAGGTACACATGATCAAACCCAATTTCCTTTTTTACTTTGTAGATTATTCCATTCTTTGATGCAGCTTGCATCTTAAAACTAGCTCTTTGTAGTGGGTGTGCTTTAACAAGAGAGTACTCATGTTGTGAGTGCTTACAGTCAAATTGTCTCATATAGTGCCCTTCTAGACAAAATGTATCAATCCTTGCTTCCTGAAATGTCGAAATAAATCTCTCAATACAACCCCTCAAATTTGAGGAACGCCAATGCTTATAACTTTGGGAAGTTATAAGCATGAGCTCTTAAGATGTCTAAAAAAAAATATCATAGAGATGACCGACATAAATTCTTCTCTATGTTGCTGCAGGAGAGGAAGACCATTGCCCCTCTCTCACCCACTGTTTCCTGACCTTGATAACATTCCTGGAACAAACAAAACTCTTAGGCTAACCTGTAGATACCTAACCACACAGCTCTTTTTTCCTCTTCCATACACCAAAATCAAGACCCTTCCTCTTTTCCATTAAAACCCTAAATCCACCACGTGACCAAAGGTGATTGAATAAGGATTATACAGGATTAACATAATATTTTATCATACAAATGCAGACCAAATTTAAAGGAAAATATAGAGATAAGAAAGATTTATGGTCTAGCACACAGTATTTTTATCAGGTGCACTCATGCACAAAGGCCTTGTGGAGGCTAGGGCTTCTAGGCACAAAACACAAGCACATGCATGATGAAAATAAAGTGCACATTTTGCATGTGTCATTCTTTGGGTCTACTAGGTGAGCACGCTATTCTGTTTTAAATGGCATGTCCCTTTTGTTCTGGTAAACATTTTTTGGATTTTTTGCCACCCAAAAAAAAAGAAAAAAAAAGGCCAACAAAATTTTAAAAGCCAATGAGCCTCCAAATCCCATAATAATATAATGGACGGTGAGATCATGGGAACAAGTCCCACTAATCTTGTGTAACTTACTAATAAAAAAAATTATAAGCAGCTCCCTTCACCACACCCAACACACCCCCCCCCCCCCCACAACAACCCCCAAAAAAAAGGTCCCATGAACTTTTGGTGTCTTCTTCTCAACTGAATCCCAGAGTTTTAGATACATAAATGTAAACATAATTGTGTTCGGTATATTAGACAGTAAGAAAAGAATTGGTATAACTAATCAACAGTATATTATAATTAGTTTTAGATCCGGCCATAATTTTCAATTAAATTACATAATTTCTTAATTAAAAAATATATATTAGCTCTAAATGCTAGGCAAAAAAAGGTGTGCATGTTTAGGTGCACTTAATTTCATATTTAAGAGTAAGAAGTGTTTTTTCTTCTAATGCTTTGCATTTTGTATTCACATAGGCGCTTCTAAACTAGCAAGTTAGCACTGACAATAACTGTTACAGAATATGTGAATATAATAGACTTAAAACCAACCATTTTTCTTTATCCTCAAGCATCGGAGCTGGCTCACTGGATATCATGAATAAAACCTATCAACAGAAAACAAATAAGTCAATATATATTTCCTCATCACTGCATAAGACAGAATAGATGCCACAGGTTCACTTATTATCCAACGTGCATCAGCAAGCAAGTTAGAAAATAACGTTATTCTTAAACTGTAAATAAGACCAGTTACTGACAGTAGGTTATTAAAGGAGCCGTGTAAGGTGGAAAACACACAGAATTGGTTTCAGTGATCTAAAGTAACAAACCCTAACATTATTCATGAACCAATTGTATCACCAATTCTATCTTTTCAAGAAATTGCTAAAACTGAGTATTCAAGTACATAATAAAGAAGAGATAGAAACTTGTGCAGCCATGTGAAAAAGGATCCAGTTGCTTATTCCTTTTTTGACTATATGTTTCCTTTCTTTGAGAAGTGAAGATAACTTCACGAAAAGAGGGAAAAAAATATCAAACACACACAGTGTATCAAATCAAATCTTTAAGAAAGACTCCAGTTTTGACAAGAAGTATGTTTTCTGCTTGGTGACAATGACAATTAGAAGTGTGTAGAGCCAACATTCAACATCTGATGGAGACAAGCCTAACATAATTTTGGAGATCCAGTTACAAGGGCCAACATACATAGTAGTGTGGTGGAACTTATAGCTAGTTGGTCACAGAAGTTTCACAGACCCAAAACTAAGGTGCTTTGGAGTATGATCCCCATTGTCTTATATGAGTCATATGGAGGGAAGGGAATACACATATTATGAAGGGGATGAAAGGTCATTCATGAGTTGAAGCTCTTTTTCATTCAGACTTCGTTTGAATGGGCAAATACTTCGGATGTGGTTAATTTCATTTCTTTTCCTGATATGATGGATTTTTGTACTTTCATTCCCTTTTAGTTTTATTTTTGTACTTTCATTCCCTTTTAGTTTTAGTTTTAGTATTTTTTTTTTTTTTTTGGCTTTTAGCACACTGCCTGTGTGCCTTGTTTTTTATTTTCCCTATTATTAATTTTCAATGAATTTTATTACTTATAAATAAAAAAAAGGGCCAACATACAAAATTTGGTGGAGACAAAGCTTACCTAATTTTGAAAATCCAGTTTCTAGGAGTCAAGCATTAAATCAGTTTTTAACGTGAGTCTTCCGTATGATAGTTATAAGACTTCTTTTGTGCATTAGCAGAACTGTAAGTATCTGCCAAGTCCACGGTTTTCTTATCGGTATATGTCAGCATATCCAACCTTGATTTGGTCTCTCTTTTATTTTAGGCTCTTCTTTTGTGTAGTTCCCATGTAATAGGGGATGCACCCTTTTTGCTCTTTTTTAAAGAAATTACTTATTAAAAAAGTATATTTCACAGTCTCACTCCCTTTAATCTAGGTGTAGGGTTTTGAAGAAGCTCTCAAGAGTCTTATTGGAGTTTCATTGAGTTCATTAGACGGTATCTAAAAAGTATAACACTTAGTCCTATGTAAATCATAGAATAAGAGTGGGTAGATGAAGTATAAAAGTGCATCAGGAATGTTGTGTGGTCATAAAATACCTATTAACTGAATGCAACTAAAATGAGAATGTTAGAGCATCCACAGCAGTGGAGCTAAATTTTTAGCAATTTAGCTCCACCAAAAGTTACTTTATCTATTTTACCTACACACATGCTGCAGCAATGGATCTATTTTAGCTTTCAATATAATAAAATAATATATTCATCACAATAAAATAATATTTCTACTACAATAAAATAGTAATATTTCTACTATAATAAAATAATATATCACCACCACCATAGCACAAACATCCTCCACTACCACCACACGGCACAAACATCCGCCACCACCACCACCAGTACACAATAGAAAAAAAAAAAAAAAAAAAAAAAAAACCCAAATCCTCAATTGGAGACAAACCCAGCACACCACCATAGCACAAACATCCTCCACCACCACCACACAGCACAAATATCCTCCACCACCACCACCACCACCAACACCACCAATACACAATAAAAAAAATAAAATAAAATAAAAAAAAACCCAAATCCTCAATCGGAGACAAACCCAGCACACCACCATTGCACAAACATCCTCCACCACCACCACACAGCACAAACATCCTCCACCACCACCACCACCACTATCGACAGTCCACAGCAAAAAAAAAAAAAAAAAAAAATCCACAACGAGCATAAAAGGAATGGGCTTCAGTCGGCGCAAAAGGAATGAGCACGAGTACAAAAATCCACCGAAGCTCAGCCCAGCCCAGTGTGAGGAGTGGTCGGCGCGGGGCTGGGCTTCGGTCAGCGCTGGGCAGTCGAGCTAGAGAGATGAGGGATGAGGGAGATGAGGAAGGCCGGCGAGCTAGAGAGAAAAAAATTGACCGGCAAGCTGAGGATGACGGAGACCGGCGAGATGGAGAGACCGGCGAGCTGGAGAGACCGGCGAGCTGAGGGATGAGGGAGATGAGAGACCGGTGAGCTAGAGAGAAAAAAAAAATTTGAGGAAGAAAGAGGAAAGAGGAGAAGCCGGAGAGAGAGAGACAGAGAGAAAATGAATTGAATATTTTAATGAGAGAGAGGAGAGAGGGTGTAATAAAAAAATATTTTTTTTTTTAGCTTTGAGCTACAGTGCACATCTAAAGATAGATGTGCACTGTAGCTGAGGAGCTAAATTTTTTAGATTTAGCTCCTCTGCTGCGTGAAGGATTTTTGATATTTAGAGCTAAAAAATAGCATTATACCTATATAGCACCACTGCTGTGAGTGCTCTTAAGATTGATAAGTAGAAATGAACGAAAAGACAAGGTTGAAAACAATGGATAAGTAGAAGACTCTGTTCAAACACATTACATTGACAATTGTTTTAGAGCAATTGTACAATGGGGTCAGGTTTGCAGGATTTGGCAGAATAAAGCATTTAACTAGGATTGACTTAAAATCTCAGAAATAGATTTTGTCCCTTAAAAAATTACAAAAATAATGGTTTTTTATTCTATTTGAATAGTTCATGATTTTAGTTGTCTTAAATGCAGCTAAATTGGATGATTATGATAAAAGATGGGTTTGAATAAGCTTGGGCAATTGAGAACTTAATACAATGATCACCTGCCTAGACCTTTGTATAGTAGAAAGCCATTTCCCAATGTTGATTTCCCTCCAGTTTGTGTGAAATGGACTAGTAGTTTATTTTATCTTGGTTGCACTTGCAAAAATGGACTAGTAGTTGTCTCCACTTGGATATTTAAATAAGCATGCAATAGTGCTTCTATGTAGTGAGAAATCTTATTCGTGGATCAGCTTTTTTGCTAGTTGGACATGTTTTTAGTACATTCCCACTGAAGATGTTTGCCTTATAACTCATGGCTTCACCCTTTCTTTGTTTTCAGACTTGCAGTCTCTGAACTAACAATTTTTTTCCCTTTGTTTTGATGTAAATTATTTTTTCTTATGCCAACTTGCTGCCCAATTTTTTCTATTATAGGAATTTATACAATCTGCTCACTCTTGCCTTTAAATGTAAAAGATCTTTGCCTTGGAAGGTTGAAGACTTGAGTTTATTTATTTATTTATTTTTTTTTATAAAGCTCTAAGGGACAGGGACAATTTTTTTTGGCTTGGTCCAATCAAAGAAACAAAAAATTAGATGGAGCAAGTAATAATAATGGTTTTGAGAGCAACACTTACAAGTCAGTAGATGTTGAGGTGGTTTTGTGTGAATGGGGAAAAAAAAAATTGAGCATATTAAAGATAAGGACTTGGTTACTTAGGTCATTGCCTTACATAAATGGAGGATAGCAAGCATTTTCAACGTTAAAGCTTCTTTATCATACCTTATTTTTTTATTTCTTTATCATACATTTTCAACATTAAAGCGTCTTGTTGGGCTCATAATATGTCTTACTGTATCATTGCTTTTATTTTATATTAATTGTGGTTTACTTGTCATAGAGTGAATCCTTAATAATTGCTAACAATCTATTTGCTGCCATGGCAGATATGTAGGCACTAAATAGAGTGGAGCTTGGACCCGTTGATGGTACCCAGTTGACCTAGCAGCCGGATCATTGGTCAACTCCGCTTTGGAGGCGCGCCACCAACGAGATATGTAGTTGTATTATTAATACATCTCCATTTTATAATTACCTCATGTGCACTACCTAACACAATGCTCGTCCATGTGCAGGAGGTGCCTGGCGTCATAAAGGTTCGACGCCGTAAATGTGTACTGTTGTAGGGTAGGCTAGACCCACATATCATACAATACATAGATGTGGTAGATTTGACTGGGTTATTCAAAGTTCCTGATATAGAGGTCGACTATGCCTTAATCACAGCCTTGGTCGAGCAGTGGTATCTGGAGATGCACACGTTCTACTTACCCTATGGAGAAATGGGTATCACCTTGCAAGATATAGAGGTGATGTTGGGATTCCGGTGGATGGGTTGCCTGTCACTAGGAAGACAAACCTGCAATGGAACGTGGTGTGCCGAGATTTGTTAGGCCATGAACCTCTGCCCATGATACTGAACTCAAACAAGTCTGTCCTTGCTGGGGTGAGGATAAGATACAAGTGGCTTGACGCATAGTTTGTTACTCCCCCAGCTGCGGACGCCGGTGACGAAGTCGTGCAGCAACATGCCCGCTAACACCTACTTGTTTGGATGGGGGCCTTGTTGTTCATGGACAAATCAGTGGACCAGGTCTCACTCTTGCCTCTGTAGTTTCTCAACCCAATCAGCAACGCCAGCCGGTATAGCTAGGGTAGTGCAGCATTGACTTGGCTCTATAGGCACCTTTGTAGTGCATCAAAGAAGGATGCGATGCAAATTGGAGGTGCACTTTTGTTGGTGCAACTGTGGGCCTATTTAAGGTTCCCACAAATATGCCCAATTGCGAGGCCGCCTTTACTGCCAGTGCACTCAAGGCCCCTTGCCATTAGGTACATTCATTGAGTTCTTGTTATTCAAGCCAAGTGTCTGTTAGGAATAATTATTTATGTGTACCGTTATTATATTTTAATTTTGTCTTTGATATAATGAAAAATATGCCAAACTAACAAACAAAAAAAACTTATCAATGCTTAGATACTGAAGTATATGGATGTGAAATATGGATGTGAAGTATACTTGTATCTTTTGATTCTTTTCCATTAAAGTTAGAATATAGTTATAAACAAAACCTTGGTTTTTTAATTGTTGTGATTTTTGATTGTATGCTATTATATATTCATAAGTAACATTAATATATTATTAATAATCTTGTACGTGGTCCTTGATCAGGTTTCATTTTTATGCGTATGACATGAGCCGGCAAGTGGAGGTGCACCATTACTGTGCACACCAAAATGAGGAGGTGCGGCCAGCAGTGCCTCATATACGATAGTCCTGATGCCAATGCAAGGCTTATTGGGGTGGAGTATATCGTATCAGAGAACCTGTTCTTGACATTGCCGGACGAGGAGAAGTACCTCTAGCATTCTCGTGAGTATGAGGTTAAGAGTGGCGTATTGTTCATGCCGGGACATGGAAAAGCTTGTTAAGGCCTATGGTAAGGTTTTCCACTTCAAGCAGGTTGACAAGGGTAACAATCTGCCTCTTGGCCTGCCCAACTCATGATGGCTTTCACTTCAGATGGCCAGCTCTATGAACAACTTATTAAAGGTATTTCCAGCCATCATCTCTCCCTGCACAAACAAAATCATTAATATATAGCAACACGCTTAAATTTGATTGAGATTGTTGAGTTGTGTTTAATTTTACTTAATATATTGGTGTAATACTTATTTTGCAGTAGTCATTTACAATAATTAATGTCACTCATCATCATCATTATCATCAGATGTTGAGAGCCGTTATGGGATATCTGTTAAGAAAGAGAGGGAGAACCGAGGGTACATGTCGGGACCAACACATGGAATACACCCACTGGCAAATGGAGGCAAAAAGGGCCTTAAAACAGAACTGAGGGAGACAGACTGCAAACCCACAGATTCGGTTCCCAGAGTTTTTGTTTGAGACTATAAATACTAATTTGTACTACTCGCTGCTAATTGCTATTAATAACACTCAATGCTGCACGTATTAATTATATCACATGGTAATGGTAGTACTGCTTTTGGACTTGCTAGCAAGCTCATGTATCAAGTTTTCAAGAGGGAGCTTCACACACATATACACATAGATTAGGCTAGAGTAGAATTTCTATCTTGTATATATGAGACTGGCTTTTCCTTAATTGTTTATAAATGTTAATGCTTTATATGCTCTACTTACTACAAAAAAAGAGGGCTATAGTTGCATTTGAAAAACGCAGCTATAGGCTATAGCCATGTTTCCAAACGCGGCCTATCCTGTGTGACTATAGCCCCCTGCAGGACCTAGAGCTGCATTTCTAAAAACGCGGCTATAGACCACCCTATAGCTGCGTTTTCTACACCCTATAGCTACATTTTTACACACCCATAGCTTCAGCACCTATAGCTGCGTTTTGTAGAAAACCCGGCTATAGGTCCAACTTATAACCGCGTTTTAAATGTAGCCCAAATTGGGCCTATAGCTGTGTTTTTTACAAAACGCAGCTATAGATCCCGAAGCTATAGGTGTGGAAAAACGCAGCTATAGGTCTTGGCCTATGCCCGCATTTTAAACGCAACCCAAATCGGGCCTATAGCCGCATTTTGAACAAAACGTAGCTATAGGTCTTGCATCTGTGGGTGTGTAAAAACGCGGCTATAGGGGGTCGAAAAAACAGCTATAGAGCTGCGTTTTTAAAAATGTGGCTAGAGAAAGATAGTAGAAGGAAAAGAGAAACAGAGGGGAAGAAACAATAATGAAGATGATAGGGGAATGATCAAATATTTGAAGGATTTATAAGTAAAATAATGTTATGAAAAAGAGGATGTTGATCAATACACAAAATGTGAATTGACCTACTCCTAAAGGACTAAAATCCCAAGCTCAGAAGACCTAAAAAGTCACAAAAAGAAGATGAAAGGATGTTGCCTAAAATAGTCAACCACTCATATCAAGATTGGAAAAAAATTACTTAATTACACAAATAGGCCTTTCAACACCATCAAAATTTCTACCATTCGTCTCTCGTGAAACGGTCCACAACACACAAAAGGGAGTAGCATTCCAAACCCAAAAATCCACAATAAGCAAAATCAAAACTAAGAACCAGTAGAAGATATACCCCATCTTTCTCTTCACTTTGGTTTGTTCTGTTCTGGGTTTGTTTGTTTTTTATCAAAACATAAAGGTCTTTCCTTTATTGGGTTTGATTCAGTTTCAGTTCAAAGGGTGGTTTTTTTTTGTTTTTGTTTTTGTTTTGAGTTTGGATTCTTAAAGTGATGGGTTTTTCAAAGAAGCCACAAGTGGAAGGAGGGCTAGTAGGCCTCCAACAGCTAAAGCAACAAGAATACCAGAGATATTGCCTTGCCCACCAGCACCAAGGAAGCGTAGAACTACACCAAGATGTCATTTTAATGATGTAAGGGTGTTCTTTACTCTTCCTTATTTGGACACAGTTTTCAGAAGCCATGTTGAGAAAGCTAATTGAGCTTTCAGGAAGAGAAAAATTAGAGTTGAGAGTAGTAGTTGGCCAAAAAATTAGAGTTAAGGTTTAGGGGTTTTATTGTGCTTTTTTTTTTTTTTTTTAATTTGGGTTTTTATTTTTTTTTAATATTAATCACTATTCTTTGTTGATGGTTGGTGGAGATTGGAGAGAAGTGGGTATTAGTTTATCGTTTTTCAAGTTTATTGCTTTCTAGTGGATACTTTTGGTTGCTAAAGTTGTTTTTAGTTTTGCTTTGTGCTTGTGTTTGAATGGAATGAGTTTAATTGCATTTTTTTTTACTTATATGTCACTGTTCATAAGAGAAATAATACTCAAGCACTTACAAATAGGATGCTAACCTAGGATTGGACCATGCATTTACCTTAGCAAAATCCTTAAAGCAATATAGCAGTGTATTGAGTGAAGCTTGGGAATGTATTTCTTATGTAGATAATATTCTCAACTTGGCTAATAAGGTTTTACTAGTTATTAAGCTTCTTGTAAGTGATGATGATGTAGAGGCTTAGACAATTTGCAATGAACTCAAGTGGCTTGCTAGCGACTAACCTAGCTAAACAACTAGAAAGAACATAAAATAAAATAGGATTTGGCTTGTAAGTATGTAACATAAGGATATTTAATAAGATCATTACCATTGATTGAGGAGATGTAACTTTCAATTTCCTCAAAAGAGCTGCAAATTGCACTAGGTTCAGTTTCGTTATAGTCATCACAGTTTCTCCATAAATTGTCAAATTCATCATGGGAACCATCACAACCCACAAAAGTTATGGATTAATGCCGCATATTGTTTGGGTGAACATTTCCACCTCTTGCTTATATACCAAACTAAGCCCACATTTCCACACATACAAGCTTGGCCTAGTGCTCTCAAATACAACCTCAATCTGATTGAATTCATCACTCCAAGTAGTAGCAAACCAATCATCACAGGGCAAATACAATAGCCAAATGTGCCTCGCAACAAGTTTTGTGCTACAAAAAATTTTACTTTGAGAAGTCTACTGTGGCAGAAGACAATTCCCCAGGGTTTCCTGGGGGCTCATTCTATCTTAAACAAGTTGTGGGTCTTTAACCCACTAAAATCATATTCAATTTTATTTAGTCATTAAGTATTAGGCTTCCCTTGCTACATCAGCTTGGAACCTGTTATTTTTGCATAATTTCCTTTAAGAGTATGACACCTATTATGGCCTTCCCCTTTTAGTTAATGTCTGAGGGGAACGTGTTCTCTAAATACTATGTTGTCATTCTTGTAAGATTTAAATGTGTCTATGTTTGTGATGTAGTTAAAATAAATAAAAAAATCTTGACAATTAAGAGTTGGATATACCAATAAGAATTAAACACAAAAAAAAAAAGGAAGAAAAAGCATGATACCCATTTACAAATCTATCAACTCTATTAAACCCAAAGCCACCACCAAAGCCAAAATTTGACACGCACACACAATCGGGCATCATACCCATCCTCAATGAACAAAATTTCACATGGGTTTCGATCAGGATGAATAAACTTTGGGGGAAAATCGAAGTGTGCCTGAAATGGGTTTTGATTGGAGCCGTTGGAAAGCCCTTTTTCCTTGCATCGGTGAATTCGACGAATGAACTCACCTCTTTACTGAAAATGGTATGAATAGAAAAACGATTCCTACAAATAGAGAGAGGATCGATGAGAGAGAAAGGATCTATGAGAGAGAAAGAGAGAGAGATAGAGAGAGCTTACCGATTGATGAGGGAGGCTAAGAGGCGTGAGGTTTGTGGGTATTGGGTTGAGAGCATGGTGGCGAAAGGTTGAGAGCACGGCGGCGAGATTAGGGATTGGGAGCTAGGTTGAGAGTGAGCTGAGAGTGTTTTTCAAAGGTTATTTTCAATTGTGTTGAAATTTAGGGTTTTTTTTTTTCAATTTATAGCAAACCTAGAGCGTTTAATCAAACGTAGCTCTATAAATGTTTAAACTGCGTTTATTAAACGCAACTCCAGACATGTTTAAGCTACGTTTAATGAAACACAGCTCTATATCAGTTTAAGCTGCATTTATTAAACACAGCTCTGGGATATATTGAAGAAAAAAAAAATCCCCGGATAGGTCTATTACTGCGTTTTTAAAAACGCAGCTTGAGTCCTATCCAGCTAAACGCAACCTCAGCATCATAAAACGCGGCTTTAGAGCTGGTCTATAGCCGCGTTTTATAAGCACAGCTATACGTCCAAGGGTGGAGTCGCGTTTTGCGTGAATGCAGCTCAAATTACCCCCTGTAGCTGTGTTTTTGAAAAACATAGCTTAAAAACGCGTTTTTTATAGTGTTATACGCTATAACTAGCTCTTCCTTTTGATCAAAAAATTGTATTGAACACAAGGGCGTAGCTATGTGTAATCCCCCCCAAAATTTTGAAATTTTTTTAAATATGTATATAATTATTTTAATGTTTTCAAAATTTAGTCTAAAAAATAAGAGTTGGCCCCCCTAAATATTTGATTTAATCCAATGATGCTCTTAAAAAAAAAATCGGTCTAACAATTATAGAGACATAACATTATTTTTCACAATTCTATTTTTTATTGTAAAATATGCTCTTATATCTGTTAAATATTTGATAAAGTTTAGCACCAAACATATTTGAATTTATATCTTTTTCAACCAGTTATATGACAATTAACAAGTCATTGACTCATTAAAACTAGAATTGTGAAAAATATACATGAAATGTCTCTTTAGTTATTGCATAATGAGTTAGAGTAAGATAATTTCAAATATGTTTGAAGCCTAGCTTATTCCTCCAAGTTTTGGATCATTCATATTTTTGAAAATTTCATTAGTTCAATTGAAAGATTTTTTACTTACTTTAGTATAAAATTTGATAATTTGTATCGAAAATGAAATTTTTTAAGAATTTCACTATAAAAATAGTAAAAGTGAATTTTATTTTTTGTAAGGTCGCCACCAAACATAATTTTGATTGAAATTACTAAGCTCTTTTTGTTATTGTTTGGTGTGTGTATGTATATAACTTATCAAATAAAAAAGCATATGTATATGTGTATGTGGAGTTGTCTTGATAAATATATTAGAGTTGCAACTTGGCCCCCCTAAACAAAAATTCCTAGCTCCACCACACATGAGTGTTTCGAAGCTTACGTTTTGTTGGAAATTGTACCTGTGAAGTGCTTATAATCAATTAATCATAGTAACAAAATTCTCTCTTTATCTCTCCAAAAGGGATTTTTGGAATACATTCATATATATATATATATATATATATATGAGATGATTCTTTTGGATTTTGAAAAAAAAAATTTATTATTTAGAAAAAAAGGAATTTAATTTTTGGATTTTGTGATATTTTAGAAAATGGAATATTTTCTTAGATATTTTTGAAAATATAATTTTGAAAATTTCTTAGAAAGGATATTTTTAGAAAGTGTATTTTTTTTTCATGAGTGTGTGGTGGAAATGATATTTTAAAGAGAAAATAGAAAAATTTAGAGGATTGGAATGCAGTTTAATTTCAAGGAAAATCCATGTCTATTAGAAAGTTATTTTCAATTCTTGGGAAAAACATTTTTCTAGAAAAGTTCCATGAACATAGAACGCATTTTGGTAAAGAAAATATCCCATAGTTTTATTAGGAGAATAATTTTTCAATGCAGAATCCATAATTTTGATTAGAGATAAGATAAGAAACATCATCTAAGATAAATGATTCCTTAATATGGAATCTATTATTTCAATGAGAGATAAGAAATATCACCTTAAGATAAATTTAATGGGAAATTTCGATTAGAAATGAGAAATATCATCTTCAGATAAATTTAATTTTAATGGGAATTGATCATTCATTTTAGTAAGGATTTACTAAAATTTATATTCAATGCAATTAGATTCTAGAAGAATATAAGAATAATCAAGATATTATAATGGAGACTTAAGGATTTAAAATATAGAGTAATAAAGTGATAGTAATTTTATTAAATGTAATTTAAGTAGTTAAAGAATGCTTAGTGTGGGGCCAGAGAATTCGTGGCCCAGGCCCACTCTACATTAGGGCCCAAGGCCTAAGTCGAAGAGAGCTATTGCCGAGGACGCATAACGAAGGCCCAAAAAAGGTACAAGGATATGGCCGAGGACGATCTTATGCTCAGTACCTCACAAAACGCCCGAAGAAAAGGACAAACTCAGTACAGGGGCAGGACAAGGGAGAAAGCTGCCAACATCGTAATACAGAATCCTGCATCTGACAGGCCCATACTCCAAACAATGCTATTTAACTTTTCCAACCGCCCCCAACCACTCTAGATATGGATTGACAGGACAGGTCTGCACCCCAGAAAGTAAAACTTACACGTGGACACTAAAAGGGGAAATGAACACTAGTATAAAACGGAAAGAAAGCGAAGGAGAAGGGGATCCCCAGAGGGAGGGAAAAATCCTGCAAAAGGGGGAATGGGAAGGATACTGTGCTTCTCGGACGCAATCCGAGGACTTAAATCCTATAACCCATACCAATGGAATGCTTAGCTAGTCAAGCCAAAGTCCTCCTATATATAAGCTTCCATAAAAACCACGACTAAACCGTTGACCTGTGACCAAAGTTCTGTCTTTCAAACCCACTCTCTACAAATCATATTGTTAGGGCCCTTTACTTACGAGCCCAATGCCATTCTTGGGTCGTTAAATAATCGTGTCCCTACATTTAGTAAACAAAAAGTAGTTTTTTTTTTTTTTTTTAATGAAAAAACAAAAAGTAGTTAAAGAATATCATGTGTAAAAAAACAATTTATAGTGCAAATATAATAAAATAAAATTAATGGTGACTTTACTAAAAAGGAGTCAAAGACTTATTGGAGCTAGGCTTTTATTTTTCCCTTTGGTTCAACTTTCAAGTTTTATATATCAATTATGTAGAGCATTTTGCATTAGATAATGCAAAATAGAAAAAAAAAAAAGGCTCAATTTTATATATTCAAGCTCCAAAATCACCCACACTAGTCAAGCTCAGAGCATTTGCATCAGTTAGTGCAATAATTTTTGTCTAGCATAACAACTATTTTTTCTATTTTACATACTCACTTTTCAAAACACGTCACACCAGATTATTTATTTTATATTACATTTCATTGAAATTTTTCTTGATTCTTTTAATTTTTTTTCTTCACACACAACTACCATTTACTTTCTTCCTTCATCCTCAAGATACATAAATAAATAATAAACAACTAAATACAAAATGAATAATGTCAGTATAAATTTAAACAGTTAATGTAGCAAACTTGTAAATTTATACAATTATACACAAATTGATGTGGGTTATTTTTAAGCAAAAATGTATAAATTTTACACACTTTTTCTATTATACACGGACTGATGTGAATGCTCTAAAGAAATGTAAATAGTAATAGTGTAAATTTACACTAGCGCTATTCATTTTGTATTTATTTTTTTTATTCTTTATTTACATATCCTAAAGATGAAGGAAGGGAGTGGATAGTGATTATTGTATATGAAGAAAGAGAAAAAATAATGCTTTTTTATTTATTTATTTATTTTTTTAATGGAATAGAGACTAAGTTGTTAGTTTCTGGTAGTAAACTTTGAATTCATGAGGGGTCCTTTGAATCCACAAAGTAATAGGTCTAGAGTCCACTAGAGAAAACAATAGACAAAAGTCTGAATTTTATTAATAATAATCTCTGAAAAATGTTTACAAACTTGGAGACCTATTAAAGGGTTCTGTAAAACAAGATAGACAAGAAAATATATTCAAAAATAAGTCCTAATTAATACCTAATAGGAACCAAATTTGACATAAAAAACATTAAAAATACCTAAAAACAAGAAAATAAATTACCTAAACCCAAAATAATGAAAATTACGTAAAAATACCAAAATTAATAAATTACAAAAATTTAATAGTAGATTATATCTTACATCAATTTTGCATTTTTTTTAATTCTTTCTTTACGTATCCTAATGATGAAGGAAGAAAGTGGATGGTGATTATTGTTTATGAAGAAAGAGAAACAATTTTTTCCAAAAGAGAAATTGATATTTAAATGAAATATAGTGTAAAATTGATAATTTGATGTGAGCAATTTTGAAAAATGAGTATGCAATAAAATTAAAAATAGGTTTTTATGTTAAAATAGACAAAAAAGTGCAGGGGATAGAAAATGATGATGCACGAAAATCAGTAGGCTAAATGCTCCAGCTTCAATGGCGGTTGGATGACTAGAAAAGGAAGAAACGAACTATCAAAGGTGATTGGGGTGAACCAGCCAAGGACCCTCCAATGGTTAAGCCAGTTTTCTCTCTACCTCAGGTCTTTTAAGTGTAGAAATAGTGAAAAAACGTATATTAGTTGGATGAGGCTTGGCCCTTTTATAGAAAGTTTGGAGTGTGTCTACTTGTTAGGAGCCACTGACATTGTGAGAGATGTGTGGATTTAGTGGGGAGAATGGAGCGAATTTCAAAGAATTCACCCCACGTTCTGAAGTGAGGGTTAGTGGTCTAACCATTTGAGATCGTAGAAAACATTCAGAAAGTTTCTAAGCGTTTATTGGTTGTCCATACTCTAACATGGTATGGACAACCACGTTCTCTATGGATGACCAGACATTAGTTGGACGACTGATTTCCTACTTGTGAATCTTTATTGTATGTTTGTGGTGCATACTCCTTTTACCTTTTTTGGGGCTATTTTGGATGTTGTTGATATTGGACAACCACTATGGATGAAGAATACTTGTTGTTGACCATCATCAGTTGCCCCCTTGTCCATAAGTCATCCATGCCTTCATCGTATTTGTTTCCTTTCTTTTTTTCTTTTTTTTCTTTTTTTTTCTGAATTATACACATGGCGTCAAATGATTTGGAGAAATCAGAAGGTCGCGTCGCTTCATTCCTTGAAAAAATTTCCATATGGCATTTTCTGGTTGGCTCATGTCAATTTAGTGACCCACTTGGTCCCCTATAAATAGTTCAATCCCTCTCTTACCCTCTCACTTTCTCATATTTTCTTCTCTAACATCAGTGGTCCTTCGTGCCTCGTATAGAAGTTCTCTTCTGTCCTTAGTCCTCTCTGTCTAGAATCAGGTATCATCTTCTCTTTGTTTGTAGGCTTTCTTCTTTAGAATTCTTTACAAATGGCTGAGATTGTAGTGTCCTCATCTAGTGATAGGCATGAGAGAGAGATAGACGAGTACTATGACGAAAGTAATAGTAGTGGTAGTAGCAGTGAAAGTAGTAGTAGTGAGAGTGATTCCACGGACGAGCAATACTTGTCTTGAGTCCCTCTAGAGGTCCCCTAAGAGGACATAAGGAGGAGGGCAACTTCTGGGTCATTTGCTGGACCGTCCACAAGTGTTCAACCGTCCATTCCTTCTCCTAGTGCAGAGGTGGACATCATATATAATTATGATGTGAACATTCCATCTAGAGTAGACGAAAAGAGACTTTACATGCTTAGAGATAAATACCAAATTCTTGACGAGGTCAATCCTCGTCTTGCTACCTCTAGTGAATGGTGTTGTACCCCAAATTTTCTTGGCGTTGGTATATATGAGGCTTAGCTATTAGGGGGCCTTAGGTTGCCTTTGAATGTCTTTACTAGAGAACTCCTTCATAGGTTAGGTATAGGACCAAACCAGCTTAACCCCAATGGGTGGAGGACCATAATGGCTATGCAAGTACTATAGAGAGAGGCTTTCGATGGGAATCATCCTCTTACTGTCGACGAGTTCTTGTATTGTTATAAGCCCCTTGAGATAAGCCAATCCCTTGGTTTCTACCAATTCTCAACTTGGGGTTCTAACTATAGGTTAATTAGGTCCCTTCTCACGTCTGATAAGAGGTGGAAGACGGAGTTCTTCTTCGTCTCTGGGTATTGGGCTAGAAACCCTGTTAAGGTAGGCAGGGAGTGAGATGGGTCGTCTATATGCTTAGGGTATGCTGCTTACTTTTGTCTCGTCTTGAATATTTTTTTATCTTCATCTAACTCTTATTACTTTCTCTTTTTAGTGGTAGCTCATCCCTCATTGAGTAAATTTTATTTGAACCGCATCCAATAAGCACCCTCTTTTATTGACAGAACCTTCCATTCTTTAGTGACATTCCACCGTCTATCAACTTAGGGTCTTGGACCTCTTCCTACAGAGGTAGCATTAGCTCACGAACTCACTACTAGTCGACATAAGTTATTTATGTTTTTTGCACTTTTGCTTGTTCATTCTTATTTAATTTCTCTAGACTCTGGCAATCTTCTCTCTCCTTTTCTTGTATAGGAATGGCAACAACGAAGGAGAACAAGGGAAAAGGCCTTGCAAGTGATGAAGCCGTCCAGATGGAGGGGGACGTCCTTACTCAGTCTCATCCAACAACTTTGGAGAAAAGGAAGACTATATCCAAGACACTTGATACTGGAAGTATTCCTAGCCGTCGGGGCAATAAGAAGCCTAAACTTGGTTCTTTCACCCTATCCAAATCTCTCGTCATTGACGTTGACCCCTGTATTCCTCCTCCTGCTTCCACTCAGCTGTCTACGACTTCTCAGGTTACTACTACTCCTGACGCAAATCTGTCCTTAAACCCATTATGGACACAACAGGTTTTGAAGTCGCCACCTAGTTTTTGCAATGACCTAGGAACCATATATATAGCGTCCTCTCGAGGAAAGACCTTTTAATCTTACTACCAAATATATGGGTTTGGAGTTAAGGTACGGTCCTGGGAAGGTGTTAGGCACCCAAAACCGCCCAACCCTAAGGTTAGCTTCCTATCATTGTGTCTTATGTTTTAACCCTATTAAAGGCATACTTAATATTTCTATCTGACTCACACACACACACACAAACATGCATCTAAACACACAACATGGCATCAATCATCCCTAACCATAGATCTATCATGGCATACCCTAGCATTCATCTAGCATACATGTCATGGCATCAAGGCATTTCATCACACCACAAACCTTAATCATACATCTAATCATGCCTCATCACATCGCAAACCCTAATCATACATCTAATCATGGAATCACATCATATTACATCATCTAAGGCAACAACATGGGTATTAAGATATTCAAACAAGCATGTGATAAAGCACAACCCATCAAATAAGCATATTCACATCTATCATTAAACAAAACCCTACTCAAAGATGCATGTTCATGTGAATGCACGTCTTACCTTTTTTTACCTTGCAGCAACTCAGCACTTTTGGTAATATGGATGAATGCGTGTTTATAGTATTGAGATAAAGACTACATAAAACAAACCCTAATCTAAGCATGTGAAGTCAAACATCTAATTTATCATGTGAAATAGAAGCTTAAAAAGCACAAAAGCATGGAAATGAGTCTAAATAGAAGTATATATACAAAAGCAGAAGCAAAAACAGAAGAAAACAAAACTAGGGTTTCTGGATGGATTCATGCGTACGCATGAACAACCCTACGTGCGCATAATCAAGCCTATGTATGTAGCCTTGATCATGCGCACGTGGGTTTCAAAACACAAATTCTAACAACCTAACATGCTTAAAATATAAATAAAACATAAACCTAGTCTAAGCAAACATGTTATAAGCATAAACAAGGCAAAGAAATGAATTAAAACATAAACTAAAAGCAGAAATGGAAAAAGTTTAAAAAGAGAATACCTCAAAGCAAAAGCTCCTAGGTTTGATTTTTGACCGTTCCCCTTAGTCAATCTATTACAAACCAATAAGAAAGTGATTAGTAATCTTAAAATTCAAAGATCAAGGCCAGAAAATACCCTAATAAAATAAAATTGACTTTAGTATGTTTTGTGAAAACCTCCCTCTTTGATTCACTATTTCTAGTGAATCTTAGTGTTTTTCTGTGGGATTTCTGTGTTTTTTTGAAAGTACCATGTATGGCTATTTATATTGTAAAAATGAGGGTTTGGAACGACTCCCAAACGATATGGGATTCGTTCCAAACCTCAATCTTTAATGCAAAAAACTTACCTTTTTAGTGCTTCTAAAACCCTACCTACGTGCATAGACTTTTACCTGTGTACGTAGGCTTTTATGCTGCATGCGCAAGTTCGTGCCTGCGTACACATGCTTAGGGTTTTTTGCCTTTATTTTCAAAAAATAGATTTTTAGCTCATTAAAAAGTTATATTTTCCATTTTAACATCTCTCAAGTCAATTTGTAATCTGATTGGGCCCTAAACCAACCTTAGATCTTAGAATTTCAAGATCGTTCCCCTTAACCATTTTTGCTACAACGGGATTCTATAGTCATCGTGGCATTTCGACAAACAATTCATATGCATATCATAATCGGTTACATGCCAACATGAAAAATGCAAATTAAACTCACATAGTTCAAATACAAACATAGGCAGGAAGAGAAACATACAAAATTACACGAATGAGAGAGAAACCCACAGCTTAATTTCATGGAAAACACAAAAACCACACACAAAAGTTAAACACAATTGATTCTTAAATGCAGAACACAACTTACAAATAAATGCAAAACACCAACAGATTAGAAAGTATGGGAAGTTAGGCACAACTTACAGATAAATGCAGCGTCTCTCGCCCACAGTGGCAGTAATAACGTCCCAAGCGGAGAGAAGGTGGGCTCAAGCGAAAGAAGAATAGAGGGGATCGGGTTTTGTTGTTCCGCTTAATGGTATTACCATGTTTCCTTTGTTTTGATGGTTTATTAGTTGGTGGGTAGGTGCAATTCATTGAAGAGGAAGACGATGAAGCATTAAAGCACATTGAAGACATCTCTGGCACAGCAGTTAAGAGAAAGAACACTATTCTGAGAAATTAGCCATTGGCGTAGATGAGAATCCAACGCACCATTTTGTGAGAAATCTCCTCTGTATTTGTTGTTTCGTGGGTCATGAACAGTGCATGTGGAATATCCCAGGTTTTAAAAACAAAATGCACCGTTTAGAACCATTGTAGCAATGTCTTTCAAAATGAGTTGTGGGTCATGAACAGTACATGCATGCCCAATTTTATTAGAACGGTGCGTTCAGCCAATTTTTTCTGCGTTTTTTCTGAAGTTGGCTACATTTATCTTGGAGAGCACTGTAACTGTGGGTCCCACTATGTAAAACGCCAAACGCAGACATGGGCAGGAAATGCGTTTTCCAAACGCACACTTATTATATTTCCCCCCTTATATTGAGGGGTTTTATAATGGAGTCACCACTTATTTTAATTTAAGGAAAAATAAGAAACCATATGAAAAATACAACATTTTTATTAATATATTTGAATGTACATCATTTCAAAAATAACTAAAGCAATACATGGTGTTGATTCTAGATAAAATCTAAGAATACATTGTTTTGATTGTAGTTACAATCTAGAAATTGAAAGTACAAGGAAATATTTTAATCTTTGAATTTTTTATCTAAGTTCGGAAGCTGTGTTACAAGATGGAAAAGTGTTAGGCACCCATCTTATCAAGTGAAACCAATCTTCTATACTCTGATGGTCAATGGTTATATTGTATCATCCAAATAGCAAGTCATATCATCCAAAAACACATTATCCAAGATTGAAACAAGCATTCAAATAAGCATGGTGAAAAACCATAATTAAAACATACAATCACATTTAAATAATTAGGAAACATGGTGATTATGTGTGTTGTAGGTGAAAACCCTAATTGAAACATGTAATTCAATTATTTTGAATCAAAAGGCATGGAAACATGTTTATAGTTAGGCGTAAAAACTTAATTCTAAACATGTGATCACATTATTTGAATTAAAAGCCTAGAAACATGTTTAATATCAAAACTAACAAAGTTCTAAAATCTAGCACGCTTGCATACAAGAACATATGAAGAACATTATGAGTACATTTGGATAAGCGTTTTCAAGGACAAAACGCATGGCTAAATCTCAGTTTGGAATTTTAGAATCATTTAGCGTTGCATTTTTAACTAGATTGCATTTATAAAATTGCAAAATTTTGCATTTTAAAAAAGCGACTTGACGTGCTTTTCTCAAATCGCGCAATTTTAACCAAAAACCATGACCGCCCAACACTTTAGACATTGACAATACCAAAACTGCCCTTTAGCTATTGCTTAATTCTTAAACAATTAAGCAAATAGAACTTCAAACATCTTCCCCAGAATGTTTGCTTCGACAAACTTCTTGGTTAAGGACCACCAAAATATAAAACACTTCCCTCCACACTTAAATACCACGAGTTGAGAGCTTGAGTCCCATTGAAGGAATGAAAACCAGCAATTGTAATCATGCAAGTTTCAATGGTTGGTGTCATTTGCAAGAAATGTTGTTGTATCCTAGTCCTCACACATGTCTCTTAGTAGTTAGTTCTATTCTAATATTCACACATGTATTCCACTTTGTGTCTTGTACACAAAATGGATTATGATATACTGTTAATTATGTTCTCTTTTGCACAAGCTAATAAAAATTTCTATAATCACCGTAAAAAGAAATATAGTTAAGTTCTTTTTGGTAATTTGTACCTAATATAGTAACTTTAGAACAGTTTTTCACAAGTTTTACCAAACACTTGTTAGTGGTTTTAAAAGCTATGTTCTTAAAATGCATGTTTTTAAAACGCTGTTTTTTAAAAACGTACGTTTTAAAACAACTTATCCAAACAGACTTTATGAAAACATCCAAGAACATAAACATAAGCATTAAACAATATTCAAAATAAAAGCATGTTTTTTATAGAAACAAATAAAAAGAGTTTTAGATATCATATCTACATGCATTAGCACTCCAAGGGAAGCAATGAGTTCCTCTTAGAGGTACTTAAGGAGTGAGACAACATATGTGGAGGTTTGAAAACTCAAAATCGAGAAGATTTGATATTTATCCCAAAAGGGCACCTTACTTTGTTACTTCCTCTAGAGTGCATAATTAAGTTGTCAATGTCAAGTCTTAATTTTGTGTCTAATTTACCGTTTTTGCGTTGATAGGTCAAAAACGAATTTACCCCTTGTGATAAATTAACCAATTAATTTAGCCAAGTGAATTAATTAAGTTAATTAACATGTAAACGCGTGGTAGCACAAATAAATCACCAATAAACTAAGTATGCAGCAGAAAATAAATTTTACACAGTAATTTGTTTACGAATGGGGAAAACCAACACGGCAAAAACCTCACCGGATGATTTTAAGGTCACCATTCCCGAAATTCCACTATTATCATAACAAGCGGTTACAAGTAAAGGAATTCTAGTATCTTATACAAACTTACAGTTAAACCCTTACTCCAATACCCAATTGGACTTGTTGTGTAGTGACAATTTCTCCTTTTAATGCACGGCTCCCAGTAAGTGACTAACCAATTGCGCGGATCCTAGTACGCGACTTCAATCACCAACCAGAGAAAATTGTTGACTGCAAAGTTCTTCAGTTCAACGATGAAGATCAAGAAGATGCTTGGTCACAAAACCCTACGGTGCACAAACACAGCAACTTCTTCATAAGAATGATGAACTAGGGCAAATTCTGTCTCCGGTCACAATTTGCTTGAACAAACTTTGCTCAACACTTGTGTAACTTGTGAACACTTTGACGGCCCTTAAAATAATCATTTTATATGTCTAGGGTTGTGAGAAAAGAAAGCCCAAACACATAAATACGGATTGGAGTTAAAACAGAACTGATATTCTGTTTTTCATAAACCTCAACAGATACCCTGTTGAGCTGCTGTCGAGCCACGGGCTTTAACAACTCTACAGGTCTCGATAGATAGTTAGCCGTCGAGTTTTAATGAACAACACTTCTTCAGCTTGTTTCTTGGACAGATTTGCATGACTTTAACACTTGATCTTGAAACACAGTTTCTTGAAGTATTAAACACATCCTAGATCTACCCAATTACAAGTAAAATGTGTTTTGTGAAAGGATTAGCCAATTACATAAAATAGTAACATATGTTCCTAACAAGTGAATCACATATGTCCTAACATGCGTAATAGGAGTAAAATATTTTTTTCCTAATTTTTAAGCCTATTATTTGGATCTTGATACACTCAATGTGCATTGTATTTTTATTTATTTATTTATATTTGATATACAATTCTCATCATTGATAAATATGTTAGCTACTCTAATTAAATAATATAATGGATGGAAGCAATTAACGATTAAAATATATATGAAGAAATTAGAAAAAAAACTTAATTATTTATCATCAATAGTTTTTATTCCAAATTTTTGTTGTTCTTGTTATTGTGGGCGCAAGCGCCCGCGATGTGCTGTCATCCCCCCATCATGTTTCAGGGAGTACGCCTTGGCCTAGGGTGGACCATGGCAGAGGGTGTAAAATGATGTTGCCACCTAGTTTAGGTCCAAGAACCATAAAGATAGCACCTTTTGTGGAATGACTGATTTTTACCAGAGCACATGTCTAAAGTTTAGGTATAGGGATAAGAATGTATTAGGCACCTAACCCAATCTCACATGACTCGTGGGTTGGCTTCCACTCATTGTGTTCCAAATCTTAATTTCGTTAAAGGCATATTTGACATGTTATTATAACTCACACACACACTAGCATGCATATAAAGCAATCAACATGGCATAATCATCCCTAAACCTAGCATTCATCTATCATGGCATGTAAGCATATTTCTCTAAGAGCAAAAACATTAAAAGCAAGTAAAGACAAGCATGTTAAAACATCAAGAGCATGAAATTCAATCAAGCATAGCATGTTTATCATCCCTATCATATTCATCAAACAAATGCATGTTCATGTGATAATGCATGACTTACCTTATTGCATTACAACACCCACGCATTAATGCATGATCATGTTCAAATGCATGTTCATGGTATCCAAACAATCTAAAACTCTAATAGGCATCAAAGAGATAAAACAACAACGAAATGAAATAAAACAAAGAGACAAAGACTCAAGGACAAATAAAACAGGTTCAATAGAAGGTAAAACATGTGAATAAGACAAAAGAAAAACAAACATAAACAAAATTAGGGTTTCTGGGCAAGAGTATGCATGCGCATACATAGGGTATGTATACACAGCCTAACTGTATGCGTAAGCATACTACGTGGATGAGTTCACATGTAGATAGCATGCGTGCGCATCCACACCCAAGAACACTCACTAGAAACTGTAGAACAAAAACATTGAAAATAGAAATCTATTAACCTAATATGCTTTAAACACAAACACAAAGTAAACCTAGGCTAAACAAACATGTTATAAACATATAAACACATATAGAAACGTAAAGAAACCTAGGAAAACAAAGAAAAGTGAAGAGTCAAAGTTAGAAACTTTACCTCAACACTAGGACTATTTAGAGCTTGATTTTGATTGTTTCCTTTAGTCAATCTAGTCACAACCAAATCAAAATAAGTTAGTAAACTTTAGAACTCAAAGATCAAGACCAGAAAATGTCTCAATCAAGCAAAATTTGACTCGAGGATGTTTTGTGAAAAACTCCCTCTTTGATTCACTATTTTCTAGCAAATCTTATATGTTTTTCCCACTGGAATTTCTCCTCTTGAAAAAGTACAATTTTATGGCTTTATATAATCGAAAAATAGGGGTTTAAGGCGGCTCCCAGACAATGTGGGATTCATTCCAAACCTAGTTTAAATGCAAAAAATTTGTTTTACATAGTTTCTAGAACCCTAGCATGTGCACACATGCAAGTGTATGCACATGCATGCATGAAGCATGCATACGCAGAGCTTAAGCATGTGTGCATATACACGTACGCATGTCCTAGGGTTTCCATGGTCTTTCTTTTCCAAAAATAGTTTATTTGGTCCAAAAATAAGTTATATTTTCCATAAACACTTTCCTCAAGTCAATTTCAATTTGATTGGGCCCTGAACTAACCTTGAGCTTTAGAATTTGGAGAACGGGGGCCTGAGTCATAAGGGGTATAAAATGCGGTGTCCACAGTTATGTTATGCACTTAACCCTCCAAATTTCATCACCATTGACTCCTCTTCTAGACCCATCACTACTAAACTATTCTCTTCCTAACACAAACCCACTAGGATTGCTACTCCAAGCCCATCACCACCAAACTCTACTTGTCCATGTCCAAAGCCCATTGAAGAATATTGTTCCAAGCCTGTCATTATCAAACATTATACCTCCAAAACCATCACCACCACCAATGAGTGCTCTAACTCCAAAGTTGCCAAAACCATTTACTCAAGTGCCAACAAGATCTAAGACTCCATTTCAACATCTTAAATAATAATAACATAAAGAATGACACAAATAACAAGATAATAAATGATTTAAAAATGCATTGAGCCATACGAGAGAGAGAGAGAGAGAGAGAGAGAGAGAGAGAGAGAGAGAGAGAGAGAGAGAGGCCTTTGGTTGACAATATGATATAAAGAAGAAGAGAGACAATTGATGAGAGAGAAGAATTGGTTTCAGCCCTGTTTTTCAGTAGCAATTAATCTCTTGCACCGTTGCTCACTAAAGCATCATTGTTGTTTTTTGGATGTAAATTTAGTATTGGCTTGGTCTATATTTATTGGTCAAGAACCAAAATTTTCACCTATATGGTTGAAATGACTTGATATGGGGCTAGTATTTGGAGCGATACAAAACAATTGCTTTTATATACCAATCTAGGTATTGATAAGGAAAATACGGTGCGAAAATTGTCTCACTTGGTAGACAACCCATGTTGCAATCTACATTTAACCTCAACTAGGGGGAAAATGGTTATTTCACATTCAAAGGGTAAAATAATAATTTTGAAAATAAGATATGCAATTACTTCACATAAATTTTTTTTTTAAGTCTTAAGGATCGAAACGATATGCCATGGGCTTTAATTGGACCGTGTAATTAAAATAAATTACAAAATCAAATTTCAATGGCTGATATGCATCCACATGATTTGGGCTTAATCACATAGGAATATGAAATATTGATTTTAATTGGTTCATTAAAATAACAAATTTAAAATTAATGATTTGTCACAATCTTATTGAATGAGGTTTACAAGAATTATGTGAGTGTCTGTTTAGATAAATTAGAATATTTGATATTAATAAATTAAGATAATTGTTAGAATTATCCTGTGTAAATGGGTAATTAAATCAATAACTTGGATTTAGTAATATCAAAATAACAATTTTATAACTAGAAATTAGCCATATCATGCATTTCACAACGGCTAGTTCAAGCTCAAAGTAGCTGTTGGAAGCTCAAAATTCAAAAAATATCGAAAAATGTACCAGTACAAGGTACAAGTCAGCACTTGGACCATACCTCCATTTTTCGATCAGCACTTGGATCAATCCTCCATATTAAAATTCTAATGCTAAGCACAATTTTGTAAAAAAAAAAAAAAAAAATCATGTTTTAGAATGCATTTTACGAGTTAAATTTAAATGGATTGCTTATCAAAAAAAAAAAATTTAAATGGATTGAATAAAAGATTTATCCTCCATTTTCAAATTCTAATGCTGAGCACAATTTTGTAAAAAAAGAAATCATATTTTAGAATGCATTTTACGAGTTAAATTTAAAATGGATTGAATAAAAGATTTTATAATGCGCCCACCGTGGGGCTCGAACCCACGACCACAAGGTTAAGAGCCTTGCGCTCTACCAACTGAGCTAGACGATCCCTTTGGACGAGCTGGAGATGGATTATTTTCTGCTTCTTTATCAAATTCTGTTTTTAATTTTTTTTTTATTTAGTTAAAATTAATAAATTAATTTTTTTAATTTAGATGCTGACGTGGTATTAAAAAACATTTTTTATTATTAATTTAAGCCACGTGAACATTAGTTTATTATTATTTAACTTTATCGTTTGCCACGTCTGCAATATCCGTTTCTGATGTAACGACAGGGACTAAAATAGAAGCGTTTTTCAGGCTAGGGACTAAAAGCGGTAAAAATAAAATTTAGGGACTAAAATGAGAATCGCCTGAAAATGTAGGGACTAAAATGTGCTTTTCGCCAAAAAAAAATCATGTTTTAGAATGCATTTTACGAGTTAAATTTAAAATGGATTGAATAAAAGATTTGTCCTCCATTTTCAAATTCTAATGCTGAGCACAATTTTGTAAAAAAAGAAATCATATTTTAGAATGCACTTTACGAGTTAAATTTAAAATGGATTGAATAAAAGATTTTATAATGCGCCCACCGTGGGGCTCGAACCCACGACCACAAGGTTAAGAGCCTTGCGCTCTACCAACTGAGCTAGACGGGCCCGTTTGGTTGTCCAATCTATACAGTTTTTATAAAACAAAATAAGGGCAAACTTTCGCCTCTGTTGTTATATTTTTCTCCTCCTTCATTTTGTTTTTAGATGCGTTAAAACTGAAAAACCCTGAGAAGTTTAGAACCCCAACGTCCCTCCTCTCCCTACTCGTCTAAGGTATTGTATCAGTATGATAAATCACCATTTACATTTGTTGCTTGGACGCTTAGAAAATGCGAAATCTTTTAAGGTAAAAAAGATATGTTGAGTGAGAAACTCCACTCGACTTTCGTGAACGACTGCATTTTGCAATTAAAATGAATTGGGTTGGATAAACGAGTTGCTCGCAAGGTGTTTGATGAAATGCCATGCCAGAGTTTTATTTTATTTTATTAGATAATCCAAAAATGACTATTGTAGTACTCTCTCTGTTTAACATTTTCTTAACATGTAGTCATGTACTCACCCAATTGTTGTTGTTTGTCTCCTTCTCCTCCTCCTTCAGGTTTTGAGAGTTCAACTGGAACCATGAAACCTCAACAACTTTTTCTTTCCTCAACTTTGAAACTGTTCAAACGAAGGCCATACAATTCTCGCCAAGGACTGCACTGGAGCACTAGTAAGTCAAAAATAATTGTATTCTTTCTCAACTCCCTTTTTTTCATAAATTTTGAATTACATTCTAATTTAATTTTTTTTAAATTTGGCAGAGTCACCAAGTGTTAGTCAATTAATTTACGTGATCCTTTTTTTTTCTCTCTCTCTCTTCTTGTGCAAAGATTTTTGATACGTTTCTTTAATCCAAGTCCCAAGAAGTAGAGGGAAAGTTGAGTCTAGCGTTGCTGGCCTGCTTTAATTCTAACAGAGTATAATATTTATTAATAGGCCTTTCTCAAACCTCGGATAGATTGATTGATTTTGAGAGATAGTTCATCATGTCCCAGCTCTCAGCTACTTACTTGTTGCGTTGCTATATCTCATTGCCTGCTCTTTGTTCTAGGAGCTTTGTGCTTCTGATGATCATATCATAAAACTTGACTGCTCTTTTCCTTCCTGTTTTGCTTGATCATTGTAATCTGGTTTCTTGATGTTGTTGCCCCCCTATGGTACATTTCCTATGCACTTGGGCTGTGTTATTTTTTAATAAAATTTTTATGTTACTTATAAAAAAAAAAAAAAAGTATTTTGCTCTCCTCTGAGCTCATTCACTACGACCACAAGCACAACTGGGTGATTCGCAGACTGGCAATGTAATTTGTTATGTTTCTATTTCTGTGACCTCCATCCTCCTTCATATGTTTTTGGAGAAAATGTTGTTTAATGGACGGCAGAGGTGGACTGATTTGTGGGATTTTTGTCAAGGGTAATGTTGTAATTTTACCGTGTGAGGGTAAAATGAGAAATTTACTCTTTTTTGTTTTTTTTTAAGGTGACTTGCATGTGACCGTTAGTTTTAAACTCAATCTGACTTCAGGGTGCAATTTCAAGCTTTTTTAAAATTGGGACGGTGATTGTAAGTTTTAATAGTTTGGGGTGTAAGTGCAAAGACCCCTATAATTTAGGTTGCATTTGGTCTCATGCGTAGGGATTTACTTCTGCAAAATCCATTCCACTGTTTTTAGATTCACTTTCTTCTTGTACATAAGTTTTTTTGTTTTCCTTTGTTGCTTGTACATATTTCCTTTGTTTACTTCATCTCTTTGATGGAGTAATTTCTTTTTAATACAAAATTTTCTTACCTATCAAAAATTAAAAAAAAAAGGTTGCATTTTTGCAATTTAACCTCAATTTGTTCTCCCTCTTCTTTCATTTTTTTTTTCTTTTTAGCCTGTGATTATTCTTTTTATCCCATTTCATTAGGTTTTCAAACTTGATTTGGTAGAAGGTCTAAGCCTTCTATTGTGTGAAAATTTAGAAGCCATCAGTGTTATATATCTAACATGTGTCAGTCATGAGTAAGAACCAGGTGTTGTTTCTGTAGAAACAATTTTGCATTTGGTTCTTTTGGTTATAGCTCTTCAATCTGTTTATATAGAAGTGAAAGATGTCAATCTAAGATTTATAGCAATTTTCCTTTTGCTAGGTGGTTATCATCAACAATCTAGAAAAGCTATTAACTTTTCGGCGTTGTTTGCAATCCCTCTACCTCATTTTTCGAAAAGAATCAACAGAAAGATAATAGAGAGTGATTGTCAAGCCAAGCGGTAATTAAATCTTGATTTCTTTACAGTATTCTGTATCTTTTGTTTTACTTTATATACAATTTCACTATCTGTCATGGACATCTTCAATAATTTTGTGGATCATTTTTATATTTGTGAATTATTAGTGTTTTATATTTATTTTTGGTGTGTCTGTGGAAGTGTAGCTTTAATGACTTTCCTAACTTATGATTAACAGTCTTCTTTCAGGTTCTCAAACGATAACAGAAGTATCACATGAGTGTCCCCCTGAAAGTGATCTTTTTTCCTTCATTAACTTCACTTTAAATGAGCTTGAAGGTATTGAATTTATCTCCTTCTTCCGAATTTGCTTGGGTAATGTGCTGATTGCTGTTTCTTGTAAAGATTAAATAGTATATCTTCTCAAGAGTTACTAATTTTTCCACTTATCAAAAAATATATTTGAGGTAAAAGGACATTTTTTTAAAAAAAAATTTCTATGGGAAAAGAGATACACCAATGGATTGTTAATTTTATAAATTCTCTCCCTTTCTTCATATCTGGTATGGTAGAGCTATTCTTGTGCATATCAACAGATCAGCGTTAAATCTTTTGATCAGCTTTGGCTTAGCTTAATTTTGACTGCTATGCAGTGAATTTAATCACTCTTTCATGCTTGGTTAGATTTCTAGTACTTTTTATATGTAATTTACCTTTTTGCTTTCTCATTGGTCTTTCTTGCTCATTACCATTAAAATCTACTACTAAAGATATGCAATTCTATAAGCATGTTAATTAACTGTCAAACAATGATAGCTTATAACAAATGTTGTCAATTCTTGTGCTTGGATTCCATTTTTCAACTATCACAATTTGTAAAGAATTTTTTATTTTTATTTTTTGGATAAGTAATAGAAAGATATATATCAAAAAAAAGGAGTCACCTAAGTATATAGGAAATATACTGGGGTGAAACAATCAATTACAAAAATTGCATACATCTAATAAATCAACAATAGAAAAGAATAACTTTAGATCAGGCATAGAATGCTTTGTATCCTCAAAACTTCTGCTATTCCTTTCCCTCCAAATGCACCACATCAAACAATGTGGGTAATCTTCCAAATGTGACAATTTCAATGACGACCAAAGTGACCTTGCTAGCAAGCTAGAAGATCAACTATAGATTTTGGCATCACCCAGAAAACTCACAAACCAAAAAAAATGGGGCAATGTATTAAAAGGTGGTCAATAGATTCACTATTACATTTGCACATATAACAACAAGTTATGATCTTTACCTTTCTCTTCCTTAAGTTGTCAATGGTCAAAATATTACCCAAATCTGTAGTCCATACAAAGAAAGTTACTCTCAAAGGGACTTTGGATCTCCAAATGATTTTCCATGGGAAAAGATGAATAGTAGTAGCAGTATCAATATCAGAGTCCAAAAGTCGGTAATAAACACCTACCTTGAAGCCCTTTTTCTTATTCGGTTTCCCGCACGTCTTATTCTCTCCAATCCGCCTAATTTCCAAACCATAAATGGTAGTTATGAAAGTCATCAAGGACTCCAATTCCCAATCTTGTATTGCCTGCATCGATTGGAGACCTCAATGAAGAACCCCATTGGTGAAATGAATAAAATCTACCACACTAGCATCCTTATTGCGGCCAAGTCTAAATAACTCGGGGTAACAAACAACAAGAGAAGTCTGCCCGCAAGTTATTTCCAAGTAATTTTCATCTGCAAGTTATTCCTTTTATTGAATAATATATAAATATATATAATTAATATACATATCCGTGCCATACTCATGTCCTACTTTTTCAAAAATTGCCGTGTTGCCGTACCACACCTATGCAAGTGCTTCCTAGAGATAAACAAAAGAAAAATCCATTGCCTCCACTTCTCTGAAAAACCACAACGCTCTCACAAAAGAATGAGAAAACTCCAGTTCACATTAAATGGCTTCTCTACCTCCAATATACAAAGTACTCTTGGTTGGCCAGATTTTAATCTACTATCCAGACATTTTTTTGGCAATCAAGACAGAATCAAGAATTTGCCTCTCCAACACGAAAGCGTTCTGAGATGATGAAATGATATCTCCCAAAACTACACTCAACCGAATAGCCAAAACCTTAGCAATGATATTGTATACCCCAATTAAACTAATAGAGCGAAAATCCCTCTCTTCCACCGCATCAATATTTTTTGGGGAGAGTGTGATGAAGGTAGCATTTAGACTTTTCTCAAATTGGCTCTTGTCATAAAATACTGGAACACAGCCAGAAGATCAGATTCGAGAATATCCCAGCAAGATAGGAAAAAAACCTCTGGGAAACAGTCAGGTCCAGGAGATTTATCTCCATTGAAGCCCCTTATAACCTCATGCATTTCTGCTTCTTCAAAAGGCTTTTACAACCATAATGCTTGTTCTGTGGAAAGTCTAGGGAATTCCAACACATCTGGGAAAGTCTAGTGACTTGCAGTTCCGAGTATAAACTTCTATAAAACTCAGTGATACTGTCAATAATTCAATCCTGATTAGATGCCAAAGCCCCATGAACCAGAAGAATTGAACTACTGTTATATCTTCGATTAGAGTTGGCCATGCAATGCAAAAACTTTGTATTACAGTCACCTTCCTTCAAATGCAATACCCTAGACTTTTGTCTCTTACTAATTTCTTCTAACAGTGTAATCTTTTTAATATCTGTGCAGAGTCTTTCCTTCTCTAATTTCTCCTCACCCAATTAAGGAAATCTTTCTGCTTTAGCATCCAAGTCAGTCAACTTCCTCCATAAATTCTGTTTCCCTGTTGTGAAATTGCCAAACTTCGTTTCATTCCATTGCTTTAAATCCAATATCAGTGCTTTTAACTTCATGGCCAAAATATATCTAGGAGTCCCCTGAAAACAATAAGCTTACCACCAAGACTTCACCTTGTCCACAAAGCCCTCTGCCTTTAACTACATGTTTTCGAAACGAAAAGGTCTATACACCCATTTTTTTGATTCCCTCCCTCTTAACTGAATAGGAAAGTGATCCTATAAAACTCTAGGTAAGCTTCTTTGAGAGATACAAGTACTCATCCCAATGGTGGGAGAAAAGAAAACGATCAATTCTAGAACTTGAGGAAGAATTAGACCAAGTGAAAAGACGTTATGTGTAGTTCTAGTTGAAGTCGTATTTAAAATGTGCAAGTGACAACAGTGCAGCTATTATTTTATAGCTTGATATTTGATCATTGTCCTATTATGTTGGATTATGGGGTTTTGAAGAAAGGGAGTCCTTCAACTTTGAGAATATGTGGTGCATGCAGGTGGCTTTGCTGAACAGGTGAAAGTTTGGTCTAGTAGCTATAATTTCAAGGCTTATCTGGTTTTTGTACTGCTAAGAATTTTAAAGCTTTCAAATATTATTTTCAGGAAATGCCGAAATGGATTAAGGAACTGTTTGGAAATGTAAGGGCTTAGAAGGGGGGGACTATTAACCATCTTCTCCTACATTGTTTTTGGTCCATAGTTTAAGCTTTATTTGGTGTCTCATAATGGAAAATGTAAGGGGTTAGAAAGGCAAGACTATTAACCGTCTTCTCCTACATTGTGTTTGGCCATAGTTTAAGCTTTATTTGGTGTCTCTTGGGTCATGCCTTACTTGGAGAAAGATCTTCTAGCTTGTTGGAGTAGTGGTTTAATTGCCATCAAAGCAGACTTATTGTACACTGTTACTTTATGTCTGTGGTGCATTTGGGAGAAGCCTAATTCTAGGTCTTTGAAGGTATTGAATCCGTGTTGAAGTTCTTTTTCTTAGACCTCACATTTTGATTGGTTAAAAAATATTGGGGATCTTAGTTGTTCTTCTTTTTTGGAGTTCCTCAATCTTAGTAATTATAGGCTTTAATTTTGTTGTGTAGTTCTTGTATACTTCCTGTGTACTTGGACTTTTGCCCTTTTCTCTTTCAATAAAATTTTATTAATTATAAAATAAAATAATCCTTTTTGGTTTCTTGAAGGCACACCACATCACATCTCCATTCTTTTATCATGTTCTTCACCACCACTCTTTTATTGGGGTCATGCAAGCCGCTCACATTCCAGGACATTAAAAATAGCTTCTTGGGAATATATCAACAGTGCTTGTGATGTTGGGAAGTTTTGGAGGTTGATGTGTTACAGAAAGTTTGAGGTGGCCTCTTTACTGCTTTGAGAGGAAATAGTGATGTCATTTTCTTTGGAGGAGAGAGCATAAGGCAATGTAGGGGTAGGTTGTGGCTGGTTTAGGGTTAAGAGAATTTTGGAATTAAGGTTTAAAACTTAGCAAGAAAGGAAACGTTCAAAAATGGCTAGGGTTTTGGTAGAGAAAAGGGAAGTTTTTATTTAGGATTGCAAAAAAGGGGAGAAAAGGTGAGAAAAACTAAGATTGAATTTGTCTATTGAGTTGCAGAAATTATAGTTAGATTATATCTTACTTCACTGTCCTATTGCCGTGGATTTGCGGTCTGTGGTGTTGGGTTTATTTGGAGTTTGTTGGGTGATGCTGGATGACTTGTTAGCCTGTTGGCTGGTTGTTTTCAGCATCTTCAACATGTTCAATTGTGGATGGCTGCCCTGCATATGCTTGATCTCAAATTATTTATCTTTAGGACTTTATTGGATTGGATGTCAGTTTTGCATAGTTAGTATTTATGATGTGTTATTGTTTTGATTGATTCATGTAATTTGTGTGATTGATTGTATGGTCGCTAGTTGCATACTATGTGTATACTCTATTTTTTGATAGCAATAAAAATTTCATTACTCATTAATTTTTATTTTTTAATTTTTTGTTGCAGAAATTGTAGTTCTATTCTATCCCCTGATTAGAAAACTAAAATTAATTTATAAAATAAGAACTTCAATGAAATATTTTTTATAAATACTTGTAATTAGAGCTTGTTAGAATGAGCATTTTGGGCAAAAAGGTATTAATATTTGGAATGAAATACACTGTCTTATGGGGAATATTTGGAGAACGACTCATTAATGGCCTTTTGCATTCTACTGTGTTAAGCTTTCTTTTTGAGAGCATGTATATCTACTGTAGGTATTTCTCCTCTTTTTTTTCCCTGATTTTATTGATAGTATATATTTTAGAGTGTAATTGTTGAAAGATACTCATGTAAATTTCTTGTGTACCTTATTTATCTTATTTTGCTGAAGTGACAAATAGATATGATAGATATCAATAAATTGTTTTTCTCGTCTAGAATGATTGGGTTTGTAAATTTAATTGGACTCTGGTATACTCCTTTTCCTGCTTCCCTATATTTGATTTCTTGACATACAAGTGCACAGGTCCCTATCATTGTTGGTTGAATTTTGGTGAAAGCAAGGATTCCTTCAAGAGAGTTGGAACCTTCTTGGTTGTTGCTGGACAGTTTCTTGACAATTCAATAATTGACTCAAACTCTCTCTCTATGCTTTTAAAAGTAAAGTCACTCCAGCAAAGGTAGAATAAGTTCACATAGTTATTTCTTTCCAGTTAAGTTGGGTGAATTTATTATCCTAAAGTTTCTTCTGACTCCTCCTCCCTCTTTCCCTGTTCTAGGTTCCCTCAGCTTCATATTATGGGTCTTCAGTGTGGCAGTTCAGTTTGCTCTCCTATTGATCAAAGTCACCTAGTCCAACTGATAATGAAGGAATACATCACATTTCCAATTTTATTGTCTAACAAGACATTTCCTGAGGTGAGGTATAAATTCTTTGTTCAGATTTTCAGGCTATATTAAGACCTTTTGAGTGCAAAAAGTGTCGCATTCATCATGTTGTATTAGGCTGGCTAACTTGTTCTGGTTGAACTTTATTTCCTGGCCTAGTTGTTGGGTAAAATGGCATTAGTAAAGACCTCCAGTCATGCATGCAATGTTCATAGTTTTATAAGTTGGAGAGTATAAGGAATCAGAGAAGAGAGATGTTCAAGATTTTAAGGTACATAGTAGTGGTTGGAGTCTTGGGATGAGTTGTAGACCTAGATATTCTAGGTTCGATCCCCATGAGGAGTTCCCCTGGATAACTTGATAGTTGATACATGATTATGGCGGGTGGGGTCATGTATCCATGATTATAGGTTCCATATCATATAAAAAAAAAAATTTTAAAATCTAAGTAGATGATAATTATTTAAAATATAGATATATAGAGTACCAAATATACAAGAAGATCACCTTAGTTTTTTTTTGTTGATAAGTAAAGAAAATTTTATTCAAAGTCATAAAAAGGAGCCACCCAAGTATAGAGGAAATATACAGCAGGGAACCAAAAAAATCAAATACACAAATTACAAGCATCCTTCAAATCCATCAAATCATGAACCAAAAAAATAGAAAGACTTCCTATGATAGACATCCAATCCGATAGTGTTTTAAAAAAGAAAAGTTTCAAGTCGGCTGTTGAACCCTTTCAGAATGTTCCCATTTCTCTCCCACCAAATGCACCACATCAAACAATGAGGGACAACCATCTAGATAACATTATTACGATGATGACCAAATTTTTTTTGATATAATAAGTTTTATTAATATAAAAAAGGAACAATCAAGTACAAAAATTACAAGAATCAAGAAAATCACGGAAAGAGGCAAAATATTGGTTTCGCAAAGCAACCAACCAATCCAATAAAATTCTACAAAAAAATAACTTGAGCTCTAGTATGGATTTCTCATTATCTTCAAAACACCTACTATTTCTTTCCCTCCAAAGATACCACATTAAACAATGGGGAACAATTAACCATATATGACCATTTCAATGACGACCAAGCCTGCCTTGCCAACAAGCTAGGAGCCCTACAACAGACTGCGGCATAACCTAGCTTACTCCAAATAAACCAAAAACCATAAACCACAAATCCATAGCAGCCGAACAATGAAGAAAGAGATGGTCAATTGATTCACCATTACTCTTACACATATAACACAAATCTAATATCCAGATCTTTCATTTTCATAAATTGTCAATTGTCAAGCATTTCCCTAAACAAAGAAAGCCACTTGAGAAGGGATCTTCTGCTTTCAAATACTTTTCCATGGAAAACAACTATCATTAGAGCCCACTAGAAAACTATAATAATCATTAACCATGAATCCCTTATTTCTATCTAGTTTCCAACACATCTTATCCTCACCAAAACCCCTTACTGAAGAGCCATAAATGGAATCCATGAAGCTCGACACAACCTCTAATTCCCAAGCATGAACACTCCTAAAGAAACTTACATCCCAAAAAATTACCCCATTAGCGGACTTTATAAGCTTAGCCATACTTGCCTCCTTATCTTGGAAAAATCGAAACAATTTAGGATAGCTGGCTGCAAGAGATGTCTCCCCACACTAACGATCATGCCAAAACTTCACCCTTGATCCATCACTAATATCATACAGAATGTAATGTGAAAAAGAAGGCCATACCTGACTAATATTTTTCCACAAACCAACACCATAAGGACCCAAAACAGATCTGGTACACCAGCCACCCCATACACATCCATATTTCATCTCTATCACTTGCCTCCAAAGTAGACCAGCCACTACTAATAGTCTTCCATAAACTCACGCCCTAGGAGCCTGGAACATAATTAGAGCACCAACCTCCCTCCTCACTTCCATATTTAACCCTTATAACCCTTCTCCATAATGCTTCTCTCTCATACCCAAATCTCCACAACAATTTTCCCAATAGCGCTTCATTAAAATATCTTAAATTTCAAATTGCTAGACCCCTAGACTGGATAGGAGAGCATACCTTAAACCAATTCACCAAGTGACGTTTTGAATCATCTCCCAAACCACTCCAAAGAAAATTTCGTTGAAGTTGTTCTATACGATTCACTATATCCGCCGGAATCAGGAAAAAAGGGAAAGGAGATAAATTGGTAAATTGGATAAAGTACTTTTTATGAGAGCAAGTCTACCCCATTTGGAGAGATACAACCTTCTCCATTTGCTAACCTCCTTTCCACCTCTTATTTATCCTAGTAATATCATATTTTATTGAATTAGAATGAAGTCACAATTTCATTTCAAATCATCCTATGACCCCATTTTACCCAAATGATCCAAATCGCACGAGGATCTGGGCAGTATTAGTTGGATTGTGTAGGATCCTGTTCCCTGTTATCCAAGCCTTTGTGGGCTTATTTAGATTTATTTTTATTTTTACTTCAGGCCAAATAAATCTTGGATTGGGTTGATTAAGTCTTAGATATTTAAGTGGTTTACAAAAAATAGCTTATCAGACATTGCTTTAACTAAAAAAAGCCCTATAGTAAATCATCTTTAGCCACCAATTGAGTTATATAGTTGGTATTGACCAAAAACCAAAAATTAGCTCATTAGACATTGCTTAAACACAAAAGAGCCCTATAGTAAAATCATCTTTCACCGCCAATGAGTTATATACTCAACTAGCGCTTTCTTCAGGCATAATAAATAGTTGGATGGTGGGGTTGTGGGGTTCAAGGCAGAGGATGGTTGTTTGCGAATGGGGAGAGGAATTCGCAAACTAGAGGCATATTAACTGAAAAGTAGTAGCTTCCTATCAATGATTATACATTGAAGATGGAGATCAACGTCCCTTGCTGGGTGGTTTGCCTTTCTCTTCCATTGAGGAAGAGGAGGCCAATTGGCTAGATAGAGGCTTCACAAAAGAGGAAGTTTTTGATGCAGTAAAAAACATGAGTGGTGACAAAGCTCTAGTAACAAATGATTTCTCAATGGTGTTCTTCTAGTCTTGTTGGAGCATTAGCAGGGCATCATGAAGCAGGGCATCATGAAGGTTTTTCACTATTATTTTCATGAACATGTTGTGTTTGAGAAAAGCATCAATGCCACTTTCATTGCTCTTATTCCAAAAAAAAAAAATCAGGGGCTTTAGAGATTAAGGATTTTTGGCCTTAATCATTGGGGTCTACAAAATCATGGCCAAAGTATTATCTAATAGGTTGAAGATGGTGTTGGAGAAAGTGGTGTCTAACTCATTTTTGTTAGAGGGAAACAGATCTTGGATTCAGTTTTTATTGCCAATGCATGTTTAAATAGTAGGTTGAAATCTGGTGTGCCATGGCTGTTGTGTATGTTAGACTTGGAGAAATCCTACGATCATGTGCATTGGAATTTTTGTATTTATCTCCAAAAAAAAAGTTGGGGGTAAGGCTATCTATTAGGACCTCTCCTAGACCCCACAAAAGTGGGAGATTTGTGCACTAGGTACAATCTTTTTATATATTGCGAAGATTTGGGTTTAGTCCTCAGTGGAGGAGGTGGATTTATGTATGGATCTCCATAATTCGATTTTAAATTTTGGTAAATGAGAGTTTGAGTAGTTTTTTTTTTTTTTCCCCAAAGTTCTTGGGGTTGAGACAAGGGGATTTGTTGGATCTGTTATCTCCATTATAGAGGCTTTGAGTTGGTTGTTGGAGAGGGCAGTGCGAGGGCATTACTTGTTGGGATTCACTGTGGGATGCCTATCTTATATTGTGATCACGATTTCCTATCTTCTTTTTGCTGATAATATGTCAATATTTTTTGAGGTTAACTATGAACAAATGTGGGATTTGAATAGTGTGTGTGTGTTTACAAGCAGTCTCTGGTCTAAAGATAAAATTGGGGAAATTCAAGCTGGATTCAATAGGTGATGGGTCGAATGTTGAAGCATTAGTTGGTATTTTAGGTTGCAAGGCTTCTAAGTTATTGATGAGAAATCTGGGTCTTCCTCTAGGATTTTGCCTTAAAAGAAAAGGCTGTGTGGAATTCCAATGCTTCATAAGATGGAATGATGATTGGCTGGTTGGAAAAGAATATGTCTCTCTAGGGGAGGCCTAGTGACGCTAATAAAGAGCACCTTATCCAACCTCTCAACCTATTACTTAACTATTCCCTATTTCTATAGGGTTGCTCGTTGGGTAGAGAAGCTCTAAAGAGATTTCTTGTGGGGTGGATTTGGTAAGGAGTTCAAGTATCATCTGGTTAGTTGGAGATGTGTGTGTGAGCCCCTTCAAAGTAGTGTTTTGGCTATCAGGAATTTAGTTTTGTTCAATCAGGCATTGTTAAGGAAGTGGCTATGGAGGTACACAACTGAGAGAGGCTTTGTGGAAGATAGTGGTGGAGCACAAATATGAAAGCATGTGGGGAAGACGGTGCTCAAACAAAACTCAAGGTCCATACGGGTAGTCTTTGCAAATTCATAAGGAAGGGTTGGGGAAGGCTTTTACCAATCTACTAGTTTCAAGGTAGGCAATGACTTTTTTTTTTTAAGTTTTGGCATATCTCCTAGTATGATGGACAACCATTACAAGAGAGGTTCTCAAATCTATTCAGTATTGCAAGAGACAAGGATGTTGCAGTGGCAGTCTTTTAAGGTATGATTGGGACTCTTACCCACTGGGATATTACTTTGTTAGATATGTTCATGATTGGGAACTGTAGTCAGTGGCCTCTTTTATGGATTTCCTTTATTCAGGGAAGATAAGGCAGGGTGGGGTGGATACTCTGCGTTGGAATCCTTCACAGAATCTCTTTGAGGTTAAGATGTTATGAGATATTACTTTTTACACCCCATTCGCCTTTTCCTTGAAGGAGTCTATGGAAGCCTAAAGTTCCTCCTAATGTCAATTTTTCATTTGGACAACATCTTTGGGGAGAATTCTAACTATTGACAACCTCAAGAAGTGTCAAATAATTGTTATTGATTGGTGCTGTATGTATAAGAGGGATGTGGAGACTATCGATAATATACTCCATTGCCCTGTTGCTCACAAACTTTGGAGTATGGCATTCTCTATTTTCGAGGTTCAGAGGGTTATGCCTAAAGATGTTGTGGAGCTTTAGCAAGCTGGCAAGGAAAGTTTAGTAGGTGTTAGTGTGACGATTTGGAGAGCGATCTCACATTGTCTCATGTGGGGCATTTGGTAAGAGCAGAATGCTGCAAGGAAATCGCTTTGTTGCTTTCTTTCTATGTTTTATTCTTTTGGGTAAATTGCAAAGTACACCCTTGAAGTTTGGGGGTTGCTTGGATTTTACACCCTAAAGTTTGGTTTCTTAGCAAAACTTCACCCTTTGTTAGTTTAGACTGTTAAGTGACACGTTGGTGTGTTTATAGCCAAATCAGCCCTAAAACGACACTGCTTCTCTTAAAACAAAAAGAAGAGATGGCACAGAGACATTTCACCCAAGCTAGAGGAAAAAAAAAAACTGGTGCCAGTATGACACTGTTTCAGAGTAGACCCACGAAGCCAAATTAAAACCCATCTAGTGTTGTCGTAAAGCTCAAAGAAATTTGCAAAAGAGGACAGTTAGGTGAAAATTTTCCTCCGTTTTCTATTTTCCTTTTAACTTGAAGAATGGAAAAAGACCCCAACCAAAAGAAAGAAAAGAGACAGAGAAGAGAATTGAAGCAAATTGCAATTGACAAAGCTCCACTTAGCTTAGCATAAGCATAGCCACGTTGACATTACCCCCAATTCAATCATTCGCAGGGTAATGTGCACCCCGCTGATCAATCTCTATTCACACATCACCTGTCCTTTCTCTTCCAATCCGATCATCAAAGCCCTAGCTAGCAAAAACACACATGCAAAACCCATCAAATTCCAATTCTTTTAGAGAAATAAATTTTAATAAATGTTCATCATCATCAACTTATAGTATAGTTAAATTGAGAGAGAGAGAGAGATCAAAGGACTCAGAGATCATTAAATTAGTTGGATGGGTTATGATATGGTTTTTGGGGTTTGGATTTGGGAATAGGTTGAGTTACTAAAACGATGTCATACTGGCACTAGAGTTTTGTGTTTTTAGTTTGGGTGAAACGACTTTGTGCCAACTCTTCTTCTTCTTTTTAAGTGAAACAGTGGCAAAAAAATAAACATATCAACACACCAATGTGTCACTTAACAATCTAATCTAACAGAGGGTGGAGTTTTGCCAACGAAACCAAACTTTAGAGTGTAAAATCCAACTTCTTAAACTTTAGGGTGTAAAATCCAAGCAACTCTAAACTTTAGGAGTGTACTTTGCAATTTGCCTTATTCTTTTTTAAACTGTAGATGATTTAGTGCTGTTGATTGTTGATTACATTTACATCATTATTTTTGGTTAATGTATGTAGGTGGCAAATGCTGCATGTTATATTCTATTTAAAGATTCTAGGAGTAAAGTCATTTACCATGAGAAGGGCCTAGATCTTGGAATTCTTAACAAAGGTATGCATGTTTGCTGTTATCTTCCACGCCGTAGCACTTTGTACTTCTTGTATTAAAAAATTTAAGCAGAAACATCCTCCAATTAATGTGAAATTATAAAGTATATTATAAATTGGTTTGTTACGTAATACCTCCTTTGAATTTGATGTACTTCTTCTCTGGTGGAGTTGCCCTTGCTTACGTTCTCTATACCTGGTTGCACCCCCTTGGGCTGCTTTTAATGAGTTTTCATGTTTCAACAAACTAAAAGAATTCAAATACCAGGGTCATTAATGCATTACCCTTTCTTTTTTGTCTTTTGTTTTTCTTGGTTAATTGTTATATATACTATTATTGTTTACTTGATATGACAACTTTATGTTTTTGAAATGCATGGGAGATCTACATGAACGCATTTTCAATATGTGTGCTTGTTTGCAGCTGTTGAGGAGTTTGGTGTGCAACCTGATGAGTCTAGGTTTGTCCACAACTTGAAAAGCACTTGGTTTAAGAAAGCTGAGATCACTAAGGAACCGTATTTATGTTCTTTGCGGAATTTGCTTCTGTACTTCCCAGGTACAATGTTCCAAATCATGATTTGTTGTTTGAATTTCCATTTGATTTCATTTGCCTTTTGGCATATTATGAATATGGTTGAATATCTTCATGATATTCATCATATGTACTAGGGTTCTTCTGCTTTCTTTTTAATTATTTTTTTTGGTATTATTATCCTAGTACATGTGGAGTATACAAACGAATAGCGAAAAGAGATTTCTGAATTAAGCATACCAGGGCATTATTTCCCTTATAAAAATTAAAGGGAAGCCTGGCTCCTAAGATGCTGCTTGCAAAAGATATCATTCTTGATCACTGCTTTAATTTCCACTTACATCTGAATTTGGATATTCTTATAGACTACCTTTTTGATGGAGATCCCTGAGTATTTATTGGTTATTCACATTGATAAAAAATAAGACCAACCAATTCATAGGATATTTTTATTTTGTCCTACCTTTAATGACCATCTCATCCTCTTATTGTGGCATGATTGGAAGATTGTTATTGTTATATCGTATGTAGAAGACTCGGTCTTTTATATACATATTTACATACATTCAAGAGTTGTATGTATTTATGTACCATGACCTAGCGCATAAGTGCCACTAGGAGGCTTGAAGGAATTTTGACAATTATGTTGATAACCAGACATGGTAGCTATCATAGTACTTTGGGCTTTCTGTTTTAGGAAACGGAAGTTGTGGTTCCGTAACTTTGCGTGTTCAAGATACCTTTTATACTACTTGCCTTTTCTTTTTGTTTGAAAAAGTGGCTTGTACAATATGTTATTGAACTAAGTGTATATTTTTGTGTGGGGAGGCTTGAAAGAATTTTGACATTTGTGTGTGTGTGTGTGTTTGTACTCACATGTGTGACTTGCTTTTGTGTTCATAAAAGAGGCAGAATTTTGTCCTATTCTAATGGTAACCATCAAACGCCATTTTGTATGCGTTTGACATCAGCTTATTTAGCTTTTTGCTAAAAGTGTGCTAAAGTATTCTTGTACTTCGAAAAAGTAAGGTTTTAAAAAGTTGTATATAAAAGCTAAAAGCTGATAAAAAAAGCTGTTGCCATGCCAAACACACTTTATCTTAGTGATGATTTTCCTGTTGACTTTTTAAATTTATTGTCTTCTTGTCCACCAAGAAATAGAAAAATTGAAATCACTTAAATCTAGGATTATTAGTCAGGGCTTGGATTAACTAATAAGAACATGGTGATATCATTTATTTCAAGCTGCTGTTCAACATATTTCAGGATCAACTTGATACCTGTTATTTGAACAGTTTGACATGACTTTTCACCGTCATTGAGATTTTAATGAACCTAAATTAGGTTTTGAATCAAGATCACGTCAAGGCAAAATCTTGAGATAATATGTAAATAATGAAAATTGGTTCAGTTGATTTAATTTTTCTTGTTTAGACCAGAAGTTGTGATGTAATCTTTACTAGTTCTTCATGCTGCAATAAAATACTTATCTAATTTTCTCAAAATCTGCCATTGTTTATTACAGATTGCATCTCTGCAGATGAAAGCAGCAATCGTCTCTTCCTTTCAGACAGCAATCATCATCGAATAATCATAATAAATGGCAACGGAAAGATTTTGGATTGTGTATGTATGAAAACCTTTAAATGGGTTCATGTCAAAATGCAATTCAGTTTTTAGTCTTTCATTTACTGGTGGCTTTATTGTTTGGTTTTTTGTAACAAAATAAAATGGATATCCCAAATAACAGACATATGCCCATGCACGCATACAGACACACTTGCACTCTCACAGGACAGGACCCTCACATGCATGCATGCACAAACAGATTTTACACGCGTAACTTAATGATAAAACAAGGGTTTGTTGCAAATATGAAATTAAAATGAGAATTATTAATTCTCGAAAATGGAGTTGTTCATTTGATTTGACAATGTTATGAAGAATTACAATTGCTGTGATCATCTCAATTACCATAAAATTAGGGAATACTCACACTTTTTTGTAGGAATGTTAATTCTCACGTATCTTGTATGGAAATTACTAATCTGATATGTAATTCAACTTTTCTCTAAAAAAGTAACCATATTGAATTAGTTTAGAAAAATAAAATTCTTATTTTCAACCAAAAATATTTTTATCAATGTTTAAGGGTTTTGTTTTTTTTTTTTTTTTTTGGAGGGGGGTGGGGGTGGTAGAAAATTATCCATAAGGGTTAAATTGTTGATTTTATAGCTACTAAATGTATAAGATTATTTTAAACAATAAAAGTCACACTTCTATAAAATAAAAATAATACATAATAAATAATAGAAGTCATACTTGTAAATATAGTGTTGTCTAAAAATACAATATAATTCAAATTCTTTTTCATAGGCAAAATAATTCAACTTCTAAGCATATTCAAACAAATAAGTGCTTCTAGATTTCTTGGAATGTTTCCATATGTAATGTATGATTGTTCTTCTGGTTAAATTCTGTATGATATTCTTTCATGAGAACTACAATGAAAAAGGACGTGTGGGAGTCTTTAAAGAAGAGCTGTCTATCTCAAGTTTTTGTCATAATATACACAATTTAACTCTTTCTTTTAATTTCAAGACAAATACATAACGAGTTTGGTTTTTACAAAGCCACCTTTACTTTTATTCAACTATAGGCATTCAGCAACTAACCATTTGTGCAAAATTGACTGTCAAAAGACAGTAGTATAGGTTTGAAGACTGTTGTCTACTGAACTTTTGATACTGATTATTTGAGTTCTTTCAAAAAATTTGAGCCAGGAAGTTCATTTGGAGGACAAAAATACCTCCCCATGGTCACTACTCTCATTAGACTTTTTTTTTTTTTTAATTTAATTTTATATTTGATTTTAAATGGATGGCCAATACTTCAAAATGAAGATAGGCAGAGTGACCGATGCAGTCCTAGCCTTCAGCTATTTTGTATGATCAACACAAATCAAGGGCCAACTATCTTGTGATTGGTGTTGTGATGCTGAATGGTGTTGATTTTCTTTGAAGCTATTATGGGCTTGAAAGTCAACGTTGGTAAGAGTGAGATTGACATAGGACAAGGGGGAACAACAAACTCTGATTTAGAACACCAAGGCAGATCTGGTATAGCTTGGGTTTTGAAGGATTATGGTTAGGTTTTGGTGGGAATAGGCTATAAAACAATAGGGTTTATAGGGTTTTCAAAGGGGACAAGGATTAATAGGGTTTGGGAATGAAAACAAAGGTTAAAATCAAGATTTGGGTTGATGTGAACAGTGATGTGAACAGTAATCGTGGATAGTAAAATTAAAGAAAATAGATAAATTCTAGGAATCACATCTAGACTTCCTAAGCATCACACTTAGGGGAATCTGTGGACCATCTTTTACTCCATTGTAAGTTTACTCATGCTTTATGGAGTGAAGTTTTTCAAGTGTTTGGGATCCAATGGGTGATGTCGATGACGGTTAGTTCTCTTCTTTTTGCATGAAGGAATTGATCTGGGAAGCACCTATCAACTACTTGGGATATGGTTCCAGCATGTTTAATGTGGTTAATTTGGTAGGAACGTAATACCCGTACCTTTGAAGATAAGGAGAGACCCTTAGATCTCTTAAAATCTCTTTTATTTGGTACTATGTTTTAGTGGGCTCAGATTTGGGGTTTACGCAATGTCTTTCCGTTCCTGATTTTTTGCATTTTGTTAGCTTTAGCTCTTGAGTTCTATGTATTTGTTTCATGTTCAAAGTGGTCATCATCGTGAACACATTCATTTCATTTAACAAGTCTTATTACCTATCAAAAAAAACTATCTTGTGATTTGTTGGCCCAAAAATCCTGTATTTACTATAAATAGACTGGGGCTTTGGTAACTAAAGGACATTTCTGATCATTCTCCTCTAATATGACACACTCTTTTCAAGTTATATGGGTAATGGGATTAGTTGACTAGAGGCAGATCTGTTATTCTTTTAGAAGGAGAAGAATCAGAAAGATATGTGGACAACTTGAGAGCAAGCAAGACCAGTTCTTGACATGAAGGATTCTATAAAGAGAATTAGTGTGCTGGAGATTAATAAACTAAGAAAGAGACGACCAAAAGGATCACTTGAGGAACTACTTCTTAGACTATCTTAGAATAAGAGAAGCAAACTTTTGAAATTATTTGAAGCCTGAAGCTGTTCCTGCAAGGCAGGGAAGCTTCTCTGTAAAGTGGCTTGCTCCTCCCACAGAACATTGCTCCTCAGAAATGCCCTTCTCTGAGCTGGGGCAAGACACCAGTGGGTTGTTTTCTGCTGGAATCCACTCCTCTAAGACTTGACCCCCCTTGTTAGGCAGTTCTACCATTTACTGAGTCAAACTCATTTGATTTTGTATACCAAGCAATCCAAGTTCCTAGTATGTAAATTTTTGTAATTTTTATGCAGTCCTCTATTTTGTTTTAAATTTCATGATGCATTCAGATTACCCTTTTATTTTTCCTTCCCTTGGGTTCTGGTCATCCCAAATTTCATCCCTTCAAAAAAAAATAAATAAATAAATATTAAATCTATATTCTGATATTCGATATTTATGTGTCAGATTGGTTCTTCCCCTGGTTTTGAGGATGGAGCATTTGAGTCTGCGAAGTTGGTCCGTCCAGCAGCTTCATTTTATCATGCTGTAGATGATTGCCTATATTTTGTGGATTCAGAGGTATACTTTTGGAACGTATTGAATAGCTAATTGTGATATGACAGATTTTGTATCAAGACCCTTGAGTTTGATATATTCTAGGCAGATAAAACTGTGCTGATTGACAATTTCTTTAAGAACCCCGCCTTTTGAAACTTTTATACAACTCTGCTGCACCAACTATCTGATTATTGATGGATTCTGCTAGACTTTTGGAGGAAAAAGTAACAGATATCATCTAATCCTTCTCTACTTATTGTAAATGGACCACAGTTTTTTGGTTTTTCATCTTAGATGTAAGGTAATAAAGACTACTGGTTGATCAACCAATTGCCACATGAATGAGTAAATGAGTAATGATATCAATAAGGTCATATAATCTGATATTGTTGCCTAATTTATTAGTTCACGAGTCCTCTGATTGTGAATACTTTCTGATTGGCAACAGGTTTCTTGTGCCTTGTATTAGATGCTTTTTTCACGGCAAATTAACTCTTATTAATATTTCACTGAAATTTGTTATTACCAGTGATAAATTCTGTATTTTTCCTCGTTAAGTACTAGAAAATGTATACTTGCATTATCTGTAGATTACAAACTATAGATTACATAGCAAACCAAGAGTAATAATTGAGGCATAGTAATTTTAAATTCTTCTCAACTAGAATTCACAAATTCTTTTAGGTTTGCTCAGCAAATTGCTTTTCACTATTAGTTCTCTATATGACTGCCCTTTTTGTTAAATGAGAGATGCTGTCTTTTCTCACAAGACATTTTATTTACGTTTTTTTTACTAATAATTTTATTTGCATTTGTCTGTCTACTAAGAACCATGCCATCAGGAGAGCTGATATGGGAAAGAGAATTTTAGAGACTCTCTATCCAACAAGCAACATTTATAAAAAGAGTAATGGTTTATGGACCTGGATCATGAACAAGCTGGGACTAGGAAGAAGTGACGATACAAAATCTGAAGATTTGGATTCTGAATCTTTGATGTTCCCTTGGCATCTGATGAAATCAAAGGATGATACTTTAATAATCATAAACCGCAGGTAAAGGACACTATTTTGTAATTATAACTTCTACAGTAAATTGTAGTTACTTGTTTCTTTTCTCCAAATGCTGCAACCTTGGAAGACTAATTTGTTGCTACTTCAAAATTTTGTCAATTCAAGAATTATTTTATTTAGATCAATATGTAAGTCCAATTGAAAAAAAGGTTGTAAGGTTTTAAAAGTCTAGTTATAAGTATTCTTGGGTTGGCACAGTTTTTTAATTTGAGTTTTTATTTTATTAGTGTGGCGAAGGGCAAGGATTTAGTTCTTTTATTTTCTGAATTTAGCAGCTGTTTATGTATTCATTTTTGGAGACTAGAATCTGAAGTATTGTCTGTACTGTACTGCTGCAGTCCCAGGGGCCTCTACATCTAGGCTCAAAAGTGAAAAAAGATTTTCAACATAGGTGAATTGGGGGGCGGGGGGGGGGGGGGGGTGTTGGGGGAGTTGTGAGGGGCCTATGAAGAGAGATTATTTTCTGCTTTATTCTCAGAATTAGTAGTAGTGATGAGGAAAATAGTATTTGTACTAATTTGTTTTTGAGGTCAGACTTTATGGCAAGTGCCTTTTGTTTAAATAATGTCTTGTGGGTTTGTGTCCAGGAATTAGTCTCTCTAAAATTGGAGATAAGGCTGCCTAACTAACTACCTTTTACAAAGCCGCATAAAATTGGGAGCAATGTATATGAGTATAGCCTTTCTTTTTTGGATCTACTAGTTGCAGCAGTAGAAAACATGTTAGAAATTTCTTACTGACACTGTTATGACGTATACACAAATATTCATAACCTTTTAGATATCTCAACAATTGTATCAAGGGAAAGGATAAAAGCATAGATATTCATTTTCATGAGTGAAAACATATCAATAATTCAATTAGCCAATGTTGGTCCAGCTAAGGCAGTGCAAAGATATTACTGCCCAAAAAAGTATGTTGTCCTGTGTGAAGTTTGCAAATAGAACATAATTTTGAGCATGCTGATTATGCTCAGTGTCCATGTGTCTCCACTAAAATAAGATATAAATGTCTTAAATATATTCAGTTACTGGCCTACATATTTGTTGTCGACCATACATTTATGTAATTCTAAAAGGGTGGGTATCATAAATTGGTTTTATTTGCAGCTTTGAAACTCTTTGGATCATGGATATGACTTCAGGAGATATAGAAGTTGTAAAAGGTTTGGAATTAGTTTCTTGCCTCCTGGTTTCTTGTTTAATTGTGTCAACTTATAGGTCTAATATTAGTTCATGAAAATTCTTACGAAGGATTTCCAAAGATTTTGGAAACCTGTGGACAGTGGATCATGGAGAAAGTGTCCCTTTTGAAACGGATTCCATTTGATTGGTTGCAACCACAGTTTGAAGCTTCCTGTTCACAAGAGGAGCTTTCATATGCTCGTCTCATGTCTTCATTAACAACCTTGCAGAATCACATATTCATTTGTGACACAGGTATCAGTTTTTACTGGATTATGACCATCTACCTTTCTTATGAACTTATTCGATGGGTTGTGTACTGTTCTTATTTCATCTCATGTGTTTCTCTAGTTGGACAGAGGATTCTGAAAGTTGATGGAGATTCTGGTGTCTTTTCAAACCTCCAATTTTCAAATTTTGGGATCCTTGGTTTACCTTATTGGTTGTCTTCCCCTTTAGAGAGAGTTTATGCTGTGTAAGTATATGTTTACTTATGTTGAAAATGTTGAGGCTTTTTCATTATAAATATTTGGCCATGTTTGTTTTACAAATGCAAATATAAAGCAGATATGGTTCCCGCTAAACTCACTATTTTTTCAATCCAATATCTGTCTAATGTGATGGCAGTGTGCTGAGTTTCTTTATTCTGAACCCCACTTATATTTCCCTCCCCCCCCCCCCCCCCCCCCCAACTTTCTGGCTGCTTTGACAGTAATTATGGACTTTGTGGAGCACAGATTGATCAGCTTCAATGTTTCAGATTGCTGCCAGGTATTATGTTTGAATTATAGTTGCCAAAACACTTAGCAAAGGCTAGGTGATGGGTCTACCAATTGCCTAGGCAGTTGCCAAGTGACATAACATTTAAGGGTTTTGCCTTTGGACTTTGATTTGAACAACTAACACCCCGGTATGTGGTGTGCACGTAGTAATAATGGCATTTCAAAATTATTGATGATGTGCTAGAAACAACGTGCAGATAACATGATTAAATCACCTTTGATGAAAAAAATAAATACTAGCAAAGAGTTTGATATGTTACAAACCTAATGTCCAAGGGGTTAATTGTTCAAATCAAAAGTCTCAGCACCAAATTGACACTCACGTCAAATTCCAAGGGTTGTATTTGTAAAAGGCTCTAATAGTCATATATACTAACAAAAGGGTGCACACATTGATTTTGATCCTACCATCTCCACGGTTATTCATCATACAAAATAACTGCTAAGTTTCCATTCTATCCATCGGGAAATAGTTTCTAAGATTGAGGGGTAAAAGGGAATTACAGTAATTGTTGGATTGAGAGAGAGAGTGGAAGAATTTCTGAAGTGGGGTGTGAGTTATTCAATGGATGTGATGTTATGTTAGCTAGTTTCTTAATTAATGTTTTTAATTTAAATGTAGAAAATTGCTACATAGCAAATAGAGAGGACTATTCTAAATTTCTGTCACAGATCTGGTGGTTCCATCCCACCTCAGGGTTCACTCTAGTAATACTAGAGTTTGTATGGCATGCATTATTATATTAGTGTACTACAAGTTTCCACCTATTAAAAAAAAAAAAAAAGTGTAATACAAGTTACCAATTATGTGATTCTAGGCAACTTGATATATAAGAAAAATATAGTGCAGAAAATATTTGTTGGAAGTGTTCTGTCTTTACTAGGTAAAACCATAAATTGGAGAAAATATAAGTCTTTGTTTTGAATTATGCATAAGGTCTTTGGACATGTGTGTGTGTGTGTGCGTGCGCGCGCATGCATGTGAAGGGTTGAGTTCAAGTTAAAGGGCATTGGGTTCATTGAAAACCCAATTAGGTACTACTGAGGTTCGTGGGAGATATATATATATATATATATATATATATATAAATATAAAGGAAGCACAAAAACAGTAAAGAAAAATAAACTAAAAGCAGTTAGATAAAACTCAAAAGTCCATAAATTCTAAGATCCCCTTGATAGAAAAGGACAGTGAAGTCGAACTCCACTCTGCTCCTGTCTCTCAAAGCACTGCATATTCTGTTATCTCCAAAGACACCACATGAGACTGTTTGGCTGCAGGGGGGGGGGGGGGGTGGTTAGATGGGTTGGATCACACTTTCTATGGAAAAATATTTGGAAAACTGAAAACTCCTGTCCCATGAAGGGAAAACTATGGCGTGTAGCTCTAAAGAGGATTTTGACAAAGGATAATCTATGGCAGAGGGGTATAATCATTTTGGAATGGTGCTTTATGTGTAAAAGATTGGGGGGGGGGGGGGGTTGGTTTTTCTTGAGATGGCCCAAAATATGGCACTCTTTTAAAAGTTAATGAACACAATATTGATAACTTTCCTAATTTACCCTTTCCTTTATTTAAAAAATCAATAAACTCAATATCTCTCTTCCAATAGAGTTTCAATTAAGGAGAGTAGTTTTGGAAACTTGTGCCTTTTTATTTGAAAGGCACTGAATTAAATGATGTTCTTTTTAAGTTGGATTTTCTAATCAAGATCAACAATATTGGACAAAGGGAGTATTGACTTTGCATGAAAATATCCTTGAAATTTTGGCAGTTCAACCTTGATGTTGTTTTCCCACTTGTGCTCATACCTCAATGAATCTTTTCCTTAGAGGAAGTCCAAAGGGACTCTCAATGGGTTCATCACTCCTTACACTGGGAGGATGCAAGTGTTGCACCATCTTGGTCAAGACAATATATTCCTTCTCAACTGCTCAATCTCATTTTCTTGAGGCTGATGTTGTTGATCCTCATTTTGTTCCACGTGAGTAGTAAAAAGTACCACGGTTGGGGTCTTCTCCATTCCTTCATCCCCTACTCTGTCAAGCTCTTACTCCCCATTATTAATTAACAAGTAGTGCTTAGTTTCTCAAGTAAGGATTTCTAGAACAACTGAAATCAAAGTGAAAATCAAATCGGAAGATCTTGTATTCAGCCAAGACAAAATAAATCTGATCAGAATTCTCAAGTAGATTCAGATATGCTTGGCCAAACAGAGTTCTTCAAGGAGGTAACTTGATCAAAACAAAGGGAAATCAAATCAGAATCCCCAGCTAGCTGAATTCTGAAGGCTCTTATCAGATTTTGCAACATTCAAGGAAGGAAAATCAAAGCCTAAGTTCTAATACCAGAAATAATGCAACAAAATTTGAGGCTTCAAAGAAAGAGAGAGTGATGAAAAATGATAGAGAAACTCTTATCTCGATGTTGATTTCAAAGTAAAATTCTCATGCAATGACTAAAGTTGCTATTTATACACTAAGGAGTTGGTTATGCTAAGACATCATCCTTAATAACCACCTCTTAACAAACTATATAGCTAGCACATGTAAAAACAATTAATCTCACATGCTAAAATCATAACAAACGATAATTAATCACATGTTTAAAATATAACAGACTTTAACCATAAAATAATTAGTCACATATTTTTAAAAGAAGGTTCATTGCCTTCTAGATTATTCAGCAATGTCCTCATCACATGAGGAATAGTCGGCAACCTCATGATGCCCATGTAGATTATCTGGTTATGATCCATGCCATATGGGAACAGTCAGCCCTCTACAGCAAGGTTGAATCTCAAAACAAAAATACAAAGTGAGTGTCCATAATTTTTGAGGTGCTTTAATTGGAGGCCAAAACATGAAAAAAAAATATATATACACACACACATGTTCAAAAATAAGAATTATACTAAATTTCAAAACTAAATTTCTTTGTGAAAATAGAACTAACGCCTATTCATTTTTTTCAAAAAATAAACAAAAGAAAAGATATAAAAAGATTGTTTCTTGATACATTTCTATTCAATCATTTGAATCTATCATAATGCAACTTGTCTTCTAAAAAAAAAAAATTACAAAAATCATCAATGCTTGCTTTCGTACTAAAAATCATGGTATTTCCCCCTTCGATGTACAAAGAAGTCTGGATTTCTAAGTTGGTTACTATTGCATCAGACGATGGTAGTAGGAGTTGGAATATTCAATTCCACTGTGCTCCTGATGATTGGGAGGTGGAGAGAGTGTATGTTTTTTACGAGCATATTTATTCCAAAATGCCAAGGGGTGAGGGGGTTGATAGATTTGTTGGAAGTTAACCTCGAATGGTGTTTTTGATGTGCGCTCTTTCTATAATTCCTTATCCAACACTCCTACCTTTCCTTTCCCTTGGAAGTGTATTTGGAGTGTTAAGGTACCTAGAAGAGTGTCTTTCATTTTATGGACAGCAGGTCAAGATATTATTCTCGCTATTGATAACCTTGTAAAAAGGAACCTGCCTTTGGTTAAATGGTGTTGCTTGTGCCGTTGTGATGGAGAAACAGTGGATCATCTCTTGCTTCATTGTAAATTTGCTCATGCCTTATGGAGTGAAATCTTTCTTATGTTTGGAATGCAGTAGGTGATGCCAAGGACAGTTGTTTCTCTTCTTTTTGCATGGGAGAATTATTTGGGGATACACTTTTCTTTGGTCTGGGATATGGTGTCAACCTATTTAATATGGCTAATTTGGAGGGAATGAAATACCCACACTTTTGACGATTTTGAGAGATCTGTTGAAGTCTTTGCTAGTTGGGACTTTGTTTGTATGGTCTTGTACTTGGGGATTTACGCAATGTATTTCCGTATTTGATTTCATTCAATCTGCTTCCGTTTCTCTTTGATTTGTTTGTATTTGTTTCAAGTACAGTTTGTTCATCATCATCGCGAACAAGATGTACTTTTTTTAATGAAATTATCTATTACCTATCCAAAAAAAAAAAAAAAATCGTTAAAAGATCATCTTTTATTTTGTTGTGAAGCCTAGTTTAACAAATTGATCATAATTGAAAATGCTTGTTATCTGAATGGATCTTGTTGAGTGAATTGTTTCATTGTTGTATGTCCTACTTTAGTTAATTTTTTCTTACTTGGACCCGCAGTACTTCTTTTGACTACTCCTAAGATATAATGGAAACATTTTGTTATGGTGGAGAGTGGGGAGTGAAAACACCAATGCAGCAGAGAACTAACGCATGAATCGGATCTACTTATATAATTGCAATAAAAACTAAAAGAGGAAATAGAAGTACAACCATTCTATGATAGAAACAGCAAGAATCACGAAAGTTAAAAGTCATATTTCTTATCATTATATGTCTAATATTCTTACTAAAAAAAACATATTAATGTAATACACCAAAAAAAAAAAAAAAAAACTCCGAACACACAAAAAAAGAACTCAAACAATCCTTAAGCTAAAACCATGAAGCATGGCATCGCTAAAAACCCAAGTCTCGAACTTTTAACTTTGGATCTCAAACACTGAACAAGCAAACTATATTGCCAATTACATATGCATCAAGTTACCATTTTATTTTCTAGATTCTTTGGGTCAACTTTCAATTTAGAAGTGCTAGTTATTAATTTGGGTTGTGGGGATGGCCCCCTAAAGAAATTTGTTGTTTCTTTCTTCTTCTTCCTCTGGGAGTTCAGCCAATCAAGTCAAAGTGCTTACCTTGGCTGAGCAGTATTTTTTAAATAAGCACTTGTTTTGTTCACATAAGGAGATCATGCTACTGGCTTGTCACATAAGTAATAAGCACTTGCATGTCAATGGTAAATTTACCTGTCAGAATTTTTGTGATTCTCATCTAGAATATTCTCATTGTTCGAATTATGCAATATATTTTAATCTGATTGGTGATCATTGAATTCACCTATATGTGGCAGGTAGGATTGATATTCAGTTAAATGTGGATATCCCTGTGGATACTGAGCTTGTAGAACCATTACAAGACGGATGTATATGGCACCAGGCAAGAGGAGCTGCTACTGAAGTCTCAGCAGTAGAGGATGTTGCTGGATCATCTGAGAAGGTTCTCTCTCTCTTTACTTTGCAGTACTTTATTTTCTGAAATATTTTTTTTGGTCCTTCATAAACTTGTTAGTCATACTCCTATTATGCCTGTTGCTTAAGAGTTCAGCTTTTGAATGAATGTAGGTTGGTGTTGCCCAACAGTGGTATGACGAGTTGGATAGTCTTGCCTTCTCTACACCTGAAACAGAACTGACTGTTGAAGATGATAATATAACTAAGGATAATAAATTTCAAGATGAAAGGGTTCACATTAACTGTGCTGTTAATACAAGTCCAGGAACAAGTGAGGTATGCTTGTTCAATTGTTTGTATTTATATTTGTTTGTTTAATTGTTTGAAAGCAACAGAATCAAAGAGCAATGAGAAATTTTCTTTGTTTTCCTGCCAACTGTGCTCAATGCTGGAATTTGGAGCAAAAGAACCATCTATCCCATAAATTGTGAATCCGGAAATAACCATATTTAACTTAGAAACAACCTAATCAGCTGAGTTGGTTGACAAGTAAAACCAGTTTGTTGTCTGCTTCAAATTTGATTGTAAAATGAATTACTGACTAGTGAATGTTTCAATTCAATTAAACGATGTTGGATGCAGTGAACTGTCAAATGAATTAGTTGTTACTTCTATATTGGCTCAATTATTACTTGTGAATAAAACAGAGCTCAAATGATTATATCTTTTTTCCCCTTTGTTGGGTCTATCTGATGAATAATAAAAATGGTGAAAAGAATATGGTGTGAGAAAAATTATTTGTACTCCAAAACCTATTTTGTTTTTTAGATTATGACTTCCCTGGTCTTCCTCTCTTGGACGATCTTCTCAAAAAGGTCAAAAATGGAACAGAGGTTCAATTAACATCTTGTAATACAATTATATAATACTATAAATATGGCTTGTAAAACGTTTGTCTACCATTACAATGTAAAATTTGGATGTAACATTTTTGGGTTCATACTTTGTATTTGTTCTTTTCTGAGACTCCATTTTTGTTCACTTAGTACTGACCATCTTCTTTCCTAAAAATGCCACAGGTTATTATTTGTGCAGTGTTGTATCTAAAACTAAGAAAAAACCCAGATTTAGAAGAGGACAATCAGGAGAAATACGCAGCACGGATAGTGGATATATTGAAACCAGAGAGAACTGTAAGAACAGGAGGAGAGTCGTGCATTCACTTGTTAAAATCAAACAAGGATTTGAGAGACCTCATTTTCATGAAACCCCTGCATGTGAGGATAAAATTTGATAGTCCTGATCACCCAAAAGCTGATAATTCAAAAGATATAATATTAACGGACTCCTCCGTTGAGGTCAATGTGTCACTTTACTCATAATGCTTAGGTTGATGAGTACAAATTTTTTCAGTCATTTAGTTCAATTTTATTGTAATGTTCTGTAATCTATCATTAGGATTAATGGTTTTGCTGTTCTTAAGGAAAATGACTACTCTGATACAGGGAGTGAGTAAAGTCATGTGTTTTGGAATTTCAATGTGTTCGGATGATCGTAGACTTGGATTATTGAAGGGTAAGTATGATGAACTGTATTCTCAATGTTCCAGAAATATCCTTGAATTTATGATGTTAGAGAGAGAGAGAGACAGAGACAGAGAGCAATGTTTACTAGCTTCATTTTATATAAAAATATGAGGTTGTTACCCTTTAATATATTTTTGTGGCAACTGCTAATTTTTTCATTTTTGATAGGTAGATGGCAGGGGAAGAGGAAGCGAAGTTCAAATTACAGACATGGGCACCACAAATGATGTTATTATCATTAATGGATTATCTTTTGAATCCCATTGTAATGATTGAGAAACGTTCATCTAGCAAAGAATTTTGCCAAATTATCAGCATTTAGAAAGTTAGAAAAATGGAATAACTAAACTTGGTAGGAAGAACTAAACTTTTTGTCAATGATGCAACATAGACAGTACACGGGAAAAATTATTGTTTAGTTTTAATTTTTGAACTATATAGCCAAATAGTCCACTTTTTAAACTATGTAAAAAGATACTCTTATTTTGGAACTTGATTTTTTTTTTTTTTTTTTTTAGAAACAAACACACACACAAACACAAGGGAGAGGGAAAGAGCTTCTAATACAAAGGTACACCACAACTCCACTCAAAAGTCATGGTAGATGTCAAGTTTTGACTAGAACTTAACATCAGTAATGTGCATATTTTTAGTGAAACTCGATATTTTTAATGTCAAGATTTGCTCAAAATTTCAAAAAAAAAAAAATTAAGTGGTAAATACCAAGGTTTTAAAAACCAGTACTGTGAAAAAATCAAAAAAGAACTAATTACTGGTTTTTTTGGTCAGATCGAGGTCCGAACCGATGGTCAAATTGATGATATCATAAATAATTTAATTATTATTTATTTAAATTATATAAATAATTAATAATTTTTTAATATACTAAAACTAACAAACCAATAGTAATAAATATGTTTCCTTAAAAAAAATACAATATATAACATCTTTTTAAAGAATTTAATATAATAACATTACAAAAACAATCATCCTTAACATAATAAACTTAAATATTATGTTTTTATGTTAGTTTTTAGGTTCTTGTCCAAAACGATGTAGTTTTAGGTTGGGAAAAAGTCAAAAAAGGGTGTAGTTTTAAGTTTTCAACCCAACCTGTCATAACTGGTTCAACAACACCAGTTCTCGATTTTTCGGTTGAATCGGTTGGTTTTTGAATTTTATCATTTTTTAAGTCATTTCCAATTTTTGCCAAGTACCTATTGTAGGGTTTGGCTTACTTCCATTATTTTTTTTAAAAGAATCTTTTTTTGTTTTGATGAGAGACTATCAAATCACTAACTAACTAAATATTCAACCCAACCGGTCATAACTGGTTCGACCACACCAGTTCTTGATTTTTCGGTTGAATCGGCTGGTTTTTGAATTTTATCAGTTTTTAAGTCATTTCCAATTTTTGCCAAGTACCTGTTGTAGGGTTTGGCTTACCTCCATTGTTTTTTTAAAAAGAATATTTTTTTGTTTTAATGAGAGACTGTCATATCACTAACTAACTAAATAAAATATGAAGATTAAAACAAACTATTATTTATCATTGTATATTTAAAACAAAATGACATATCTAGTTAAAAAAATATTTGAGGTAAGCCAAAACCATTGTTGTGTACCCATCTATTTTTCTTTTTTCTTTTTCTCCTATTCTAAATTCTAAACCCTACGTACCTTATGCCTTGCAATTGTCAATTCTTTGATGTTAGTTGTTTGATGTGAGTTGTTTTTTGTTGATTTTTTATTTTACTTACCTATATTCATCCCTTACCCTTTGTGTATAGAAGAGTTTATCATATAAGAGAACTACAACATAAGCTGTTTGAAAGAAATCAAGCCATAACATTAAGAAATTCATAATCTAAAAAACCACAAATCATGTACTTTGAATGGATAGGCAAAGAGTTACTAACTTCAATCACATATTTTTAATCTAAATTCAACAATCCATATCTAGCAAATTTATCACTTATTTCAACAACCTCAAGAAAATAGCAAAATATATATATATATATATATATATATTGATTATACTAAAAAAAAAAGTACTGTGTGGTAGGTGCTTGCATAGAATTAAGAAGCCCATCAATTTCAAAACATTTGCTATAATAAGAGGCATCTCCTCTTTTAATTGACTAATTATTCCCTCTAATTCTTTTTTCTTAGCAGACCTTTTATACTCTATATCTTTTAAATGAAACATAAAATCTTCATTCTCTTTCAGGCTATACTCTTGACATCACTTACTACAATGGCTAAATGAACTTGGGCCAAACACATCTCTAAGCTTGATACCAGCTCCCATGCCAAGCACATGATCATGAGTATGAGGTCCAATCACATCAAAGAATATTTGACTATCATTCACAATCGCACCTACAAATGCAGCCTCTAATTTCTTACCATCCATTTTGGAAATGTACTAGCCAATAACTAGGTGTTGATTTAGATCCCCCAATCTTAATTACCAATTAATTTTAGGCTAAACCCAATTAAATTTATGTAATTAGCCAATTAATTAGCTGAACTACCAATCTGATGAACATAATTGAACAAAGCAATTAAGTAAAGGGCAATAAGTAAAAGATTGCAAACCAAAGATAATAGTGGATGTGTTATCGAAGAGGAGAACTCAATGTAAAAATCTCTCTATGGCCTGACAATCTGAATTGACACTCTAAGAGAATAAGTTGAGTACATGGATAACAAAAAGACCCTTCAAACCTAATCTATCCACTGCATTTAAGCCCTCCAAGCTTCAACTACCAACTAACTTCATGAAGTCTTTTCTTTTCTAGCTTTCTAAATCCCGTAACATCAACCGGTTGCACCACCACGTTTTCTAGCAGAATTTTTTCTAAGCTAAATGCTTCCCAATGTCCAAGACACACTCAACACTCAGTAATTATGTAGGTTGTGTATGGGTTGATCTCCTAAAGGTAAGTCAATGGGAGAGGGAAAAGAGTAAAGAAAATATAGGGGTATTAAGTAGTAATTTGTAGGCTCAATTTCACTAACTCTCCAATGGTATTTCTAGGGTTTTTTTTTTTTTTTCTTCAGAAACTCTCCGTACAATTTCGTGAGAAATGAGGGTATGTATAGTGTTGAAACAAAGGAGGAAGGTTGCATCAAAGAAATGGGCTATTAGTGCAACGAGTGGGTAACTCATAGGTAGGCCCACTCATGAGTCACACGGGAGTCATCATCGCTGTAACTAAGTTTTGAAATTCTTCACGTGCTCCTCACATGTCCACTCTCAGGTGCTGCGGTCCCAAGCTACTTATGAGTCATCCCAAGTACATTAAAACCCACAAAAATACAAGGAAATAAAATAATGGGATTACAATAAAATTGGTATGGAATAAAGCCAACAAAACACTACGAAAAAAATCACAACTTAACACATTTTCCAAAAAAAATATTGATTCTTTATTAGATATATACAAACTTTAAATTCAATATAACTATTTAAATTTTTTTTAATAACCTACATGTTATTCCTTTGCTTTTTTACTAGCGAAAGTAACATTGTCCTTTTTCAAATGTATCGACCTGAAACATTCGATTGAACTTGGTTCACTACCAGTCTTCTCCTCGTATTACCATTTTAAAGGAAAATCATAAGAGAAATCAATTCAAGATTCAAACTAATGTTATAGATATTTAACAAGCCAATTTTATCACACCAATTATTTTCTAAGCTTAACCATTGGTAGAGATCCTGTAGTCACAATGATGGTTGCATTCCTTTTTTTTTTTTCCAATCACTTTTAACTTGGTTATACGTGAAGCAAATTGAAAAGTACATATTTTTATTTATGAATTGAAATTGTACATCTCTTGAAAATAATTGGAAAATTACATGGTTTTGGTTTTAGATATAATCTAAGAAAAGTACATGGTTTTGATTCTTAGTCACAATCTAGAAATTGAAAATTACAAGAAAAATAATAATCTACTAACCCTTAATGATGAGAATCAACAAGCACCATTAAAGGATCCATTGCATGTTCCAGTTGGGCCTATTACTAGAGCAAAATCCAAGAAGATCAAATAAGCACTTAATGAGCTGATTCAAGAGATTTGGGCTGATACTAAAACGGGGCATTCCAAGCTTGGCCCAAAGGAAGATGAAGATGTAATAAATTTAATCCAAGCTATTGATAGAGCTGATCTTGCTTAATTGAGTGTAATTTCCGTAGCAATGGTGTAGATTAATGGCTGACTGACTTTCCAATTCCATACCAATTAATTGGCTAATTGACTTGCCTTCCTTAGGCGTGATTTCCTTGGCCATTTTAGTCTATTTTTAACATGGAGGAGCTGATTGACTTTCTAGTTCCCTACCAATCAATTGGCTGATTGACTTGCCTTCCATAGGCGTGATTTCCTTGCCCATTTCAGTCTATTTTTGGCATGGAAGAGGTGCTAATTTCAAACCAAATCAACCTTAATTGGGCTTCTATTATTTAGTCCTTTTTTATCTGCTTTCCTATTTTTAGCCATGTTTTATAAATAGCATGCACTTATTGTAATCAAGGAATTAATTTTTGAATGAAAATCAAGACAAACGTGAGGTTTGGTTCTTCTATTTGTTCTTCAAAGAACTTGTGAACTTATCAAGGATTCTTCCTTGTGACGTTCAAATTTATGCATTCAGTTCATGATTCAATTATAATCATTGGGTCGAGGTTTGTTACTTTAACCTTTGGTTCATGTTTCATTTATATATGTTGGGTCGGGGTTTTCTATCAAAAATATGAATTTTAGCTTCCTTGGGCAAGTGGGTGTGCAGAAAACCCACCGACCCGCCAAACCCGACCTGACCCAACCCGACCCACCGGGTTGGGTCGATTTTTAAGGCTTGGTGGGTTGGGTTGGGTTATAAAAAAAAATTTATAGCGGGTCGGGTTGGGTTTGGGTCATAAAATTACAAACCTGCCAAACCCGACTCAACCCACCATATTTAATATATATTTAAAATATATTTTATATTTAATAATTTTTTTTAAAAAAATCAATTGTAGGGCACTTATATATATTTAAATATATATTATATATTTAATAATTTTAAAAAAAAATCAGCTGTAGAGCAACATTTCCTCAGTTCCTCCTACTAATACTAATTTAATATATATAAAAAATATATTATATAATTAATAAATTTTTTTAAATATCCAATTCTTCTTATCCTATATAAAAGCCAATTAGTTCACACAAATCCTAATAAATTACTATTATTGTTTAGTCATTAGTGTTGAACTTTTAAGGAGTTACATTGATATTAATCTTTAAGTTTTTTTAATATATTAATATTTATATTTTTTTTACTCAATTTAATAATAATAATAATAAAAAAATTTGTCAAACCCATGGGTTCAACCTGACCCAACCCGACCCATGTGGATTGGGTTAGGTTGGGTTGGCCTTATGTGATGGGTTGGGTTGGGTTGAATTTTTTTTGACCCACCATGGTGGGTTGGGTCAAAAAATCCACTCAACCCGACCCATGCACACCCTTAGGCAAGTATTCCAATATTTTTTGTTGGGTCTCAAAGTGTGTCGATTGAAGTTCGCATCATTTGGTTTTAGAGCCTAGGTTCTAAAATTAGGTTTACTATCCTTTTATCCTTTGTTTCTTGTTATCATCCTATCTAGTTCCGTTTGTGTTCATTATTCCTTATTCTTGCTTTGTGTTGTGCACTAAGTTAAAACCGTACACCAAGTTAAAAAAAAAAAAAAAAAAAAAAAAAAAAAAAAAAAAAAAGATGTTAGAAAAGAAAAAATTGTTTGTAGTTTCAGTTCTCTCAAACCAAAATATTGTTTTTTTTTTTTTTTTGTCCTCTTCCTTTGATTCGTTGTTTTTATAATATTTTCTTGCCGTCGGTATTGGTTTAGATACTACAAGTTGAATTTCTTGATCAAGTTTATTAGTTTAATAAAAAACTGAAAAGGGGAAGCTACGAGTGGAAAAAGGCAAGAGTGTGTGAGATTAATATCAGGAAAAAGCCAATTTAAGAGTGAAATATGAGTGTAAATGACATAATTTGAGTGCGAACACATGAGGGAGTGTTGTGAGGAATTATTTCTAACATTTCTCTATAGTTTCAAAAATATGTCTTCCAAGGGCAACACATCAAACAAGGAAGGAGGGGAGGAGTCATCCTTTATGTTGCAGGTTATGCAACAACAATTTGAACGTATGAACGTAGTGTTTAATGAGATTCGGGATCAGATGGATAGGTAAGACTCTGTTATTGCTACTTTGCGTGAGGAGCGTCCCCAAAGAGTCCCTAATGCTAGAAGGCAAGAAAGGCGTTGCGCATGTGGATGATTTCGATCTCGACCATGAGGATGAGTTTAAAGATGAAGATGATCAAGCTTCATTGAATAGTGAGGGCAGGTTTGTGCTAAGGGGAGAAAGGCTTGGGAGAGGTTTCTGAAAAGATCCGAGATGGCAAGATGGGACTGACAGAAATCTAGGAAAAATCAAAATGAAGATATTGTCGTTCTAAGGGAAAAACGATCCTGAAGCGTACTTGGAATGGGAGAAGAAGGTGGAGTTAATTTTTGAGTGCCACAACTACTCCGAGGAGAAAAAGGTAAAACTCACTATCATTGAGTTTATTGACTATGCTATTATAAGATAGGATCAACTTGTGATGAAGAGGAGGAGAAACCATGCGAGGCCTATTGAGACATGGAAGGAAATGAAGGCCAACATAAGGAGGCGGTTTGTCCTTAATCACTATTATAGGGACTTATCTTAGAAATTACAAAGTCTTACTCAAGGCTATAAGAGTGTAGATGACTACTACAAGGAGATGGAGATTGTCATGATTCGGGCTAATGTAGAGGAGAATAGATAAGCTACCATGGCGAGGTTTTTGAATGGACTGAATTGGGACATTGCCAACGTGGTGGAGTTGTAACACTACGTGGAGTTGGAGGACATGGTGCACATGGCAATAAATGTGGAATGGTAGCTTAAAAGAAAAGGAACTTGGTCATTTCAAAATCTGGGCTCCTCTACTTCATGGAGGTCGAATGGGAGGAAAGACGAAGGGGCTTTTTTTAAGTCCAAAACCAAACAACCAAAAAGGAGAGATGAAATTCCCGGTGTCAACAAAGGTAAAGCCGAATCCCAAACTCGTAATCGTGATATTAAGTGTTTTCATTGTTCGGGAGTAGGTCACATAGCTTCACAATGCCCAAATAAGAGGACCATGATCACACGTGTTGATGGAGAGGTGGAAATCGAAAGCGAGGGTGATGATGACCAAATGCCACCATTTGAGGACGCTTGTGACGATGATGTGGAGTATCCGGTGGAGGGTGAGTTGGCTAGGCGTACTTCAAGTGCCCAAGTCAAAGAGGATGACATGGAAGCGACGACGGCGACACTCTTCTTCAGATCCCAGCGAGTCCACCTCCACCATCGAAGCGGCGGCGCTCTTCTTTAGATCGGTTATTTTGTTTGGGTTTTGCTGGGGTTTGTCTTGTGGGTCATGTTGTTTGGGTCTTGAAACCGTGAGAGTTGATCTTGATTTTGAGTGGTCATGTTGTTTGGGTCTTGAGACTGAGAGAGTTATTCTTGTTGGGAATGAATGGGAGAAGTCGGGTTCATCAATGAAAGAGTGAGAGATGATAATTTGTTTTTTTCTTTTCTTTGGTGTTCTTGTGATGGGTTTGAGTTCTTGGATGCTTTTTTGATCTCTGTTTCTTTTTTCTCTCCTTTTTTTTTTTTTTTTTTTTTTTTTTTTCATTTGTGTTGTTGTGATCTGGGTCTGTGTTTGTGTTTGATCTCAGTTTTTTTTTTTCTTTTTTCATTTGTGTTGTTGTAATCTGGGTTTGAGTTATTGGTTGTTGGGTTTGTGTTCTTGTAATCTGGGTTTGAGTTCTTATTACTAGGTTGTGTTCTTGTAATCTGAGTTTGAGTTCTTGTTGCTGGGTTTGATTGGGAAGAACAAGAAGAACAAGTTGTAATGATCTTATGAAAATTAATAATGATAAGTAATAAATTAGATTTAAGGTTTTTTTTTTTTAATTTTAATAATATTTTAATTGCCACATCAGTGCCACGTCAGCTAATAGGGTGTTCCGTTAGCCACGTCAGCTTTTCCTGTTAGTTGAGTGACGGAAAGGACCTAAATATCAAGCGTTAATTGGTTTAGGGACTAAAAGTTGTAAAAATAAAATATAAGGACTAAAATGGAAAAAATGCAAAATGTAGAGACTAAAAGTGCATTTACATGAGATGTCAATTTGTGAGACTTACCGAATTAATGTGTCAAAATTTTAAAAAGTTAACAAAAAGTCAAAGTTTAAATACATGTGCTTTATTTTTATGATTTTTATGGGCCCGTTTCGTAGAGCATTTTAGCAACTCGTTTTTAGTTTTTAAACAATATTACACACTTTTTCACATACTTTTTAACCCACACGTATTCAAAAAACTACAAATAAGATTACTCAAACTTCTCTACTAAACGACAAATTATTTTTAATATCTTAGCTCATTATTATTATTATTATTATTATTATTATAAGAATATTTTTTGGTGCGGAAGCGGAAGGTCAAATAGGTAAAGAGACAAAAGATAGCGGTGGACCCCAGCTCGGCCCAGCCCAGCCCAGCCCAGCCCAGCCCACAACTCTGAAACCCTAGACACAGCTATAAAAAACGAAGCACCAAAATTAGGGTTCTAGTAGCCTCCTCTTCATTTCAGAGAGAGAACACACAAAGAGAGAAAATGCCGGCTGGTCATGGTGTTCGTTCTCGGACGCGAGATCTCTTTGCTAGGCCCTTCAGGAAGAAGGGTTACATTGCCCTCACCACCTACCTGAGGACCTTCAAGGTCGGTGACTATGTCGATGTCAAGGTTAACGGCGCCATTCACAAGGGTATGCCGCATAAGTTCTACCATGGCCGCACCGGTCGTGTCTGGAATGTCACCAAGCGCGCCATTGGAGTCGAGATCAACAAGCAGGTAACCCTCCTTTCTTTTCTCTCTTTGTTTTTTTTTCGTATCAGTAATCTTTTTCTTTTTAGCTTTCTGGGTTTTGTAGAAATAGTCCTTTAGATTTCTGGGTTTTGTGGTTTTGTTTGATTTGAAATATATGATTATAAAATTATGGCAAGTTTTCTTTAGAAATTGTCGTTTATATTTCTGGGTGTTGTGATGCAGCGCTGTGTTTGATGATTTGCTTGTGTTCTCAATAGGCTTGATTGGTGCAAAATGGTTTTGTAATCTGTCCTTGACTATAGATATTTTGGGTTTTGTGGTCTTGGTTGATTTGAAGTTTATATGGCTATCTATCTGGAAGATGATGTGGGATATCATTCTGATTTTCTGCTAGTATCTGTGTAGCTGATGCCCTCGCTTGTGTTATTGATTTTAGAGCACTAGGGGTTGTGATTGGCCCAAAATGGTTCTGTTATTTGTCCTGTGATATTTTATCGTGCTATTATGATCCGATGAAGCTGCTTTTGTTTTAATGCACTTAAATATATTGATTATAGGGAGTTATTTACTGTTGCAGCTTTAAGATTTGCTATTGGAGAACGATTTATCGAACTCCATTTGCCTATGTCAAGATGTGGCATTCTAGACAATGCAGAGTGCTCACTTAATTTAGGACCCTCAACTGTGTATCACCAACTTAAGTGGTAGTGGGATTAACTTCATTATTGTTTTCCTGCTCTTTCATTTCTCCATGGTGCAATAGATCATTACTAGTCAAATTGCATTCCGGTCACTTTGTGATGGTTTAAAATAGTTGTTGTTGACTGTAGTCTGGACCATATGTCTAGGGATGTTAGAAGAGTTTCAAATTAAATTGGAATGCTTGTATGTGAATGCAGGTGGGTAACAGAATAATCAGGAAGAGGATCCATGTGCGTGTGGAGCATGTCCAGCCCTCAAGGTGCACTGAGGAATTCCGTCAAAGGAAGCTGAAGAATGATCAACTGAAGGCTGAGGCAAAGGCTAAAGGTGAGGTCATTAGCACAAAGAGACAGCCAAAGGGCCCCAAACCAGGTTTCATGGTGGAAGGTGCAACATTGGAAACTGTGACACCCATTCCGTATGATGTCGTCAATGATCTTAAGGGTGGTTATTAGGCCATTGCTACTGTTTTTTGGTCGGTTCTTTGTTAGTTTCTTAACTTTGAAAAACAGTATTTTGAATTTTTGCATTGGCAGACTCTAGTTTATTTTCATTTGGTTGGATGCTGGAATCATATTTCAAACGGTTTTTGAAATATTCTACTTTCATGGCTTGCTATTTTGGTATTAAAGTTTGTCCCGAAGCATAGAGTTGAAAAAGGAGTATTTGCATCTTTTGCAGCTTTAGAAGAAGTGGATGAAACCACTCTCTTGGAAATCTTTTCCAAGTGCCTTAAATTTCTAGTCTCTGTTACTTTGGATGATTATAATAGAGGGGAGGTAAGTAGTTTGATTTTATATTTTGCGAATGTATGGCTGGCTACTGTGAAGGTTGAAATTTTCGTAACTATTTTATGGCATGATGATCATTATAAAGGGAAAGTTTACTAAAATGAAACTTATTTACATCGTTACTCTACTCCTATGGCAATAGACTGGAGCATTATTCTTCTGAAAAATAAGGTGGACCGAATGGATATGAAAATTGTGGCACTTTCACCATTTGAGTATTCACATCTGGGGATATAAAAACCATCTGTTTTATTTCCTCAAAACTTACTCTATTCATTTTGTAATTTTATTTTATAACGCAAACATTATAGTTTATATCTTTATGTACGCATTAAAATAATATAAACTGTAGCATAAAATAATATAAACAACTCACTTCTCTCTCTTCCCCCTTCAAATTCACACCACCAAATGACCACCAGGGAAACCCACACCACCTAAACCAACCAGCAACCATCGAAACAACCACCAAACTGACCACTGAAGCCAATCCAGCCTCCATAACAGGTCAAAATAAACAACCATCAGATCAGAACCCAAAACAAATCAACCTAACCCAAATTGGTCAAACTACTCCCACTACCACCGTGACCCATTGCAAACCCACAGTCCAGAGCCACTGGCCAGCCCTAAACAAACCACTGAAACCCCTCCACAACAAATCGAACCCACTGTGACCCATCCTAAGCAAAGTTGATCTCCACCTCCTGGGCGAAGTTGGCCACTCTAGATCTACTACCTTTTGCCGAGTTGGCAACCCATTTAGGTCAAATTGGCCACACCGATCTCCATTGCCTGGAGATAGATAGGTAAACTATGAGAGAGAAGATGGATGTGAGGTGAGAGAGTTTGAGGGTTTATTTTTTTGGGTGAGTAGCAAGGGAGTGAGTTGAGAGAGAGGAGAGAGAAGAGTTAAAAAGTTAGAATAAAATATTAGTTTTTAACTTTACAACCTTGCTATAGTAAATCTTATATTTGAGTTCTCACTTTTGAGGGTAATCCATTTGAATGTTTTTGTTATACACATGTGTTAATTTGATTTATTTAGTTAGTTTTGCTAAATATTATTACATAAGTAATGATTAAATTGGTCATTAGTTGAATATATTTTGAATATACTTCTATATATGTATATCTATATTTTTTTATAATTTTATTAAGTGTTTGTGTATCTTACGATTAGACGTGGCAAAACGGATGGGGCGGGTCGAGGTCGGGTTGGGTCAATTGGGTTTGCGGGTCAAACGGGTCCCGGGTCAAAACGGGTCATTTTTAAACAGGTCAATCGGGTCGTGGGTTGAGTCGGGTCGAGTTGACCCGTATTTTTCGAACAATTTTTTTTTTTTTTTTTTGAAATAGATGCAATCTGTCAATTGTTTATGAGTTCCTAAACTATAATTAGATTCTCACTGATGATATTGTTACCAATTACCACTAAACACTTGACTTGATACCCAAATTTGGTGCAACTCTTGTTCCAGCTTTCTAGAAACTAATCTTGGTGTAATCTTCGATCTATTTAAAGTAGGAAGAGAAAATGAAGGTGGCAAGTAAAGAATGACAAATTATAATGGAGTACATAACATATTAAGTAAAAAAGAATAAGTAAATATTTTTAAAAAATTACACATCAATCTCAATCTACTCAATGTTGATAGACATGGCAAAACGGGCGGGTCGGGTCGGGTCAGTCGGGTCGCTAGTCAAAACGGGTCACGGGTCAAAACGGGTGATTTTTAAATGGGTCAATCAGATTACGGGTCAAACAGGTTGGGTCAAACGGGTCTGACTTGTTTTGCCATGTCTACTTACAAAACATGATATAAAAAAATATATATATAAAAAAAAATCGATTTACAATACAATTCTTGTTTTGACAACTATGGGCGTGAGTCCCTACGCCAATTTTTAGGTGGAGGGCATAGGCTATATATTCCACTATTTAGACGGATTACTTAGCATTTAATGTTGGGAAATTATTGGTTGGTGGGTGTAATTAATGCGGAGGTGATGATTGTCCCCATTTCAAATGTTGCCTTTCCTTATCCTAACTGAATTTTTTGCTTAGGTGATCCTTAATTTTTCCATGCTCATTAGCTTGAAGAGTGGTTTGAGAAGTCCCCCTGGCAAGACCTCATGAAACATTGTTCATTTGATTGCTAAGAGCTCCTCAACTAGATTTAGGATGCTAGTTTCCTTTGTTGTTTTGTGTGGACTTCTCAAGTTGGGCCATGGGTCACTCTCCATACAAAAATGGATTTTCCTTTATCTCTCTACACATTTTTTTATTTACTGTTAATAACTTGTCACTCAAAAGTTGTGAAAAAAAAAAATTGTGTCTATACTAATTATTTTGAGATATATGTTCAAAAATAGTATTATCTGAAGGGAAAGAAGTTCTATTTTAGATACAAATTCAAAACAAAAATCCCCATAACTATTGTATATTACATATTGTAGAAATCAAAATTTTATGATGTATTTTCAACCATTTGATTGACCATGATCAAATATTTATGAACAAATTAATGTTTAATTGATGATGTGTGAATAGCGGGCAACCAGCAAATGAAATTAAGCCACATGTTAAGTCTTTAAATTATCAAGACTCACATAAAAATGACACTTGGCACAAGTCACATAAAGCCATGTGGCATTGTCAAATGAAAAAAGCCATGTGGCAACGTCAGAATAAAAGACTCACATGTAAGGTTCTTATTACTCTCAATAAATGTTAGAAAGAAAATTCCAAATTACAAACCATTGAGTTGCCTATAAATAGAGGCTTCTCATATATGAGAAAAATCACAGAAACTTAGAGAGAAAATAGAGTCATCTCTAAATTCAAAAGAGCATTCTTACTCTCTCAAAATCAAGGCTCATTCCTACTTCTTCAAATCAAAGTAGGGATTTTCCCTTCAAGTTTCTTTCGATTTAGTTCAAGATTAATCCAACGGCTCTCGAGATCAAATCAAATACATCCAATCACATATCCAACTTGGAGACATCAAAGCACAATTCAAGATCAAGCTACATAGCCTTTTGAATCATAAAACACCATGGAGATCAAATCAGAGGAGTTTATTGTATTCCTTCATTGTAAAGATCAAATCAGAGAATTGTACTCACTTTCATATAAATCAATATAAATTAGTCATTTATTACATTATTTTGTGACTGTGTGATAAGTCTCTTTTGAAATTTGTGTGTACACATACGACAAATGAGACATATGACTTGCGATGCTTACTCCATGTCCATTTCTAAATGAGTACCCTGTCACATATACTAGTTCCAATAGGGGAGACACCGTTTCGATTAGCATATGCAAGCAAGACAGTCATCCCAACAAATGTCGGACTCACAAGCTACAGGGTGGGTAATCATGATGAAAGAAAGAACGATAAGGCTATGTGTCTACAGCTCAATCTAATAGACAAAGTCAGGGTGACAGCTGAACAAAGACTCACACAATACTAGGACCTTATGGCCAAACATTATAACTCTTGAGTCAAACACAGAGACTTCAAGGTTGGAGACCTCGTCTTGAGGAAGGTAATAGGCACTGCCAGAGATCCCACCCAAGGAAAGCTCGTCCTAACTGGGAAGGACCCTATAGAATCACTTCTTGGTAGAAAAAGGGCACCTACCACTTGGAGACATTGGATGGATAGAAGTTGCACCATTTGTGGAGCACCGAGCACCTTAGGAAATACTACCAGTAGAAGACGGTGGGGAAAGCAACACTCCTCATTTCTAGTTTATTTCTTTTAGTTGAATTTTTGCTTACAGTACCTTTTAAGCCCAAAGGACAAGTTTTTTTTTAATCCTTTTTAAGAACAATTTTCTACTTATGCATGCATTTACCAAAAATAAAAGGAGTTATTCAGACACAAGTTGTGTATATTTGTCTCTACTGAGCTACTTTTGTTATCAAGACCATAAGTGGACAAGTTCATCCTATAAGGATGCTTTGAAATTATCAAGTCCATAAGTGGATGAGTTCATCCTATAAGGATACCATAAGTGGACAAGTTTATCCTATAAGGATACCTTGAAATCATCAAGTCCATAGGTGGACGAGTTCATCCTATAAGGATGCTTTGAATGAAAAGTCCACAAATGGACGAGTTAATTAAGTCCACAAGAGGACGGATTCATGACTAGTCCATAAGTGGACGAGTTCATCCTATAAGGATACTTTGAAATTATCAAGTCCATAAGTGGACAAGTTCATCCTATAAGGATGATTTGAATGAAGTCCACAAGTGGACGAGTTAATTAAATCAGCAAGAAGACGGATTCATGACTAGTCCATAAATGGATGAGTTCGTTAAAAAGTCCACGAATGGACGAGTTCATTACATGTCCACAAATAGATAAGTTCATCACACATGACGGATATAAAATACCATAAATAAGATAAGGTCTTTACAAAAAGGCCCAGAAACACAGGCAATTAATAGTGTCTGAAAATTAGATTAAATATAATTCAAAAAAAAAAAAGCTAAGGCAAAGAGGCCGAGGCGTCCTAATTGTTCTTGTCTTTTTTGTCTTGTACGTCCTGAGAATGAGGATCCTCAACATTTAAAGGCTCAGTGGACAGGATGGAAGGGATGACAGAAGGGTCCGTAGCAGGTTAAGTGAGGACAACATTATCATCCTTTGGGTCGGGCTCCGATTCTGTGGACTCGTCGGTTTCATCAAAGGTAGTGTCGTTGGCAGGAGTTGACAGCATGGGATCGTCTATGGTGACCTTGGATAAATCCAAGTTAGGGTAGATGGACTTGACATGTTTAAGGCAGTCCTCAAACCTGTCACCATAGTAGACGGCGCAGGAATCAATAAATGGCTGTGAAGCCTTGAATTCTTTCATAGCGTCAGCCTTAGCCGTCTCCACCTGCTCAAGAAGGGTCGTCAGTTCTTTCTCTACCATCGCTTTGGCCTCTTGCTCCTTCTTCTTCTAACGACCCTCCTCTTCCAGCTTTCCCTTTAGCTCCTTCACCTTTTGATTGAGAGTACATAGGGCACCCTTGTATTGCTCTTGCTCGTCAGTCAGTATCTTGATACGCTTGTGTAAACAAGCAATCACCACCCCTTCCTTAGTGACGCTCCTGTCCTACAAAGCCTTCATGCGGACCAATGCCTACAAGAAAAAACAACCGTAAGCTTATTGAGCATAAAACAATAAAGAAAGAAAGAAAGTAAAACGCATACTCGTGCAAGGTTAAAGAGGCCTGATGCCCCTAGCTCCTCCGTCGCTTGCTCAGCACAGGGATCCACATCCTTGTCCTTGATGATTGATTCAATCACCTCCATGGCGTAGTCCTTATGGGTGAGCAAACGGCGATCAGGTCCTTGAGTGCCGGGGCCTGATGTCGTCATTAGTCCCTTGCCTGCCCTATAGCTAGGCTTGAGGGGCGACGACTTCTTAGAGAGCTTGTCCTTGGGGGTGATAGACGGCTTCTTGGTTGGACGGTCGTCCTTTCCGTCAGCCTTCCTCTTAGGAGCCCCCTTCTCGGTGGCCTTAGGGGCTGACGAGGACGCCGCCTCCCTCTTTGCCTTCTTTTCTTCTTCTTTTCTTCGGGCAGCAGCTACCCTCACTTGCGCCCTTTGCCTAGCTGCCTCCATTTCTGTCAAGGACAAGTGATGGGCATTAAACCAAGTGACGGAAAAAAAGAAAAACGACGGGAGAAAACTAGAAATACTTATGACAACGGGAGTAAGTATTTAGCCTATGAGTTGCCGAGGTTGGCTTCGGACCACCATAGTATGTGTGTAATGTGTCAAGGGTGATTAAATCCCTACACTTCCGCTGCTCAAACGAGATTTCAAGGACTCGATGAATGAGGGAATCTTGCTCTTCAGTTATGGTCAGATGAATGCTAGCTGAAAAAGGAAAAATGATGACATTAGAGCACTTAACAAGTAAATTACAAAAAGCCAAAGCAAAAAACTGACGGCACGAAACCTAAATCCTTGACAATGCTCCAAGTATTGTCAAAACCATGGGGCATTGTATCCTACTCCTCTGGACGGCATACCTAATCCGTCCCCTGAACAAAGAAGTATCTACCATTCTAGTTCCTGTTAGAATCGGGCATGTTGGACATGAGCCTTAAAGCCTTCTTCCATGCAGCAAAACGATATATTCCCTAGGACAAGATGATGTGTTGAGGCTTGTAGCAATAAAAGAACTCGTCTAGCGAAAGCTGACGATTCCTAACACTTAGACGACCCTATAAGATCTCAGCCCCTATGAAGATCCTCTAGGCATTCGGAGTGATCTGACTGATGGATAATCCTAGGAAATTGGCCAACTGACGGTGCAACATCGTCAGTGGCAACCTTAGCCCCGCTGCGAACGTAGCATTATACATGCCAATATCCGTAGTCTTCCTTGAGTAGCACTTCTCAAACTTCCTAGGGAGACGGATTGGGATATGGTCGGGGATTTGATAACGATCGCTCAAATTCTTAAAAATGTTGGTTGTCATCTTTGGTAAGAAGTCGTTGATGGTCCACATGTTGGGAAGGATAAATGGACGGGTATGTCCAGAACTTCCTAAACTTCCAACTTCAGTGGTTCTCTCGTCAGCATTACCTTCATCCCTGTCACCTTCTCCCTCTTCTCCTCCCTTATCACTTTCATCCTCACCCTTATCTACCTCCTTTTCTTCACCTTCCCCCACATCATAACTTTCCACCTCCTCGTTAGGGGAGTGGGCCGACGCTTCCCTCTCTAACGACTAGGCCCTCCTCGGGCTCATGACCTGACTAGAAGACCTCGTCGTAGCCTGCTCCCTCACGGACTGACGATTGTTCACTCATCGTTTTTCTAGACATCTATTTACCTACAAGCGACAGAGGTATTCTAAGAACCTAAGTTGATGGTCTCTCTAAAAAGTTAAACAATCAACTAGGAGAGACAAAAATAAATGAGAGGAGGAAATGAAGAAAAAGGTGACTTACCAAGTAAAGCAGACGGTTTCCTGAAAAGTGACGGTCTTAGCAAAACGCCGGTAACAAAGGCACGATGACGTAAGCAAAGTTCTCGAAGTGACGAGTTCTCTCTGATGATCAACAATGATGAAATAGAAGAAAATAAGGAAGGAAGTGAGGTATATATAGGATAAAAAACGCACAGAAGACAAACCGACACCCTCGTCCCTAGAAACGAGGCCAATTGGCTTGAACCACGTGTTCTGACATTTATTATTGGTTGCTCGAGGAATCAATCAATAAATGCCCCTTTTTACTAATATATATATATATATATATATAAATATATATATATATATATATATATAAAAAATAAAAGAAGTACAAATCAAACTCCACAACTCGTCAGCTAGAACTGACAGGGTTATGGAGTAGGGGCAGCTGATAAGTAGAATTCTTTAAGTAAAGCTGACTAACCTATAGTAGCTGACGACTTTGCTTACAGTCCCGCAAACAGCTCCAAAAGACTGATAATCCATCTTGAGATTGACAAGTACACCTGAAGGTTGTCAACATATGGAGTAGAGACGACCAGAAGGAATTGATGGAAGGATAAGTTAACGAGATGAAGCTGACGGGTTCAGCATGATTTTACTTGATCTACACGCATAAGGAAATATCTTGCGCGCCACGCTTAACCCTAATCAAGAAGACTCATACAAGGAAAAGATTCTGCAAGATACGCGAATTAAAGAGGTTCTCTCCCACAAGGAAACATCTTTTTAGCTAAGGATTTAGAGTCAACCCTATGCTACTATAAAAACCCCAACCCTATGCTCTAGCACTCTAGAGTTGCGAAAGTTTTCTAACTTAACCTTCGGAGGGTCTTTGGCCGATATCACACCGATACTCTCCTAGGGTTTTCTTCGTTTTTGTTTCACAGGTATTGTCTCAAGCACGTGGGTACGGTGTGACTTACTGACGATTTTTGGCATCAACTCCAAATCCTCTCTACCATTTTTATCACACAAATTTTAGAGCATCATCACTAATATTTATCTCCATCTCCCTCACTGAATTTTTTTTTTGTTTGTTTTTAATCTCCATCTCCCTCACCGAATTTGGTGGTGGTGGGTTGAGTGTTTTTTTTTTCCTTCTACGGTGGTAGTGGGTTTCAAACATAAATAATATGATTGTGATTTGTTTTGGTGGATGTGTGTGATGTTTTTTGGTGGATGTGGGTTTGAGGTTGGGATGGTGATGGTGTTTTGGTTCTTTTCCGGTGGTGGTGAGTTTAGAGAGAAGAAGGGGGGTTTTGGCTTTGAAGAAATTAAATAATTTTTTACTGGTTGTTTATATTATTTTAATATGTTGTAATGTTAAAATAGAACATTTCATGTATGATATATTGTAAAATAGATAAAGTAAGTTTTGGTGTGTCATAAAGGCATTTGGGATAACATAGCTGATGCTAGTGCTATGGCTAGCAACCCGCGCTCTTAAACACATATTAAAATTCCAAAAATTTAACTGATACAGAAACCCATCTCTGTTGCTAGCCAACTGCTCAGACTTGCCTCCAAATCCAACCCACATAAACAACATCCAAAACCATCACTTATAAATATGAAAACCTCAATCAAGCCATGAACCACCCGACGAACCTATGCTCACTCACACTAGATGATCTGCCTTTGCTAGGTTCACTTCACTCGCCATCTAAAACCACCATACAAACATTCAAATGCTTATTTACAGGATGATTGAAAAGGTAAACCTAAAGCATAGCCCCATATATGTGCTCTTTTAGCCACCATCAGTAGTACTCTCTTAAACATCATGTGTCGCTCAACTCTCCTCACCGAATGCTTCACCAATCCAACAACCAAAACCCCAAAAATCGGTCATCAAACACCCTTAGATTACATGTTTTGCTTGAGGAGGATATCCATTTGCCACCATCCAAGCCACGTGCCGGTCAGAACTCCAGTCATGCATTGCCACGCACCCCACACACTACTACAAATTTGGTGACAACAACCATGATTTCATCATGATATATGTCACCTTTCGATTTTGCTATGCTATTGCTAGCACTAAGTAGTTATCCGCCACCTTTGTAGGTCTTCTCTTTAGTCTAAGCCAAAATGGTTTTGGTTTTCTATGATCATTGGCTAATCCTTTAACATTGACTTTGACTGTTGACCAAATTGACATTTTCCAATTAGCGCATTTTTTCTTTTTTTTGGGTATGTGTGTATATTTCGATTTTGGAGTTGTTTTTTCATATAATGCTCCTAAACCCCTGATATGGGCTTATTTGGGTCTCTTATATGCGAAATTTGCTAACCCACTTATAAATTCATTCCATATTGTGCCCAATCCATCATTCATCTAATCTAATCAAATCACTTTCAAGTTATCTTTGATGTGAGCTTATATTCTAAACTCAATGAATGATCAAGTTTCTACCTTGAGTTTAAGAGGAGTGTTCAAGATATTAATTTATTGTGTTTATTATGTAATGATCCAAAATGCCCAATTTATAGTAAAGCCAACCCTGCAACATTTATATACACACACACCTATTAGGATCATTGTAATTTAATATTAAAGAATATCAAAGATGTAGTTGTCTAAAGGTTTTCACCATGGATTTAGGCTATCAACTCGAACCATGTAATTTCTTGTGTGTCTGTGTCTCTCTCTCTCTCTAGGAAGTACATCATGGTTTTTTTGAGCCAACAAAAGAAAGACAAAAAAAAAAAAAAAAGACATGGTTTTAATTAAATTACTAAAAATTTTTAGTATGTTTAAAGAAATCTAATTCCTTTATTTCAATTCAAAAGAATAGATTCACATTATTCTTAACTCACATTATTACTCAAAAGAATGACTAAACCAAGAGGATTAGAAGCAACAATAGAAGGGTGACTAGGGTTCTTGCTAGTGAGAGATACAATGGAAAAGAGTGAGTCTTGAAACTTGACTACTGAGAGACACATCTATTATGAACTTTATTTGAGGTGTGCTTGATGAAATCCTCATGAGCTTGCAAAACTAAGTGTTGATCTTCCCATTCATTGCGATAAGACTTAGGTTGGGTGACTCTGCTCTTGAATGCGGCACAACACATTGATATTCTCCATTCTTCATATGCAAGACCTCCACACCGACCCGCAAGCCAATTGTTGTACTCTACCTGCAAAACAACATCCATACTAATTTATCAGCAGGACCAAATTAATACTAAAAAATCATAATTGGAAGCATGAAGTCTAATTGCATTCACTGACTGAAAAAAATTAAAAATTAAAAAACCACTCCTTTTAAGGCTCTAACTTAGCTGGTCTTTTTACTAACAATCAAGAAAATTTTTACTAGATACACGCTATCAAGTCAGTATCAAGACACCCTTGTCTTTCATTGTGCCAGTATGGGATAGTTTAGCAACATTTAGAGCATCCACAACAGATGTGGCAAAAATTATGCCATTTTGCCACACTAAAGACCTACTTTATTACTTTACCACATCATTTTACAACATCTCATTTATTAGATGTTTTATTATTCAATTCTATACATTAAAATAATATTTACTACACATTAAAATAATATATTATCCCCTCCCCCATTATCATCAACAACAGCAACAACATCAACGGCACAACTACCAGCCACAAATATCCACTGCGGCAACAACACCGACAGCCACCACCGGCCATCACCCCCACAGCCCACCACCACTGCCACTGTCACCGCCCATAGCCCACAACCCACCACCATCCAGATCAACTGAACCACCACCTGCCGCCTACAATTTAAAAAACAAACACAAATACCCACCAACACCACCACTACAACCCGCCTCTACTGCAAACCAACCACCACAATTACTCACCAATATCAGATCAACCCAAATTGCAGCAAAAATAAAATAAAATAAAATAAAATAAAAAACCCACAACCAGAGAGAGGCAGAGTGAAGGCGGACAAAGAGGAGAAAGGGAAGAGGGTGAGATCGACGGCGGCCTAGGGGTGAGATCGGCCCGTGAGTGAGATTGGCGAGATCGAGCGTGGCTGAGCGATATTGACGGCGGTTGGGCAAGATTGACGGTGGCGGCTTCAGAGGGTGAGAGAGATCGACGCTCATTTCCAAGAAGCTGTCCTCCAAGCCTTCGCTGGCGGAGCGCGCTATTGTCGTCGAAGCTACGCTGTCGTTGTTGTCAGTGAACATACTGGACTGGTCGAAGATCCTGAGAGATGAGTACAGAGATAATACAGGGAGAAGAGAGAGGGAACCGGTGAGAGAGAAGAGAAAAGAAAAAAAATGAAGAGAGAGGAGAGAGAAAAGAGAATAAAAAACTATAAAATTTTTGCAACATCTGTCCGTACCGTCTCATATTTGAGACGGTGTTGTAGCCATGTTGCATAATTTTTGGGATTTGAAACATTTGATAAACCTCCATTTTTGTGTTTGGTGCGGCAAATGTGCCAAATATTTAGCATTTGGCACATTTATCACATCTGATGCGGATGCTCTAAGATTGGAAATAGGTCATTACTTTAAAAAAAAAAAAGTTTTAACTTATGATATCCGCTCTTGATAATAGATTTTTATCATCAGACTAAGACATCAATCAGTTTTTGGTGTAGGTAGAAATTGAACTCCAAATATTTTATTCAACAATCAGAAACTGAGATTTATTATACACCATACTTAATATGGGCACAAAAAAATTAAAGAAGTAAAAATGAAAATTTGCCATATATGATATAGGCTATTGAATTGACCAAAATTACCAGATTATTACCCACACAATGAGTGTATGGTTTTGGAGTGCTAGAAGCTTCAAGTGATGAGTAGAAGGCTTCAACATCTTCCATCATATCCTCTTGTGATGGAAGCATGAATCGATTAGGCAAAACACCAGATATCTACTTGCTTTGTAATTCAAACATGGGGAAAGGAATAGTCTGGCACCAACCAAATACAAAACTTTAACTTCTACTATTAAATAAGATTAGGGTCCGTTTGGATACAGCTGAAAACTGAAAACTGAAACTGAAAACTGAAAAACACTGTAACAAAATAATTTTTAAATGTGTAAATAGTACCGTGGGACCCATTTTTAATATTTTTTTTCTGAATAAAGTGATTGTGGGTCCCATGAACAGTACACAAACAGTGTAAAACAGTAAAATTTGTCTCTCGCACAGTGTATGAACAGTATTTTTACTGTTCATTCGCTGAAAAAAAAAAAAAAAAAAATTTTCTTAAACGCACTCTAAGTTAAAGATCCAACCATAAACAAAATAGGGGAAAAACCTTCCAAGGTAGCCCAACAAAGGAAAGCCATGGGGTTGGGGTTGGGGCTGGTGGAAGTATATGCTTGTATAATGGGCCCACACAGTTGTCATCCACACGCACAACATTGGTTTCAACTTCCAAGTAAAGGAAAATGATATTTGTACCTTAAAAAAGATAAACAATTTTTAATTACCATTCACTGTTTCATTTTTGATCCTAAATCAAAGCTAAAGGCAAATTATTGGAGTATACAACCTACCATTTTTGAACCATCTTCAAGTACACCTTCTATCCATATAATTAGAATTAAGGTTAGCCTTTTCAATTAACCTTTTCTTGAATCACTGTTACATTAATCCTCTAATTCATGAGCTTAATTCTAAATTACTGAACATTTTTTTGTTTACATACGTGATCTCAGTCCCAACTCATTGCATAAAAACAAATGACTAGTCTGGTACTGGGTAGGATTTAAGTTATTTGAGGCATATTAGACTTCGTCTACCCTAGCTAATAAGAAGTTTCAACAAATTTTAAAATTTCTCCTAATTAATATCAGATGAATATAAAAAGAATTTTGTTTTGTCAAAGTGAACTAATGGAATTCAGATGGTTAAAATCTCTCGTCTACCAGGAAAGTCTTAAAATTGTTGAAACAATGGCTTCAATGCCTTATAATTAAAAACAAATCTAAATATATTTATGCAAGGGCAAGCAATATCTTTTCCAGTGGTCCCAAAACGGTACATAAAATTAAATACTAGAAAGTGGCGTACTCCAACATGATATAGGAGTAGGAATATGTGCTTGATTAGGCTACAGCACACCTTGGTGAGATGGTCACTTCACAAGTATAAATACTTGTGGGATGGGGGTTAAGGGTCGGGGTTCAAGTCTCCGGAAGGGAGTTTCATACACATATACACTTAGATTAAGTTAACTCATTGATTATAATAAAAAGGTTAGATTGTAAATTACGCTACTAAAGATTGGAAGTAATATTTGAATTTTACACTCTAAAGTTTAGAATTTAGAATTTACTCTCTAAAGTTTGGGAGTAAAATCCAAATTTTAAAACATCAAAGTGTAAAATTTAAACACTTTCAAATTTTAGAGGTATAAATTACAATCTAACCTAATAAAGAAAGCCATTGGTTAAATACTTATTAATCGGATCCATTAAGGTAATATAATAAATTAGCAATTGAGAATCACTTTCACATCAAAGTAATATTAAGTTTTGGATTAAACAAAAAAAAAAAAAAAAAAACTGGTAAGCTTAAGGTAAGATTTACTTTTTTTTAACCTCAGATTTAGATATTTTGTAGATATGTTAAAAAAAGAATAAAAAAATCAAATCTGGCATTTTTTTTCTTAATCAAATTTGGTAAAGACTTGATCTTGAAAAGGTTGTGGGTGACGATAATTATGGCTATGCATTTGCTTCCCAGCCCACTCATTTATTCTTGCATAAACTAAAATATAAAATGAAATAAAATAAACTTTATAGTCATTGAGGCATTCATTACACTTCTCAATTGATAAAGGTTATTTTTTTGGGTAAAATAAAAAATTTGGAGTTAAATTTTGTCAACGCTTGCACTCAAAACTAACTTAAAAAAATAAAAATAAAAATAAAAAAATAATTTCATAATAGGATGAAAAGAGTAATTATTATGAAGTGAAAAAGATGAATAAAGCAATACTGGGAATTTGGAGTCTTTTGGCTTAATATTGCTAAATTCAAAATTTATTTGCGTTATAGGTACTGTTCCAACTTAATTAGTGAAATGAGGAAAGAGAGAGAATTTTGACAACAGTGTTGCTGAAATTCAACAAAAGTAGGAGAGAGAAAGAGGAAAAGTTGGAGAGCGAAAGATTTTGAATTTCGGCAACGCTGTTACTGAAATTCCTCTGCCCAAATTCCCTACCCGAGCTAAAAAAAACCAATTGCGGCAATGCCATTGCCAAAATAGGGAAAAAAAAAAAGAAAATTTTTTCTGGTAATTGTGGCAATGGCATTGCCGAAAATGGGAGGGAAAAAAAAAATTGAATGGAATTGTGGCAATGTCATCGCTGAAAATGGGAGGAAAAAAAAAATTGTTGTTGTCGAAATCTGGGGAGGAATTTAAAAAAAAAAAGGTGTTACGTTCATAATATTTTTATAATACTTTCACAACAAATCACAGGTGATTAGTTATTATTAGTTCAAATTTGATTTTAACACTGAGATTACTTTTTTAATCTAACAATAACAACCTGCCACTTAAAATTTGTTGTAAAAATATTGTAAAAATTGTGTGTACCTATCATTTCTTTAAAAAAAAAATAATAATAATAATAGAATTGCGGCAATGGGATTGTCAAAAATTTTCACCTATTTCGGCAATACTATTGCCGAAAATGTGAGAGAAAAAAAAAAAAAAAGAATAGAATTGTGGCAATGGGATTGCCGAAATAGGTGGAAATTTTTTCTAGCTATTTCGGCAATCCCATTGCCACAATTCTATTTTTTTTTTTTTTTTTAAGAAATGATAGGTACACACAATTTTTACAACAAATTTTAAGTGGCAAGTTGTTATTGTTGGATTAAAAAAGTAATCTTAGTGTTAAAATCAAATTTGAACTAATAATAACTAATTACCTGTGATTTGTTGTGAAAATATTATAAAAATATTGTGAACGTAACACTTTTTTTTTTTTAAATTCCTCCCCAGATTTCGGCAACAACAATTTTTTTTTTCCTCCCATTTTCGGCAATGACATTGCCACATCCATTCAATTTTTTTGTCCCCTCCCATTTTCGGCAATGCCATTGCCACAATTACTAGAAAATTTTTTTTTTCCCTATTTCGATAATGGCATTGCCGCAATTGGTTTTTTTGAGCTCAGGCAGGGAATTTGGGCAGAAGAATTTCAGTAACAGCGTTGCCGAAATTCAAAATCTTTCTCTCCCCAACTTTTCCTCTTTCTCTCTCCTACTTTTTTGTTGAATTTCGGCAACACCGTTGCCGAAATTCTCTCTCTTTACTCATTTCGCCAATTAAATTGGAATAGTACCTGTAATGCAAATAAATTTCGGATTCAGCAATATTAATCCAAAAGACTCGGGAATTTGAGGGAAACGAGATTGGTTGTAATGGCCGCTACATGCCACAACAACATCAAATATCTCCTCCACTACACCCGTTGTTTGGTTATCATCTTTGGCTGAGATCTTTATTTTCCATTTGAAACTCTCCTCCTCCTCATCCAGTAATTTGACTACTTGCACTACCTCCGTTTCAAACCTCACCAATTTGGAAGTCGCGAGTGAAGTCTTGGAGATACATGAGAACTTCTTGGGAACCGTCTTAGGTCACGGTTCGGGTCATCTAGATTGACGACGAATGGGTAGTCTTGGACTCCCATGCATGGACTCTCGTGGGACGGAGTGGTATAGGCTGGAGTCGACTGTCCTCCCACTCGGTTCGGATTACACATTCGACCCAGGTGCCACCAATCTGGTCACATGGAGGAAATACTTGCTACCGGACACACAGAGTGAATACCGTACCGTACCGACCGGAATTTTTTGTACCGGAACCTTAGCCGAAACAGAAACACGGCTATTTCGTACCGCTCTACATACCGGAGCTTACCAGGTTGTACCGGCCATACCGGTAAAAAAAATCTGATATTGGCCGGAAAACGAATACCGGCCAGTAAATAAAAGTCAAAAAAATGGAAACTAACAGTAAAAAAAATATAATCTAACCCATAACATCGTCGTCCAAAAGTGACCAGACATTCTTCTTCCTCTTCTTCTTCTTCACGCCCAACCCTCCATCCGTCTGCCTCTCTTACTTTTTAAATTTTTATTTCTAAGACTTCAATTGTTTCTTGTGACTTTGAAGTTTTAATAGTAAAAAAGTGAAGGTAAAGCACATTAGCTTTTTATCGTAACTTGTGGCAGTGTGTCCTGCCGGACACCCCACGTGAATGCACTAAATTGCTATCAAACTTTGACCATTCAAATTTGATTTTTTTTTACAAGGAAGTTTCAAATGACATTTTAAATTTAAGTGTATTTAAAAATGTTTTTTTTTTTTTTTTTTGAAACTAGTGTATTTAAAAATGTTAGGATTTAGTATTTAAAAAACCAACTTTATAATATATAACACATCACTTTACACCCATAAAAAAAAAAAAAAAAAAATCACTTTACAATATATCTTATATCAAAATTTTTATTTTTTTAATACATTTTTTTTAGAGTCTTTTAATACTTTATTTAAATATTCTTTCTTATTATTTTTTATTCTTCCTCTCTCTCCTAGTCTCTCTCTCCTTTGTCTCTCTCTTTCTCAACTCAACTATTCTCAGCACTGTCGGCCACCACACTACCAACAATCATCACAAAACCCACCACCCAATCACCCATCAAAAACCCATCTCCCATACCACAACCATCACAAACCTACCACCCATGCCACAACTTAAAAAAAAAAAAAAAGAAACCTCCACCATCACCGCCACCAACAAACCCTCTAAGCAAAAAACACACACAAAGCTAACCCACATCCCAATCCATTATTGCCAATCAAACCACCAAGCAAAACACACACACACACAAACCCACCACGGCAACCCTCCAACCCAAATCCAACCCACAACATCAAACCCACCACAACAAACCTCCACAAAAGCAAACCCATCACGCCGATCTACTACACCACGACCCACAATGCCCCAAACCCACTACGACCCAGACCCACAACCCACCATCCCGCAGCCACCAGATTCGACTCACACCCCTCAACCGGTAGATTGGTGAAGACTTGGATCGAAACCTACAATTCCATAAAAAACACCACACTGTGACCCACGACCCACAAGAACCAAAACCACGACCATTGGACCGTCGAACCCACGGCCCATGCCCATCGAACCATAATCGCCGACCATTAGACCATTGCCACCACCACCCACGACCATCAAACCATCAGACCACGACCCACGACCATCGAACCATGACCCACAACCCAAAATCAAAACCATGGGAGAGAGAAGAGAGAAGAGAGAAGTGAGAGAGGAAAGAGAAAGACATAAATGAGAAAAAGAGACATTGGGGCTGAATAAATTTTTTTTTTTTTTTTTTTTTTTTTTTTTTTTTTTTTTTTTTTTTTTTTTTTTTACAATCTAGTTACAGTTAGGGATGGTAATGGGGTGGGGTGGGGCGGGGCTGAAGGGTGGGGTCTTCGCCCTCGCCTTGCATGGATTTTTCTTGTCCCATCCTCGCCTTGCCCCACATGACGGGGAAAATTTCTTACCGCATCCTCGTCTCGCCTCACATGACGGGGAAAATTTCTTACCCCATCCTCGCCCCTTAGGGCCTCGCAAAGCCTTGCCCCATCTCGTGAAACTCTATTTCTTGTTAATTTGCCCTACAACTATTGCCATTTTTTCAAATAAAATGACATGTTTTAATAATAATAATATGCTTGAAATTATAAATAAATTTATCCTATCAAATCAAACTAATTTTTAGCAAAAATTGAATAATATTATATAAATGTTTAACAAGACAATATCATAACAAAAATCTCATAATATGACACAATAAAATAATCCAAACTCCTAATACATAACAAAATAAAAATTGCCTAGTTCTTCAAAAAGAATCTCCACTTTCTTCCATCATTGTGACACCACTTTCTTCATCATCATCATAATCATCCAGGATATTTTGGAATGTATCTTCAATTCCATCTACGGTAGATGAAGAGCCTAAAAAAAAGGTAAAATAAATTCAATCAAACAATTGAAAAATATAATAAAGAACGCAGCAACATAAATCATTGCATAATTAAACTAGTAAATTTAATTACCATTAATTTCAGCCCATAACCAATTTTGAGCACACATTAATGCCTCCATAGTCTTTTGATGAAGTTTACTGCGATGTGGACTTAACAATCGACTACTTGTTCTAAATGATGACTCTGAGGCAATAGTTGACACTGGAATGGTGAGGATATCCCTTGCAATACGTTGCAAAGTAGGATACTTTGGCCCATTAGATTTCCACCATGCCAAAATATCAAAATCCACAATTCTTGGCATTAAATCATCCTCAAGGTAAATCGTCCAACTCCAATTTAATATTCCCACCTTTTTTTTTCTCTGACTAAGATATCTTTCAAAGTCCATAAGAAAGTCATCGACTTGCGGACCCTCTCCCACACAACGGCCACGAGTACCTTCCCTACCCATTATCCCAGAACTGTAGTCACGAATTATTTCATAACAAATATCTCTAATCCTTTGAATTTCATTATCAGCTTCATCACCATAAATTATTGGAAAATAATATTCTAACAATTCAATCTTATATCTTGGGTCTAAAATGGTTGCCACGGCCATAACATCATGAATCACATTCCAATAACAATCAAATTTTTCCAACATTTTAAATGTCATACTCCTAATCACATCACTTGTGATTGTAAACCAAGAATTCAAAGCTATTTTTATTTCACACACCTTAGGAAAGAAAAGATTAGTTGTAGGATATGAGGTACCTGAGAATAGCACTGTAACCTTGTGAAATACTGCCAATCTCTCACATATACTACTTGCCATCTCCCATTCTTCATCTGTTGGAATGCACTTATAAGATGACTCACATATGTTCAATCGATAAAAGACATTTTGATACTTTATAGCAATAGAAAGTATGAGATAGGTAGGGTTCCAACGAGTCTTTCAATCAAGGGCTAGTTCTTTGGTACATTCAACATGTGCTTGTCCGGTTGTCTCTTCAAACTTCTACTTTCTCTTGGTTGATGCAGTCCAAAATCCCACACTTTCTTGAACCTTTTCAATGCATGATCCAATTACATCCAAACCATCCTAAACAATCAAATTAAGAACATGTGTTGCACAACGCATATGCAACATTGAACCACGCATAATAAGTGCACCACGTTGAAGCTTATTCAAGATAATTTTTATAAATGCATCATTGGTACTACGATTATCCATAGTCATAGTAGATAACTTCCTATCAATATTCCACTCCAACAAAGTATCTAAAAGGACACTAGAAAACACTTCTTTTGTATGTGGAGATGGCACATAAATAAACCTTAAATGAGAAATTTAAATAATTAGAACTAACAATGATATAAGTTCATATAAAACATTTGAAAAGAATTTAATTAAAACATAAAAATGAATATATACTTTAAAAAAAAAGTATCTCATAACTCGACTTTGTAATCTCCACAAACCATCAATTAAGTGTGCTGTTACAACCATAAACCCTTACCTTTTGTTTTGTGAAGTCCATATATCAATGGTAATAGAAATTCTACCCTAATTCTTATCAATTTCATGCTTTGATTTATCCCTTACTTTCTCATAAATGCTCAAAATGTCCTTCTTGATTGTGTTCCTAGAAACCATCCTAAACAATGGTTGAAGAGAAGTTGAATATTTTCTAAAACCAATGTGGTCAACTATAGAGAGGGGATACTCATGCAAGATAATCATACGAGCAGGTTCATTTCTTGATACATTTTGATCAAAATTATAAGCATTCACACCCACCATTGAATCCACTTTATTTTGATCCCTTGCCAAATTCTTTTGATTCATATCCCTAATGTCTTGAAACTTTCTCCTTGGACATATTTTCACATGGTCATGCAAACGTTTAGTGCCATAATTGGATCCCTTTACTAGTAATTTCTTACAATAATTGCACTCAGCCTTGTCTTTCTCATCAACTCTCTTTCTCTTAAAATGATTCCAAACAATTGATAACTTCCCCTCTTCTTCAATTATCTCATTGCTAGGCTGGACTACCTGGACATCTTTTGGCATATTCAACAGAGGTGATGACGGGGTTGCATTATCTTCATCTACTATCAAAGGAAATTGATTGCTGACAGATGGATTGGAGCTACCAATGTTTTCATGTGAAGTCATTTTTTTCTTGATGTTGATTTTAGCAACTTAGTAATGGACAAACTATATTTCTCCAACAAAGATAATGTAAAATTGTGGGAAAAAAAAATTAAATGAATAAAATGAAACAATGAGTTTTAACCTAATCTAGAGCTTTTATTTTTATGAACTTTTATTTGTGATTCATGTACATAGCTTCAGACCCCTACTTTTATTTGAAACTAATCTGGACTATATATATTTTGACCAAATTGGAAGAAATTATAGCTCCGGATTACGGGATTAGGTTCATATATATTTGGACAAATCTGGACTATATATATTTTGATCAAATCTGGAGCTATATATTTTAATCTAATCTGGAGCTATATATATTTATAGACCTGTACAAGTTGTTCCAATTTGTTCAAATCCTAAAAGCATTGAATTAAATGCCTTCCTGTGCCATACCAACAAAGATTAGATGACCCTTCAAAGTCTACAAGAATGAGACGTCTGGGGGTCTGAATATCGTCGTTAAACCATTAAATATATTATGAATAACATTGACCTGGACCGAAGCTACCTCAGAGTCTCAAACTTGTACTTCATAACAGTCAAATGCCAACACACAATGACACAAACGCAAACATTCAGAGTCTCAGACCCGTACCTCATAAAAAAAAAAAAAAAAAAAATCTATTGTGTTCATGATGAAATCTAAGTTGAGAAAGGCACATGAATGAAATCAATAATTCAATAGTATATAAATTTGTTTCTAATAAAGACAAAAGAAAACGTTAAAATTGGTACCTTATTTCCAACTTTGCTAGAGAGAAAAAAGAGGTAGAGAGTCACGTTAGGTAGAATAAAATAAGCTGATTATATTTTAGTAAGGTTTTAGGTTATGAAAAATTTACAATTTAACTCTTATTAATGTGGGGCAGGGCGGGGTGGGTCTAAAAAGTATAAACCCATCCCCGTCCCGTGGTGCGAGTCTAAAATCTCACCCCATCCTTGCCCCACCATCTTTACGGAGCAAGAAAAAACTGCACGAGGTGAAGCGGGCATGGGCGGGTCAAGCGGGTGTAGACACTCGATTTTGCACCCGTGATTTAATCAAGGAGATGACTGGAATGACCATCCATGTACCCCAAAAATCATGATTGCATTACATGCATTAATTCATTCATTGCATATCATAAAAATGATCCTGAGATTCTAACGGTCGTGACGGTATATCCAGTTTTCAAATTGGACCGTTGGATTGAAAGATATTGCATGATCAAGTTTGCACGATTAGCATGCATTGTGTCTAAGTAGAGTCGACCACGCATGATTAATTTAAATTAATTTTGATTGGTTAAACAATTAAAATTAATTAAATAATTTTGTAATTGGTTAATAGTTAGTGTCTAAAATAGGATTGCTTATATATGAATAAAAGGAATAATTGGATAAGAATAAAATTGTGGATAATATGAACTTTATCAAGATTTATTTTAGAGTATTTATCTACAAGATATTTGTTGCTAAAAAGTCCTAAATTATCCAGAAAAGAGATAAAAATCTAAGAATACGAATTGAAAACACGTCTAAGTGCAAGGCCCGGCTCAAGAAAACCTAAAAAAGGAGTCCAAAACCCATCCAAACACGAAAGTGCGATTAGCATCCAAGAGTACCATTCGGCACTTTTGGAGTGTCAAATGGCACTTTCAAAGTGCCAAATGGCAGCCTTAAGGGCTTTGGCCCAACGCTCTTCGAGTGACGATAAGACACATCCTTTTCGACTTTTTCACAGAAAGACGCATCCCGATTCACATTCTACTCATCGTTACTTATTTTTTAAGCATTCCAGCCTCTATAAATAGGGACTGGATCTCAAAATTCAGCACACTCTTGGAGAGAGACATTTTCTCACACCCATAAATTTCTCATATTTTTAATCCCCATTCTGATATTCTCTCAAGTTAGGGTTTTTAGGTTTCAAAGATAATTACATAAATTTCTTTGAACCCTAAAATATCCTCTCAAGAAGAAGAGTGCTCCATGTAAGAGGTTGTTTCTTATTAACCATTTTTTCTTATATTTCTCTTGTTGTGATGATGCGTGTTTATTTATTTTAGTGTAGTTGTGTCAAATATTCATATCATAAATTGTTAACTTATTTTGTTGAAACATGTTCTTGATTCTTTTTATTATTTCTATGATCTCTTTCTTAGTTTCAAAAATTGCATGTTATCAATTCTTTTTTTCTTTTTCTTTTTTTTTTTTTTAAATAAAAAATGAATCTGCATCTTCCTTAGATGCAGATCTAAATTTTTCTTAAATGAAAAACGAATCTGCATCTTCCTTAGATACAAATCTGAATTTTTCTTAAATAAAAAATGGATCTGCATCTTCCTTAGATGCAGATCTAAGAAGATGCAGATCTAAACTTTTCTTAAATCAAAAACGGATCTGCATCTTCCTTAAATGTAGATCCGAATTTTCCTCAAGTTAAAAGCTGATTTGCATCTTCATTAGATGTAGATCTGAAATTTTTTTAAAAATAAAAATTGATTTGTATCTTCCTTAGATACAGATCTGATTTTTTTTTTTTTAACATATCAGATTTTGAAATAAAAAAGGATCATGAATGGTTGTTGTACGGCACCAAGGTGCCCAGATCCATTTGGGCCTTGAATTTTGACTCAGCAACGTGGCCCATGGCCCCAACCTCTTTCTACCCAAAACCCTAGTCTGAGCCCACACAAACTACAGGCCCAAGTTTCGTCACCTGGTCCTTGCTCGGAAAACCATCCCCGAACGATAAAGAAAGAATAACGTCCAAACACACCATCCATAGCATGTCCGGCAGCGCCCAGGGAAATACCATTGCTGGGCATGCCTGCTGGAGTTGGAACCAAGTTCCAAGGCCACTTTCACCACATTCCACTCCCACCTAACCATCTACTTACAACTGATGATATTGGATCTCCAATTGCACTAACTATAGCAATAATCATGATCTCTCGACTAATCTAGAGCTATAAATATGATAAGTTGGGGAAAGGAAATGGTTGTTGAAAGGTTCTCAAGGAAACAGAGAGTAGAGAAAAAGAGCGATTCAAAGATAGAGAGAGAGAGAGAGAAAGAGAGGCAGCTTCACTGAGTCTTTGTGCCAAGAACAACCCAAAGTAGGAAATACTAAACCCCCATTACAAATAAGTTGTGAGCCCAAGTGAGGTCAAGCCCAATAGCCTCATTTTAGGCGCGGACAATTGGCGCACACAATTGGGCTCTCCTACGAAGCTGTGGTTTGACTAAGACTTACGCACGGGAAAATGTCTGAAGGACGTTCTGAAGGCCATGTCGAGAGTGGATCTTTGGGGTCTTCTCGAGAATCCACATGGCGGGAGAGAAGACAAAAAAGACATGAGGATAGGGAGCGTGAGTGAGAAGAGGAAGAATCTGGCCTTGGGGAGGGATCAGATCAAACTCATTGAACAATGTCAGGTGCCTTAGGGCACGGGAAATTTGACGAGAGAGATTAGGAGCTGGAGCAGTTGCACAAATTGGTGAGAGATTTGGAGTTGGAGGTAAGAGGTAGGTGCCAGAGAAGGGACCAAGATAATTGAGAAAGGAGGGATGGTAGTGTGGGAAGTCCAGGTGGGAAGGGATCCAGCCAGTTTGGTTCCCAGCCAGTCTGGTTCTCGTCAACGCCAGGATCGTTCCATTTCCCAAGAATCACGCCAACGCAGGAACCACTCCCATTCTCCAGAGTCATGTCAACGCTGAGACCGTTCACGTTCACGTGGATATGCCGACCGAGGTTTGGATTCCTCAAAGGAGTGACAGCCCTACAACACTGCTATGGATGCTATGAGCCGCGCTTTACGAAGAGCCGCTCAGTCACCTTTCTCCAACGAGATTGAACGGGCCCCTATGTCGAGCAGATTTACACGACTACCATTTAACTCTTACGATGGGAAAACAGACTCAATAGAGCACATCAGTCATTATATCCACATGATGTCTTTGCACACACACAACGATGCACTGATGTGTAAGGTGTTTCCCTCGAGTCTCGGCCCCACAGTGTTGAGATGGCTTAATGGATTGGGAAAAGGTTTTGCTCACAGTTTTGCCAAGCTAATCCAGGAATTCGATGCTAGGTTTGTGACATGCAGCTGGGTGCCACAACTGGTGGATGCATTACTATCCACAAAGATGAGGGTCGGCGAAACCCTTCGGAGTTATGCTAGTCGGTATTGGGAGCTATACAATGAAATTGGTGGGGGTAACGAGAAGATTGCAGTGAGCACTTTCAGAATAGGGCTGCTCGAGGATTCTGAACTATGGGAGTCCTTGACGAAAAGGCCTCTCGAGGATATGAGACAACTTATGAGGCGTATTGAGGAGTATAAATGCCTTGAGGATGATCGGCTATAGAATAAGGGCAAGGCCTTGTTGCTGAATCGTTCCCAATAGGGCGTTTTTCCCCCGAGACTAAGGAAGGATTTTAGGATGCAGGGATTGGAAGCACAAATGGGAGGTGTGAATGTGGCGTTCAAGGAGTCGGTACACAAGATCGTAGACAGGATTAAGAACGAATCGTTTTTCAGGTGGCCGAACAAGATGGGGGGTGACCCATCTCGGAGGAATCAAAATTTGTATTACACATACCACAGGGATAAAGGACACACCACCGAGTAGTGCCGGGTATTAAAAAATCACCTAGGGCAACTAGTGAAGGTTGGATATTTGAAAGAGTTCATAGTGGACTCTGGAAACCGAGATGCCGGTCATAGCACTCAGCAAAAAGGGAACCCCCTTCCACCGCCATTAGGGATGATTAAGGTCATCCATGCTACCTCGAGGGGTGCGACTATAACCAGAAGAGGGGTGTTGATAGTGGCACCCAAAGAAAATTGCTTGGGAAAACAACCTCCCGAAAAGAGAATAAAAGCTGGCCGGCTGCCCATCTCCTTTGACGAGGAAGATCTAGAGGAAACGATTCAACCGCACAATGATGCGTTGGTAGTAACGGCGTGGATAAGCAACTTCTTAGTGCAAAAGGGTGATGATAGACTAAGGAAGTGGGGTCGACATAATGTACCCGGACCTATTCGAAGGATTCAGATTAAAAAATCAGGACTTGATGAAATATGATACGTCGTTGGTCTCGTTTGATGGAAGGGTGGTGATTGTCGAGGGTAAAATTTCCCTTCATGTAAATATGGAACGTAAGGAAGTGATGGTGACCTTTATAGTAGTTAAATCATTCTCCCCATACACGGCGATCCTGGGAAGGCCGTGGATTCATGCAATGGGAGTTGTTCCATCCACCTTGCACGTGAAGGTTAAATTTCCTACCGAACAAGGCGTTGCCATAGTACGAGGAAGCCAGCAAGTGGCTAGGCAATGCCTAGTTGCCACAGTTAGTTGGAAGGGCAAGCAGGCTGAACAAAAGGAAACCACTAAGGAGACATCTTTGTAGTAATTACAGAAGCCCCGAGAAGAAGAGGGGGCTAGTTGTGCCGAAAAACTGATGAAGGTTAAAATCTTATTGGATACTGATAGGTATTTTCAAATAGGAACGAGCATGAAGAACCAAGATAAGGTAGAAATGTTGTTATTCCTTATGCAGAACGTGAATGCTTTTGCATGGAGTTTGTACGAAGTACCTGGGGTGGACCCTGATTTCATTGTCCATAAGTTTAATGTGGACCCATCATTCCACCCAAAGAAGCAGAAGCTAAGGAGAGCGGCCAATGAGCATGTTGACGCGGTAAAGTTGGAAGTCCAAAGGTTGAAGGAAGCTGGGGTGATAAGGGAGATCTTCTTGTCAGAATGGCTAGTAAATACTGTGGTAGTGAAGAAGAAGAATGGCAAGTGGAGGGTTTGTGTAGATTTCACAGACTTAAACCGGGCATGCCTGAAAGATCCGTTCCCTATGCCGAAGATCGACCAATTGGTAGATGCCACATACGGATACCCAAGGATGAGCTTCTTGGATGTCTTTCAAGGGTATCATCAGATTGCCCTGGCACCTGAGGACTGAGAAAAGACAACATTCATCTCCTCGGATGCCAACTATCATTATAATATGATGCCATTTGGATTGAAGAACGCTGGAGCCACATACCAATGGATGACAACGAGGATGTTCCGGGATAAAATAGGGCATACAGTTGAAGTATACATGGATGATATGGTAGTGAAGAGTAAACAGGAAGTACGGCATGTAGAAGATCTTCGGGGAGTGTTTGAGGTACTTTAGCGACATAAGTTGCGCCTAAATACTGAGAAGTGCGCTTTTGGTGTGGGGGCCGGTAAGTTCCTCGGGTATCTGATCACCAATTGAGGAATAGAGGCCAACCCCGATCAGATTGAAGCCACGAATTGCCTCAAGTCGCCGAGCAATCCAAAAGAAGTGCAAGTATTGATTGGGATGTTAGCTGCACTTAACCGATTCATCTCCAAATTTGTTGATCGCTGTAGACCATTCTATCAGCTTCTGAAGAAGTGGAAAGGATTTTAGTGGAGTGAAGAGTGTGACAAAGCCTTTTGAGATTTGAAGAATTATCTGATGCAAGCGCCCGTTAACGGCCTTGGAGTCCGAGGAGGATTTATTCATATACCTCTCAGTGTCTAATCATGCCGTGAGCACTATGCTGGTAAGAGACCGAGAAATACAGCAACTAGTGTATTACATCAACAAAACCCTGGTGGATGCCGAGACAAGATACCTACTTGGAGAAGCTGGTGTTAGCCCTAGTGCACGCTACAAGGAAGATGCCGCATTATTTTCAGGCTCATACTGTATTCGTCCTGACCGAGTATCCTTTACAGTCATTGTTGAAGAGGTCAGACTTCATAGGTCGAATAGCTGAATGGGGGACCCGATTAGGTTCCTTTGACATACGGTACAAGCCGCAAAGCTCAGTAAAGGGCCAGGTCCTTGCTGATTTCGTTGCGGAGTTTTCTCCAAAAAATGACGAGAAGATGATTTGTCATGTAGAGAATCGCCCATGGAGAGTGTTTGTGGATGGTGCTTCAAGTGCCATGGGGGCTGGTACTAGAATTGTCATAATTACTCCGGAGAGAATATGGTTGGAGCATTCCTTTAGATTGGGATTTAAAGCCTCTAATAATGAGGCTGAGTACGAGGCCTTTCTTACCAGATTAAAGACCGTTTTATGCATGGGCGCCCAGGACGTAGAGATTTACTGTGATTCTAAGCTGGTTGTTTATCAAGTCCAGGGTAGCTTTGAAGCTTGGGATTCTTGGATGAAAGCATATTTGCAGGCAGTAAAGCAAATCATTAACAAGTTCTGTATGATGAAGGTGGCCTAAATGGGCTGGGCGTAGAATAGACACGTTGACTCCCTAGCTACGTTAGCCTCGTCAATGACCGAGGAGGTGCCTCGGCTAATCAAAGTAGAGCCTAATAGGGAGCCAAGTATTAGAATGGCAGATAATGCTAGTACGGTAGGGGTCGACGTTGCTATGATTTTAGCAACCAGGCCATGTTGGATGGATCCGATCATTGACTTCTTGGCCAAGGATCGAGTTTCGGATGATGAAAAAGAGGCCAACAAGATCCATCGAGTGGCTTCTCGGTATTGGCTATCAGCAGATCGCAAGTTATACCGGAGGTCTTTTGGAGGACCGTACCTCTTATGCTTACACCCCGAGAAAGTAAGTGAGTTTCTGTCCGAGTTGCATGACGATGTGTGTGGCAGTCATGTAAGGGGCACTCATTAGCACACCGAGCGATGACTCAGGGATTTTGGTGGCCGCAGATGCAGAAAGATGCAGCCGAATATGTGCTTAAATGTGAACGATGCCAAAAGCATGCTCCCCTGATTCGCCAACCAGTAAGTCATCTGAATCTCGTCAGTAGTCCATGATCGTTCGCACAATGGGGGCTAGCTATTCTCGGCCCATTTCCCCGGGCAACAGGCAATCGCAGGTTCGTGTTGGTGGCAGTTGATTACTTCACAAAATGAGCAGAAGAAAAGGCTTTAGCTAATATCCGGGATGTAGACGTCAAGAAGTTTGTGTGGAAAAATATAGTCACGAGATTTAGGGTGTCGGACTCGCTGATATTAGACAATGGGCTACAGTTTGACAGCAAAGCTTTTCGCGCCTTTTGTGGTGATCTAAGCATCAAGAACAGGTATTCCACCCCAGCGTATCCGTAGAGCAACAACCAAGCTGAAGCAACCAACAAGGCAATTGTGAACGGGTTGAAGAAAAGATTGGATAAAGTAAAGGGAAGGTGGGCAGAAGAGCTACCTAACGTTTTGTGGGCTTACTATACAACCCCCAGAAGGTCCATAGGGGAGACTCCATTCTCCTTAACGTATGGAGCAAAAGCCGTGATACCGGCCGAGGTGAACTTATGCAGTGCATGAGTTGTAAGATTTAACCCCGCCCAAAACAATGAGCTAATGGTAGAATGTTTGGATTGGTTGGATGAGTGCCGAGAAGCAGCAATTATATGACTGGCGGAGTATCAGCAGAAACTCGCCCAACGATACAATCGAGATGTAAAGACTAGGGAATTCAGTGCTGGAGACTTGGTCCTGAGGAAAGCCGTGGGGAATATGCAAGATACAAATGCCGGGAAGTTAGCCCAAGCTTGGGAAGGACTGTACAGAGTTATTGCCATTACGAGTACTATTTAGAAGACCTTAACGAAAGGCCACTTCCCCGACCATGGAATGTCGATAATCTTAAGAAGTTTTATCACTGACTATCCGTGCGTGGAAATGTAAATCCGAATATGTACATTACATTAGCTAATATGATGAGGAGGCTTCTCGTTGCAGTTGTATTCAATTTTATTATTACTTATTTAGTATTGCCAGATAATATGTATAGGGTAAGCTAAAAATAAACACACACTAGTGCAGTTTGTTCTAAGGACAGAAGCCTGATCCATGGTTTAATTGTTATCACCGAGCAAGTGGAAACCTTATACTGAAAAATATTCTAAGGACAGAAGCCTGATTCCCGATTCAATTACTATCACCTAGTAGGTGGAAGCCTTATACCAAAAAACATCCTAAGGACAGAAGCTCGATCTACGGTTCGATTATTATTACCGAGCAGGTGGAAACCTTATACCAAAAAATATTCTAAGGACAAAATCCTTCGATTGTTATTACCGAGCAGGTGGAAACCTTATACTAAAAAATATTCTAAGGACAGAAGCCTGATTCCTGGTTCGATTACTATCATTGAGCAGGTGGAAACCTTATACCAAAAAATATTCTAAGGACAGAAGCTTGATCCACGGTTCGATTGTTATCACCGAGCAGGTGGAAACTTTATAACAAAAAAATCCTAAGGACAGAAGCATGATTCCCGGTTCGATTACTATTATCGAGTAGGTGGAATCCTTATACTAAAAAAATATCCTAAGGAAAGAAACTTACTTCCTGGGCAGGTAGAAGCCTACCATACATCTTCTTGAGAAAGCAAATATGTGTTGAGTGGGATTTCCAATATCTGGGGGCTTAACCTATTCTACCCTACAAACCATCCCCGACCATACATGCACGGAAAATAGAAAAAATAAGAAAATAACATGGTAGCGAAGCATTCATGAGTATGATCAAAGAAAATATTTGGCAAATAAACCATTATTCCAACAAAGTCAACAGAAAAATGAAACCAATGTTTCGTCACCAAACCCGGTGACCGTATGTGAGTTATACTTGGAAAAGAAAGCAATTGTTCAGTCACCACAACCCAGTGACGTAGGTAAATTAATTGAATAGGATAAAATATCTAAAGATAAGAAAAATAAATATAAGCAGTAAGGGTTCGGTTTGGCAGTTAAGTCCTTGGCTTTGCAGGTTCTGTTTGGGCGACTGTTTCGATCTGCTGCTGGCCGGTTGTAGGATGAAGAAGGTTCCCAACGGGCTGATCACCAGCATGGGGGATACTGGTGGCTTCCATATCATCCAACTCCACATGAGCGTCTATTTGCTCCACCAGCTCCTTCATGCTCGCCATCTCTTCTTCGTCAATGAGCACCGGGGGGCTCTGCGCAGTTGGAGTAGAGCTCGGGAATGGTATTTGGCCGGGATCCCTTAGAGGAGAATCTTCAGGGACCCCCAAGGCTTGTAAAGTAGCAAACCAACCGTCCTTAAAACCCAACCTCCGAGCCTGATTCACAACCAACTCCACGGAATTCTCGGCGTCTGCAAATCCTTCGTTATACCACTTCTCTTCGTAAGCCTCCAAAGCCGCTCTCAAGTTGGCGAGTTCCTCGGCTTGAGCAATATTCAGACTTACTGCCTCAGCTAATTTTAGATCCGCCTCATTTTGCTTCGCCAAGAGTTCCACGGACCTTTTCTCCACCAGCGCCCTAGCCTTCTCCACGGCAGTATCAGCAGCCTTTATTTTCTCCTTTGTTGTCTTAAAAGTCGTTTCCCTGGCAGCCTTCTCCCGCTCAGCATCCTTGGAAAGTTCCTTTACACGCCCATCAAGGATGTGGGCCAGTTGAGTAGCCTAATGAAACAATAAGAGTTAGTACGACAATAAAGAAAAAGATAAATAATAAATAATAAATATGTATAAGGGATAGTAAGGAATCAGTAAATGAAGGATTACCGCAATAGTATGCCACTGCAGCCTTCTCCCCATAGACTCCTCCGTCCCCTCTTCAAAAGCGTGCACGTTCTCGAGCCGAAGAAGGCCGTGCGCCAAACTTTGGGCAACATGACCCCCCTCACCTTTATCCAAAACCCGTACACAAGCGCTTACGGGGAGTGGCCTATCGTCCAGCTGAAACTTGGGCTGCCACGCCTGCGCTGCTTAGGAAGAGGACGCCATGCTCACCCCGACCTGAATCTATGGCTCCTGAATGACAATATTGCTAGATGTCTAGGGCGGAGTCCAGGTCACTGCACCTCCCGGACCGGTAGAAGTCTGCTTGGCAACATGTTGCCTCTTTTGGGTTCATCCAGTTTGGGGAGGAGGTGGGAGGGGAGGCGTTTAACCTTGGCCCTGAGGTGGTTACTGTTGCGCAGCCTGCCTTGCACCGGGCACAAAACGGTCTATGGTCATGGTCTTCCGGGTCACCATGTCTCCACTACGATCAAATTCAGTATCAGAAAGGTTAGTAATATCAACGATAGCTTGCTCAATTTCCTATGCGGGAGCTTTGGGTTCAACAGGTTCTTCAGGTTGGGTGGGTTCCTCTTAGACGGAAGCTTCTTCCTTAACAGGTGCATGAGTAAGTTCTCGGAGACGTCAAGACACGTGCTCTGCCAACTCATCCTGCAACGGTACGAGCTCGTCCGAACAAGTATATCGCCTACCCAGTTCCCAAGCTTCTCCCACTATGAATCTCGGCGGAAGAAAATTTGCGTGCCGAACGTCAATGTAAGATAAGAGGGGGCTATCTACCAAAAGCGCTTGCTTGAAGGGTTGCAACGTAGAGTAGACAGGTTTAACTTCAAGGATCAAATGGGACGCTCGGAGCTGCCCGTCCCAGTGAACAAATATCTCGGACCGGAGTACAAAGTTCAGATCCCTAACGTGGACTACCTTGATGTCTGGGATAAACACTTTGCCGTCTACAAAGAAAAAATAAATATATATGTATAATAAGATGAAGTACGACGTCAATATTCAGATAAATAAAACAACCACAAATGGAAAGACAGTTAAGTTAGAAATCAATACGAACCCACTTCACGCCGTGAAAGAGGGCAGGGGGTTTCTTCGGCAAACCAATTGCCGCGCACCCGGATGAACTCCACGGCTGAATTCCTATTAGAGTCAGGCAGGCATGATATCAGCCATACCCGCATATCTCTAACCTTTAAGTAATAGTTTGTACTTTTATTCCCGCACAGACTGTACATGTGGTTTATATCATGGTGGTTTAATTGCAAACCGAATGTATGGTTCAACCTACTGACACAACTAACTACTCGGTAAAAAGTGGGGGGAAGTTGGTCGGGGCAAAGCCCGTAATACCTAAGTGTATTGAGTAAGAGAGGGTCCACGGGAAACCTAACCCCACCCTCTAGAATCCCCATTAAGGGAAAGAAAGCAGTATGTTCCCCTCTGTGGAGAGCAATTTCGCTCTCGTGGCAGTACACCATTTCCATGTCATTAGGAATGTCAAATTTTTGCCTAAATATGGCTAAAGGCACCACAGTGTTCAGAAGAAAAGCATAACCCATCTTAAAGTCTGGGATTGAAGGAAGAAACTCGAAGAAAGAAGCTGAAGTAAAAGGGAGAGGTAGAAAACTTACTTTGGGCTCTAGGGAAGAAGGGGGCTCTGGACTGATGAATAAGCGCACAGATGAATGCTTAGCAGGGAGAAAATTCAGAGAGTAAAGAGTGAAAAAGTGAAAAAATGATTTGTGATGGGCTATTTATAGAGGTCGGAAGGGGAAGAGCAGCGTCCAATCAACCATAATGGGGCTCAATTAGCGAAGAAACTTTACAGATGCCAATGCCAACTGACACGAGTGCCACCTCGATTCATGAACCGTCAGGTAATGATGATGGCTGAACCAAATGGCCTGGAACAACACGCCTTTTGAGAGTGCATTAATGGATTTCTAAGACCGCCCATGCTTCCACCTGTTAACCTTCTCAAACGTAAGTGCCTTTTGGATTCCTTAATTCTTCTCGGTAGTTGAGCATGAATCAAGGGGGGGCTAATGTACAGCACCAAGGTGCCCAAATCCATTTGGGCCTTGAACTCTGACTCGACAGCGTGGCCCATGGCCCCAACCTCTTTCTACCCAAAACCCCAGTCTGAACCCACACAAACTGCTGGCCCAAGTTTCGTCACCTGGTCCTTGCTTGGCAAACCATCCCCGAACGATAAAGAAAGAATAACGTCCAAACACACCATCCATAGCATGCCCGACAGCGCCCAAGGAAACACCATTACCGGGCATGCGTGCTGGAGTTGGAACCAAGTTCCAAGGCCACTTTCACCACATTCCACTCCCACCTAACCATCCACTTACGACTGATGATATTGGACCTCCAATTGCACTAACTATGGCAGTAATCATGATCTCTCCACTAATCTAAAGCTATAAATACGAGAAGTTGGGGAAAGGAAATGGTTGTTGGAAGGTTCTCAAGGAAACAGAGAGTAGAGAAAAAGAGCGATTCAGAGAGAGAGAGAGAGAGAGAGAGGCAGCTTCACTAAGTCTCTGTGCCGAGAACAACCCAAAGTAGAAAATACTAAACCCCCATTACAAATAAGTTGTGAGGCCAAGTGAGGTCAAGCCCAATAGCCTCATTTTAGGCGCGCACAATTGTGTTTGTTTTATTTAGTACACATAGCATAAATTTATTTCATGAATGAAATCCTCCTCTTAAGAAATCTTTTTCATATTTTTTTTTACACATATAAAAATAGATCTGATTTTTTTAAAACAACCAAATCTTTTTTTTTTTTTTTTTTTTTTTTTTTTTTTTTTAATCACAAAAAAGATCTGATCTTTTACAAATCAAAAACCATTTTTTCTCAATTCTTGAAAAATAGATTTGATATATTTTCATTTTTTTCTTTAATAAGCACAAATTTGAATTTTTCTCTTCAAAAAACCAAATTTTTTTTCAAGTTCTCAAAAACAGATCTGATTTTTCTAAACTAAATTCAATTATTTTTTACAACACAGATCTGATTTATTTATTTATTTATTTATTTTTTACAAAGACGAGGATGCATTCATAAATAAACTTGTGTGATAAAGTTTTTTTAGTTTTAGCTTTTTTATTTATTTATTTTTTTTATGTGTGTAACATATCATTCATGTCATGCATAAATGGGTACATTGGTCACAAGAGTCTAGAAGACCAGACTCTGTCTGGGAGGAATGGGTGCCTAACTCCTTCCAATTTCGTAACCTAGCCTCCAAATTTAGTGTCTTTGGATAGGTTGACCTAGGCTTTATCTTTGTTTTTATTTTTGGGTAGAATGTAATTAGGAAAAAAAGGCATGTAATTATTTGGTAGTTTGTAACTAGGACGTCATGTATTTTTTTTATTCAATCAATGAAATGAAATAATTTAGTCATGTATAGTTATATTTAGTCTTTCTTTTTCTTTTTTGTATAAAAAATAAGTGGCGACTCCACACCACTTACCCAAAAAGAGAGGTGCCCTAAAAAGCATTCTAAAATCTCTCTCTCTCTCTCTCTCTCTCTCTTTTTGAGAGGCACTTTAGCGGTCTCTCACAGCAGGGCGGGGTAAAATTGCCATCCCTAGTTATAGTGAGTTGTTATTGATAACAGCACATTATAACTCAATGCTAAAATTTTTAGGATTTGGCATATTTGATGTAGGTGTGTTTTTATCATTTGGGGTGCTAAAAAAGCTAAAAAATAGCATTTAGCATTTTTAGCACCTTTGATAAGAATGCTCTAAGTGAAAAAGGCTTTTTTTTTTTTTGGGCACCCCAAGTTGTCTGTCAAAATTGTTGTGATATTATCATCATTATCATCATCATCATCATCTAAGAAGTAGGAACAAGGAACATCAATTCCCTGCTATTATTATTACCTAGTTGAAATTTTAACTAGAGATTAACATATTATGATAAAGATTGATAATTTTGAAATTTTTAATAAATTACATAAATTTTGTCAAATGAATATATAAATAAATAAACAAATATATAGATATATATATATATATATATATTAAATTAGCAGTAAACCCGAAACGGTACACTGATATTAACTGGTACTGAAATATATCATTCTCTTAATCAAACCGAAATGGCCTCTGGTACGGTATTGACTCCCTTCACACAAAAGCTCTCTCTCTCTCTCTCTCTCTCTCTCTCTCTCTCTCTCTCTCTCTCTCTCTCTCTCTCTCTCTCTCTCTCTCTCTCTCTCTCTCTCTCTCTCAACCATCCATCAATGCAAAGCTAAGATAAAAAAAGGCAAATAATAATAATAATAATAATAATAATAATAATGGGTTATTTTAACGGGTGTCTTTAAGGGCAAAATTATTAATAAACTATATTAGGAAAGTTTTAACACCATTTTTATGAGAAATATAAGAAACTGTTAGAAAAATTAATTACTTTATCATTTTTCTATAAAATATTTTTAAAAATGGTTTCTAAACCAATGCTTTTAAGTCATTCGTTAACATTTCCTAAAAAATAATTAATCTCAAACCTTACATGTTTATCTGCTTTAGACCGGAAACTTTGCCCAACTCTTGATTAAAACATTTTTTTTAATAAAAAAAAAATAGTGTTTTTTAGTCTTTCTTGGTAGATGCTGTCATGCTGACATGCTGTAATTGTGTTGCATATGGGCTCATCTTCTCCGTTCTCCTCTATATTTGGCTTTGAATAAAAACCACCCTCAGATTTGTTTTAAGCTTCTTTTTGTTTTTCTTTGTTTGTGTTTCTAATGTGAAAGCATGTGGGGATTTGTTTTTTTATTTTATTTTTGGGTAATTATAGATTTGTTTTAAGCTTCTTGTGTTTTTCTTTGTTCGTGTATCCATCTGTATAAGTCGGAGGAGATTTGTCTTTTTTTGGGCAATTTTACTAGCAATGCCCTTTGGGTTACCCAATTTTTTTATTTATGAATTTATACTTTCTTTGTTACTTAATAACTTGTCAACATTAAGTTAAGTTTTTTGAAAAATGAAACATCAAATAAATATTTAATTAATTAAATATTAAATAAATTTACAAGTCAAAAGTAATATGATATCTTTGTTTTTCTATTTTTAAAACGAAACTATACTGTTGGTTCCTTAAGTTTACCATGTGAGCACAATTGCTCACTCAAGTTTCAAAATATGTGTGTGTTAAAAATACTTTGTATTCTAAAAAAAAAAGGCTATCCAAATGAGTGATATATAAGTCTTTCTGTTAACTTCCATTAATGATGTTGCTTAAGTGGTTAATGGAATAATGACCTAGCATTTATTTTAATGATGTAACATTTCCTTTTATTAAAAACTTACAGAAGTTAATTTACACATAAAAAACAAACTGACCCATTCTAAATTCAAATCTTAATCCTAACTCAATTCCAAATCAAAACTCCATTTGCATTTTGATGTAAGAGAGAGAGAGAGAGAGAGACCTTAGCCCGAGTCGCCGCGATGTCGCCTACCTCCACTGGAGACAGTGGCCTCTTGCCTTTCACATCGATCCTTCTCCAAGCAATAGTCATTTCCATTTCTTTTGGTCTCTGTTGGATGTTTTGTTTTGTTCATGAGGTTTTCTTTTGTCTTGATTAAAAGAAAATTCATAGTGGAACAATATCAGCTAAATATATGCATAGCAGCATAGGGACTTTGATTCGTAAAGAGTAAGACAAATATTGGATTGTTCTATACTGGTTTTTGCATGTGGTTGTAATGCTCTATGAGATTTTAAAGTCCATATCTGTATTGGTTTTTACTTAAGTGAACAGTGAACATGCTGCTAGTAATTTGCTTTGGTGAGAAATTCCCATATAAGGTAATATGTATTGTGTCTCTTGTCTTGCACTTTATTATCCATTAAAACCTGTATATTACTCAGTTCTTAACTTGAATTTTAATTATGATTCCATGACATTACAATTTAATATTTCTTTTGTGTATGTCCTTATAATGGTGTTGAGAGCTGAGAAGCAAACATTTGTAAGTTCTGAAGACAAAAACCAGGCACTGTTTAGAGATGTTGGCTATGGAGGAAGATGTTTGTAAAAGAATAAGATGAAAAAAGATTATTCTGGAGTAGATTACAAGACTTGAAGAGATGGATTTTTAAAGTCGTTCTTCTTCAAGGAATTTTACAAGCGAGAAGTTGTAATAATAATGTCTTCTAAATAAAGTTTCGCTCATTTATCTGGTCCATCTCAAAGCAATTATGTATTGTCTACTTGAAATTTTTTTAAGGAACATTTTGGTCCCTGTCTAATTCCAAAGTTCAATAAATAAAGCAATAACAAAATAATTTTGATATACAACGTGTTGGAAATAAAGGAGAGATAATACCTGAATTTTCCTTGGAAATTACACAATTTGATTTTACCAAAAAGAGGTGGCAGAGATGAGACATGGACCAAGTCACTGTCTTGAGACAAATCGTGCCATCTACGGTATATCCGATATAATTAAACAAATAGTTTTTGCACATTGTTCCTAGGATACAACAACCCAACCACCTTTGTTGATTATCCTTGCGAGCCTACACTGCTTATAGGATATAAGCTCTCTATAGTACTTTCTTTTTCCAGAAAATTTTGTAAAAGATAAAATATTTTTGAGAGTAGTAAGAAACAATAGATGGTAAGTGTTTAGGACAATAAAAAATTGTTTTTGTAAAGTCTGCAGCTTTCTAATTCAAAAATAAAAATGTGTGTTTGAAACTTTTATTTCTTTCCATATATATAGGGCTAGACATGTTGCTTGTCCTTAGCCAAAAAATAAAACGTTTGCTATCTTTAAAACTTTAAATGATCATAAAATTATTGAAATCAATGTGTGATCAATAGCTTTCTTTATATATATATATATATATATATATATATATATATATATATTATATAAACCAGTCAAAACCTTTTGTACATTGAGAACAAAAAAAGAAAGGATCATAATGCCAAGAATTTAATGGCCCATTATTACAATACCTTTTCAAAAGTTTTCTTTCCAAATATATGTTACAAAAAATTGCTAACTGTTTGACCACTATCCATTAAACCAAATAGTAAACATTTGTGTATATATGGTAACTTATTATAACATAAAATAATTCAACAATAGTTGTACATTTAAGTGCTGAAAAATCTTCCATATATGACGTTATTATATCATATTTAAATAAGAACGTTTGAATACAAAACGTTTAGAATGGAAAATATATATATGTAATAAAACCAAATATGTTGGCAATTATGGTATTAATATCACGTTAATGTTCAGAAATTTCCTAATTAAAACTGTGGGGCCCAATAATTGGTGGCCCTAGCCCATTTATTCATTGGGGCGCAAGGCCCAAGCCGAGGAAGGTTATAGCCCAGGCTCGGTAATACGAGTACAAAATAGTCTTAGGCGCAGCCGAGGATGATTCAGTCCTCGGCATGTCCGAGATCTCACTAAAAGGAAGGGCAAAAACGGTATAGGAGCAGCTTGGAAAAAATCTAAAATATCTAGGTCAATAAAGAAGGATACGCTGGAAAGTATAACGACCAGGGAAAGCTGCCTTTACTGCCATTCAATACTCTGCACTTGATAGAGCCATACTCTTCAGCTTTTTACAACCACCCCCAACCACTCTGGGTATGGGCTAATGGGACAAGTATCAGTCTTGGAAAATCGAACCCCACACGTGGACGTTGGATAAGGGATACAGGCTAGTATAAAAGGAAAAATAAGCTATCCGGGAAAAGGGGGCTGGGAAAAATGGCCAAGAACCAGAGCCTCCCAGCCCGCCTCCAGGAAAAAGACTCCTAGGGCGCACACGATTTTAATTACGTATGCCCACCACGAAAAACCCACTGTCTTGTGACCAAGGCTTAGCCTTTCAAACCCACGCTCTACAAATGATATTGTTTGGGCCTTTTTACGTGCGAACCCAACACTATTACGGGTCGTTACAAATCGTGTGCTCACAATTGGTGCCGTCTGTGGGAAAGACTTGTGTGTTGGCATAAGCGGTAGGTCGAGACAGTTCCCTTGTCATTTCTAACAGCCGGTTGTAGTGTTCTAGCGTAAGGTTCCACTAGGGGCTATGTTTCTTTGCTAAGGGCTACGCTTTGTAGCGTCAACCGCTCGGATGGTTCTAGGGGCTTGGCCGAAGAGCTAATTCCCCTAAGACCAAGGTCTCATGCCATAGCCGAGGGGTTAATTCCCCCAACTACTTAAAAAAACTGAGTTTTGGACAGAACCAAGGTATTGCATGGTCCTCGGACTCAAACCTATGGGGAAACCAACTACTTAGAAGAAAAAACTGAGTTTTGGACAAAACTAAGGTATTGCATGGTCCTCAGACTCAAACCTATGGAGAAACCAACTACTTAGAAGAAAAAACTGAGTTTTGGACAAAATCAAGGTATTGCATGGTCCTCGGACTCAAACCTATGGGGAAACCAACTACTTAGAAGAAAAAACTGAGTTTTGGACAAAATCAAGGTATTGCATGGTCCTTGGACTCAAACCTATGGGGAAACCAACTACTTAGAAGAAAAAACTGAGTTTTGGACAGAACTAAGGTATTGCATGGTCCTTGGACTCAAACCTATGGGGAAACCAATTACTTAGAAGAAAAAACTGAGTTTTGGACAGAACCAAGGTATTGCATGGTTCTCGGACTCAAACCTATGGGGAAACCAACTACTTAGAAGAAAAAACTGAGTTTTGGACAGAACCAAGGTTTTGCATGGTCCTCGGACTCAAACCTATGGGGAAACCAACTACTTAGAAGAAAAAACTGAGTTTTGGACAGAACTAAGGTATTGCATGGTCCTCGGACTCAAACCTATGGGGAAACCAACTACTTAGAAGAAAAAACTGAGTTTTGGATAGAACCAAGGTATTGCATGGTCCTCGGACTCAAACCTATGGGGAAACCAACTACTTAGAAGAAAAAACTGAGTTTTGGATAGAACTAAGGTGTTGCATGGTCCTCGGACTCAAACCTATGGGGAAACCAACTACTTAGAAGAAAAAACTGAGTTTTGGATAGAACCAAGGTATTGCATGGTCCTCGGACTCAAACCTATGGGGAAACCAACTACTTAGAAGAAAAAACTGAGTTTTGGACAGAACTAAGGTATTGCATGGTCCTTGGACTCAAACCTATGGGGAAACCAACTACTTAGAAGAAAAAACTGAGTTTTGGACAGAACCAAGGTATTGCATAGTCCTCGGACTCAAACCTATGGGGAAACCAACTACTTAGAAGAAAAAACTGAGTTTTGGACAGAACCAAGGTATTGCATGGTCCTCGGACTCAAACCTATGGGGAAACCAACTACTTAGAAGAAAAAACTGAGTTTTGGATAGAACTAAGGTATTGCATGGTCCTCAGACTCAAACCTATGGGGAAACCAACTACTTAGAAGAAAAAACTGAGTTTTGGACAGAACCAAGGTATTGCATGGTCCTCGGACTCAAACTTATAGGGAAACCAGCTACTTAAGAAGAATTCTAAGTTGCTCAGTCCTCGGACCAAATACCAGAAAAGGTCAAGGCTATGAAAGTTATTAAAAAGATGGCGAAACGCCTTATTACTCAGCGACCAACAGGGGGGTACATTTTGGGCTATATATCCTCGGATGATTACTTCCTACATGGCATCGAGCATTCAGCCATCACCTCGTTCAAATTTGGGGTATACAACCCACTTCCAGGTTAGTCTTATTATACACGATAGCTCTAATAAGTTCATAGTAGTATCTTTTATCTTTGTAAGGGATTTTGGCCCTAAGTATCGCTTTCTCAGGTCGGCATTATTGTGCCGAACAATGTTATTAAATTTATTATGAACACCTTTTTCTTAGTAAAAGTTTTCTGCCTTAAGTGCCATTTATTCAAGTCGGCATTATTATGCCAGATAGTTCCCATAAGCACAGAGTAAGATCTTTTTATTAACTGAGATTTCGGCCTCAAGCATCGTTCATAGTATAAAAATAAAAAGAAAGAAGTTACAGGATAGTACGTCTATTCACGGCATAACTATTTCAAAAGAAAAGATAGAATATACGAAATCAAGAAATGATGACCTTTATTAATGTAAAGAGGTGTTACAGTGTACAATGAAGGGCTTAAACGAAGCCTATATAGCAAATGAGTTACAAAAACAATAAAAAAAAAAACATACAAACAGAAATCTTTTTAAGCTCTGCCCCAGTGGCACCCATATTGAGAGGAGGACCTTCCTTGGTGGGAGAGGAGAAGAAAAGGAAGAAGGAAAAGCACCAGGATGGATCTGGTGGTGGAAAGAAGAAGAAAGAGAGGCAAAAGGAGGCACCAGTGAAGGAATAGAGGAAGAAGCAGGGATACTTTGTCCTTGCGTCAGTCCTGACTCCTAACACGCTGGTACCATGTTAGTTATGCTCATAAGAGAGCGGCTGGTATTGATAATGGGTGATCCCAGCTCAGCCGCACCAAAAGTTTGACGCAACGAGCCCCTGCTTCGGATTTTGACTGAAAGGAGGATGAGAAGTATCTTGAGTCTCTCCCATCCCTACCTTGACCAAGCCATTTTGAGCTTCGCAAGAACGTAGCATTTCTGGGAAGGGTATGGTCTTTTCATTCCCACTCCTATCTTGGATTTATCACGATTCAAGGTGTAAGCAAAAGGATAAGGGAAACTCTGGGGGAGGCTAAGGATTTTCAGACTTCAAAAGGATTGAAAGGGCTCTGTGTAAGAGAGATAACCTCTTGCTTTCCTTCTTATATGAAGGACAAAACGGGAGGCATTTAATCTATCCATATTTCCAAGAAAGTAGGTAAACGAGAATATACCCATTCCACTTCCCCATACCGTCAATAACCGTCGAATTTAAATGGTCTCGTAAAGGGAAATCATTAAAGGCGCGTTTTGGATAATCAAACGGCAGGAACGCATTGTGAATGAATTCAGAGGAATGTCTTGTAACCTGGTATGTCTCTTGGGTAGATGAAGAGACACCAACATTAATGAAGGACAGAGTTAAACAAACCATAATAAAGGCTTGGCACTACGAAAATCCTCCTCTCCAACCAAGAGGTCGGACAGCAGGATTTTGAGGGGCTATTGTGGGGCCCAATAATTTGTGGCCCTGGCCCATTTAATCATTGGGGCCCAAGACCCAAGCCGAGGAAGGTTATAGCCTAGGTTCGGTAATACGAGTACAAAATAGTCTTGGGCGCAGCCGAGGACGATTTAGTCCTCAATATGTCCGAGGTCTCACTAAAAGGAAGGGCAAAAACGGTATAGGAGCAGCTTGGAAAAAATCTAAAATACCTAGGTCAATAGAGAAGGATACGCTGGAAAGTATAACGACCAGGGAAAGCTGCCCTTACTGCCATTCAATACTCTGCACCTGACAGAGCCATACTCTTCAGCTTTTTACAACCACCCCCAACCACTCTGGGTATGGGCTGATGGGACAAGTATCAGTCCTGGAAAATCGAACCCCACATGTGGACGTTGAATAAGGGATACAGGCTAGTATAAAAGGAAAAATAAGCTATTCGGGAAAAGGGGGCTGGAAAAAATGGCCAAGAACCAGAGCCTCCCAGCTCGCCTCCAAGAGAAAGACTCCTAGGGCGCACACGATTTTAATTACGTATGCCCACCACGAAAAACCCACTGTCTTGTGACCAAGGCATAGTCTTTCAAACCCACGCTCTACAAATGATATTGTTTGGGCCTTTTTACGTGCGAACCCAACACTATTACGGGTTGTTACAAATCGTGTCCTCACAAAAACCATTGACAATAGCTATTCAAATTTTGAATTATATTTGAATTTCAAAATTTAGCAATCAACATATATGATATTAAGGGATAATTGATTTCCTCAATTCACATAAATGAGTATTAAAATAATTATGATATTTTTTAATAAAAAAAATCCGACAATCCCCCACTTATTTTATAAAAATTAAATAGGTATATATATATATATATATATATATATATAAATATAAGAACAATTTTTTTCTAAGTTAAGTAGAACATTATGCATAATGAGAGTGCCAATGGCTTGAACCCTCATTTAGTGTTTCAGCAACATTGTTCCAAAGTTAATAGTGATCTAAGTCTTGAACTATAACTTTTTCTATGGATACAAAACATTACATCACACACATAATATTCCAATACTCTACTATGAGCTTCTAAGCCAGCACATTACGGCCTTGTGCTTTATCCCAGCATCCATGAGCTATTTAGAGAACTAGGCCCATTCTCAAAGGAAGCAGCCTCACTTCCATGCTCACTTAGGTGTGGCTATCAAGGATGTTCTTGTAACTCTAACATCCCACTCATAAGAGCTATAGTCCACATTAAGAGTTTTTTTTTTTAATAAATAAAAACTCATCCTATATAACGTTACAAGATACATGCATGCACACCATAGGGAGGGACATGAGTATTATTACTCATACATATATTTAGTGCATGTTAATCAAACTACTCTATGATTAGTTTTTCCCTTTGAACATAATTCTTAGGATCTTCAGTCCCTAGGTAGGGTATCCTCATAGGTAGTTTATTCTTCTTTGGGCTTAAGTCTCATCCCTCTCAATGCTATCCAAATCTTTTCTCTAGCTAGAGCTTTAGTTAATGGATCCGCAATATTATCATTTGTACTAATATAATCAACATTTATGGTACCATTGTTTATGTTTGATCTCACAGTATTGTGTTTTCTTCTAGTAGATCTGGATTTACCATTATAATATTTATTGCGCACTCTACCAATAGTGGTAGTACTATCACAATGAATTAAGACGGGTGAAATAGGTTTCTCCCACATGGGAATTTCAAATAATAAATCTCGTAACCAACCCGCTTCTTCATTAGCTGAAGATAAGGCAATTAATTTTGCCTTCATGGTCGATTTAGCAATAATCTGTTGTTTTTTAGATTTCCAACTTATTGCTCCACCACCTATTGTAAATACATAGCTAGTGGTAGACAAAGAATCACCTGATAAAGTGTTCCAACTAGCAAAAAACTGAGTTTTGGACAAAATCAAGGTATTGCATGGTCCTCGGACTCAAACCTATGGGGAAACCAACTACTTAGAAGAAAAAACTGAGTTTTGGACAAAATCAAGGTATTGCATGGTCCTTGGACTCAAACCTATGGGGAAACCAACTACTTAGAAGAAAAAACTGAGTTTTGGACAGAACTAAGGTATTGCATGGTCCTTGGACTCAAACCTATGGGGAAACCAATTACTTAGAAGAAAAAACTGAGTTTTGGACAGAACCAAGGTATTGCATGGTTCTCGGACTCAAACCTATGGGGAAACCAACTACTTAGAAGAAAAAACTGAGTTTTGGACAGAACCAAGGTTTTGCATGGTCCTCGGACTCAAACCTATGGGGAAACCAACTACTTAGAAGAAAAAACTGAGTTTTGGACAGAACTAAGGTATTGCATGGTCCTCGGACTCAAACCTATGGGGAAACCAACTACTTAGAAGAAAAAACTGAGTTTTGGATAGAACCAAGGTATTGCATGGTCCTCGGACTCAAACCTATGGGGAAACCAACTACTTAGAAGAAAAAACTGAGTTTTGGATAGAACTAAGGTGTTGCATGGTCCTCGGACTCAAACCTATGGGGAAACCAACTACTTAGAAGAAAAAACTGAGTTTTGGATAGAACCAAGGTATTGCATGGTCCTCGGACTCAAACCTATGGGGAAACCAACTACTTAGAAGAAAAAACTGAGTTTTGGACAGAACTAAGGTATTGCATGGTCCTTGGACTCAAACCTATGGGGAAACCAACTACTTAGAAGAAAAAACTGAGTTTTGGACAGAACCAAGGTATTGCATAGTCCTCGGACTCAAACCTATGGGGAAACCAACTACTTAGAAGAAAAAACTGAGTTTTGGACAGAACCAAGGTATTGCATGGTCCTCGGACTCAAACCTATGGGGAAACCAACTACTTAGAAGAAAAAACTGAGTTTTGGATAGAACTAAGGTATTGCATGGTCCTCAGACTCAAACCTATGGGGAAACCAACTACTTAGAAGAAAAAACTGAGTTTTGGACAGAACCAAGGTATTGCATGGTCCTCGGACTCAAACTTATAGGGAAACCAGCTACTTAAGAAGAATTCTAAGTTGCTCAGTCCTCGGACCAAATACCAGAAAAGGTCAAGGCTATGAAAGTTATTAAAAAGATGGCGAAACGCCTTATTACTCAGCGACCAACAGGGGGGTACATTTTGGGCTATATATCCTCGGATGATTACTTCCTACATGGCATCGAGCATTCAGCCATCACCTCGTTCAAATTTGGGGTATACAACCCACTTCCAGGTTAGTCTTATTATACACGATAGCTCTAATAAGTTCATAGTAGTATCTTTTATCTTTGTAAGGGATTTTGGCCCTAAGTATCGCTTTCTCAGGTCGGCATTATTGTGCCGAACAATGTTATTAAATTTATTATGAACACCTTTTTCTTAGTAAAAGTTTTCTGCCTTAAGTGCCATTTATTCAAGTCGGCATTATTATGCCAGATAGTTCCCATAAGCACAGAGTAAGATCTTTTTATTAACTGAGATTTCGGCCTCAAGCATCGTTCATAGTATAAAAATAAAAAGAAAGAAGTTACAGGATAGTACGTCTATTCACGGCATAACTATTTCAAAAGAAAAGATAGAATATACGAAATCAAGAAATGATGACCTTTATTAATGTAAAGAGGTGTTACAGTGTACAATGAAGGGCTTAAACGAAGCCTATATAGCAAATGAGTTACAAAAACAATAAAAAAAAAAACATACAAACAGAAATCTTTTTAAGCTCTGCCCCAGTGGCACCCATATTGAGAGGAGGACCTTCCTTGGTGGGAGAGGAGAAGAAAAGGAAGAAGGAAAAGCACCAGGATGGATCTGGTGGTGGAAAGAAGAAGAAAGAGAGGCAAAAGGAGGCACCAGTGAAGGAATAGAGGAAGAAGCAGGGATACTTTGTCCTTGCGTCAGTCCTGACTCCTAACACGCTGGTACCATGTTAGTTATGCTCATAAGAGAGCGGCTGGTATTGATAATGGGTGATCCCAGCTCAGCCGCACCAAAAGTTTGACGCAACGAGCCCCTGCTTCGGATTTTGACTGAAAGGAGGATGAGAAGTATCTTGAGTCTCTCCCATCCCTACCTTGACCAAGCCATTTTGAGCTTCGCAAGAACGTAGCATTTCTGGGAAGGGTATGGTCTTTTCATTCCCACTCCTATCTTGGATTTATCACGATTCAAGGTGTAAGCAAAAGGATAAGGGAAACTCTGGGGGAGGCTAAGGATTTTCAGACTTCAAAAGGATTGAAAGGGCTCTGTGTAAGAGAGATAACCTCTTGCTTTCCTTCTTATATGAAGGACAAAACGGGAGGCATTTAATCTATCCATATTTCCAAGAAAGTAGGTAAACGAGAATATACCCATTCCACTTCCCCATACCGTCAATAACCGTCGAATTTAAATGGTCTCGTAAAGGGAAATCATTAAAGGCGCGTTTTGGATAATCAAACGGCAGGAACGCATTGTGAATGAATTCAGAGGAATGTCTTGTAACCTGGTATGTCTCTTGGGTAGATGAAGAGACACCAACATTAATGAAGGACAGAGTTAAACAAACCATAATAAAGGCTTGGCACTACGAAAATCCTCCTCTCCAACCAAGAGGTCGGACAGCAGGATTTTGAGGGGCTATTGTGGGGCCCAATAATTTGTGGCCCTGGCCCATTTAATCATTGGGGCCCAAGACCCAAGCCGAGGAAGGTTATAGCCTAGGTTCGGTAATACGAGTACAAAATAGTCTTGGGCGCAGCCGAGGACGATTTAGTCCTCAATATGTCCGAGGTCTCACTAAAAGGAAGGGCAAAAACGGTATAGGAGCAGCTTGGAAAAAATCTAAAATACCTAGGTCAATAGAGAAGGATACGCTGGAAAGTATAACGACCAGGGAAAGCTGCCCTTACTGCCATTCAATACTCTGCACCTGACAGAGCCATACTCTTCAGCTTTTTACAATCACCCCCAACCACTCTGGGTATGGGCTGATGGGACAAGTATCAGTCCTGGAAAATCGAACCCCACATGTGGACGTTGAATAAGGGATACAGGCTAGTATAAAAGGAAAAATAAGCTATTCGGGAAAAGGGGGCTGGAAAAAATGGCCAAGAACCAGAGCCTCCCAGCCCGCCTCCAAGAGAAAGACTCCTAGGGCGCACACGATTTTAATTACGTATGCCCACCACGAAAAACCCACTGTCTTGTGACCAAGGCATAGTCTTTCAAACCCACGCTCTACAAATGATATTGTTTGGGCCTTTTTACGTGCGAACCCAACACTATTACGGGTTGTTACAAATCGTGTCCTCACAAAAACCATTGACAATAGCTATTCAAATTTTGAATTATATTTGAATTTCAAAATTTAGCAATCAACATATATGATATTAAGGGATAATTGATTTCCTCAATTCACATAAATGAGTATTAAAATAATTATGATATTTTTTAATAAAAAAAATCCGACAATCCCCCACTTATTTTATAAAAATTAAATAGGTATATATATATATATATATATATATATATAAATATAAGAACAATTTTTTTCTAAGTTAAGTAGAACATTATGCATAATGAGAGTGCCAATGGCTTGAACCCTCATTTAGTGTTTCAGCAACATTGTTCCAAAGTTAATAGTGATCTAAGTCTTGAACTATAACTTTTTCTATGGATACAAAACATTACATCACACACATAATATTCCAATACTCTACTATGAGCTTCTAAGCCAGCACATTACGGCCTTGTGCTTTATCCCAGCATCCATGAGCTATTTAGAGAACTAGGCCCATTCTCAAAGGAAGCAGCCTCACTTCCATGCTCACTTAGGTGTGGCTATCAAGGATGTTCTTGTAACTCTAACATCCCACTCATAAGAGCTATAGTCCACATTAAGAGTTTTTTTTTTTAATAAATAAAAACTCATCCTATATAACGTTACAAGATACATGCATGCACACCATAGGGAGGGACATGAGTATTATTACTCATACATATATTTAGTGCATGTTAATCAAACTACTCTATGATTAGTTTTTCCCTTTGAACATAATTCTTAGGATCTTCAGTCCCTAGGTAGGGTATCCTCATAGGTAGTTTATTCTTCTTTGGGCTTAAGTCTCATCCCTCTCAATGCTATCCAAATCTTTTCTCTAGCTAGAGCTTTAGTTAATGGATCCGCAATATTATCATTTGTACTAATATAATCAACATTTATGGTACCATTGTTTATGTTTGATCTCACAGTATTGTGTTTTCTTCTAGTAGATCTGGATTTACCATTATAATATTTATTGCGCACTCTACCAATAGTGGTAGTACTATCACAATGAATTAAGACGGGTGAAATAGGTTTCTCCCACATGGGAATTTCAAATAATAAATCTCGTAACCAACCCGCTTCTTCATTAGCTGAAGATAAGGCAATTAATTTTGCCTCCATGGTCGATTTAGCAATAATCTGTTGTTTTTTAGATTTCCAACTTATTGCTCCACCACCTATTGTAAATACATAGCTAGTGGTAGACAAAGAATCACCTGATAAAGTGTTCCAACTAGCATCACTATATCCTTCAAGAACAGTAAGATATCTTTGATATAGCAAACCATAGTACACAGTTCTTTTTAAATATCTCATTAATTGAGTCATGGCATTCCAATGCTCAAAATTAGGTTTGCTAGTAAATCTTGCTAGAACTCCTACAGCATAAGCAATATCAGGTCTAGTACATTCATTAGCATATCTAAGACTTCCAATAATACTAGCATATTCCTTTTGATTGTAAATATCATTTTCATCTTTAGTAGGAAAAAGATGCACATTAGAGTCAAAAGGAATACTTGCAGGTTTACAATCAAAGTAATTATATTTTTTCAAATTTTTTTCTATATAATGAGATTGATCTACAAATATGCCATTTAAAGTTCTAGAAATTTTCATGCCAAGAATCACATTAGCTTCTCCTAAATCTTTCATATCAAAGTTATTTTTAAGAAGCATTTTGGCAGCATTTATAATATCCATGTTAGGACCAAAAATTAGAAGATCATCAACATATAAACAAATTATAACATGAGTATCATCAAAAGTTTTATAATATATACATTTATCACTTTCATTTGTTTTAAAACCATTAGAAAGCAAACATTGATCAAATTTCTCATGCCACTGTCTAGGTGCTTGTTTTAAACCATATAAAGATTTTAATAATTTACATACCTTGTGCTCATTACCTGGCATTGTAAAACCTTTTGGTTGGTCCATGTAGATTTCTTCTTCTAAATTTCCATTTAGAAATGCCATCTTTACATCCATTTGATGTATCATCAAATTATGAATAGCTGCTATAGCAATCAATAATCTAATAGACATAACTTTAGTAACAGGAGAAAAAGTATCGAAAAAATCAATATCTTCTTTTTATTTAAAACCTTTAGCTACAAGCCTTGCTTTGAATTTTTCAATAGATCCATCAAGTTTTAATTTTCTTCTAAGTACCCATTTACATCCAGTTGTTTTACAACCTGGAGGTAAATCTACAAGTTTCCAAGTATTATTGGATATAATAGAATCCATCTCATCATTGATGGCTTCTTTCCAAAAACCTGAATCAGGAGAAGATAAAGCTTCTTCTAAAGAAGTAGGGTCACCTTGTAAATTATACACATAATATTCAGGACCAAAAACCTTTTCAATTTTAGGTCTTTTACTCATCCTAGGTTCAATCTCATATTCATTAACATCTTTTGACTTAGATGTTGAACATTCAAATTTCTCTTATTGCTCAAAACCCCCACTATTTTTATATTTAAATGGAAATTTATTTTCATGAAAAATTGCATCTCTAGATTCAATTATTGTATTATTATCAATATCAAAAAATCTATAAGTTGTACTATATAAAGAATAAACCAAAAATACACATGTAGAAGCCTTTACTCCAAGTTTAGGTCTTTTAGGGTCAAGTAGCCTCATAAATGCTAAGCAACCCCAAACTTTGAAAACAATTCAGATTTGGTTTATATTTTTTCCATAATTCAAAAGGAGTTAAAAAAGTCTTTTTATGAGGTACTCTATTCAAAACAAAATTTGTAGTTAAAACAGCTTCACCCCAAAAATATTTAAGAGCCCTAGAACTAACAAGCATAGCATTAGTTAAATTTATAAGAGTCCTATTTTTATGTTCAGCTACTTCATTTGAAGATGGAGAATAAGGGGCAATAGTCTCATGAACAACACCAAGAGATTGTATATAATTATTAAGACCAAGAGTATCATATTCTTTTCCTCTATCAGTTCTAAACCTTTTGACATTTTTATCAAAAGTATTCTCAACTTCTTTTTAGAAAATTGATAATTTTTCAAAAGCATAACTTTTATTTTTCATAAGATAGACATATGAATATTTTGAAAAATCATCTATAAAGGTTATAAAATACCGATTACCTCCATGTGTCAAATGTCCTTCAAATTCACAAATATCACTATGAATAAGCTCTAGTAATTCAGTATTTCTTTCAATTGATTTATGAGGCTTTTGAGTAATTTTAGTCATGCTACAAATTTCACATTTTTCAAGTACATTTTCAAGTTTAGGAATTAAACCTAAACCACTCATATTTTTCATATATTTATTATTGAAATGACATAATCTACCATGCCAAACATTCACACAAGAAACAATATAAGCAAAACTTGAATTTTCATTCATCTCAACATTAAGTTTAAACATGTCATCACAAGCATAGCCTTTGCTAACAAACATGCCCTTTTTAGAGAGTACATATTGATCAGCCTTAAAGACTTGTTTGAAACCATCCTTATTCAACAAAAAAATTAGAAACTAGATTCTTTCTAATGTCAGGAACATGAAAGACATCTTTGAGAGTGACTTCTCTCCCAAAAGTAAATTTGAGAAGCACCTCTCTAATACCCACAACTTCAATGGTATGAGAATCACCAAGCATAAATTTCTTTTTCTCATCCAAGATGGTGTAGGTCTTGAACCAATTTTTATTATAACAAACATGTCTGGTTGCCCCAAAATCAATCCACCACCCTCCTAAGCCTTTGAGAATATTAATCTCGGTAACCATAGCCACAAGAGGCTCTTCAATGACATTGGCTTGAGCCATAGGCCCATGTTTTCGAAAACAATAATTTCTAACCGAATGTCCAGGCTTTCCACATACAAAACATGCATAATTGTTATTATTAGAGTGGCTGCCATTATTTGGAGCATGCTTAGAATGGTGTGCTTGGTTCTTTCTTTGATTAGAGTGGGTCTTATGTTGAGGCTGATTTCCATTTGGCCTACATTTGAAGTTCCTTTTCTTAGGCCTTACATAGTCATTATTTTTTGCATTGGCTTTTGGCATGTGTTCATTTGAAGAGATAAAATTGACCTTAGGACCATTTGCTTCATGGAGTTCAACAGCTTTGTCTTGGTTCCTTGCCTCTTCCTCCACTCTCAAACGGGTGATAAGGGATTCAATGGAGAGTTCCTTTTGCTTGTGTCTTAGGACTTTGGCAAACTACTTCTAAGATTCAGGCAGCTTGTCAATGATCGCTGAAACTTGCATTTGTTCATCTACTCAAATGCCTTCAGATCGAACATCTTGTGAAATCATTTGTAGTTCATAGGATTGTTCCACCACGGACTTGCCTTCAACCATTTGAAACCTGAAAAATCGGCTACATGCATATTTCTTGGATCTAGCTTCCTTTGTATCATATTTTTGATTCAATGCCTTCCATATCTTTTTGGTTGATTTGTAAGCTTGATCATAATAATCATACAAATCATCAGAAAGACAATTAAGTAAATAATTTCTACAGTAAAGATGATCCTTATTCCATTTCTTAACATCTTTTTCATGTTGAGAAAGTTCTTCTTCAGTCAATTGTTCAGATTTCTTTTTCTTTGATTTTTTCTCAGTTAAACATAAGCCACATTCAAGAGAGTAAGATAAAATAAAGTCTTTTGTCTCCACCTCTTAAAGTTAACACCACGGAAGCGGAATGGCTTATTAAGATCACCCACTCTAGAGGAATTAGACATAACATTACCATTTTCCAAGAATGATTTTGTGTTCTCCAGCACGATTTGTCTCAAATTGTTGGAAATAAAGGAGAGATAATACCTGAATTTTCCTTGGAAATTACACAATTTGATTTTACCAAAAAGAGGTGGCAGAGATGAGGCATGGACCAAGTCACTGTTTTGAGACAAACCATGTCGTCTACGGTATATCCGATGTAGTTAGACAATTAGTTTTTGCATGTTGTCCCCAAAATACAACAGCGCAGTCACCTTTGCTGATTATCCTTGCAAGCCTGCCTACATTGCTCGTAGGATATAAGCTCCTATAGTACTTTCTTTTCCTAGAATATTTTGTAAAAGATAAAATATTTTTGAGAGTAGTAAGAAGCAATAGATGGTAAGTGTTTAGGAAAATAAAAAATTGTTTAAAAAGTATGCAGCTTTCTAATTCAAAAATAAAAATGTGTGTTTGAAACTTTTATTTCTTTCCATATATATAGGGTTAGACCTATTGCTTGTCCTTAGCCAAAAAATAAAACGTTTGCTATCTTTAAAACTTTAAATGATCATAAAATTATTGAAATCAATGTGTGATTAATAGCTTTCTTTATATTTATATATATATATATATATATATATATATTATATAAACTGGTTAAAACCTTTTGTATGTTGAGAACAAAAAAAGAAAGGATCATAATGCCAAGAATTTAATGGCCCATTATTACAATACCTTTTCAAAAGTTTTCTTTCTAAATATATGTTACAAAAAATTGCTAACTGTTTGACCACTGTCCATTAAACCAAATAGTAAACATTTGTATATGGTAATTATTATAACATAAAATAATTCAACAATAGTTGTACATTTAAGTGCTGTAAAATCTTCCATATATGACGTTATTATATCATATTTAAATAAGAACGTTTGAATACAAAACATTTAGAATGAAAAGTATATATATGTAATAAAACGAAATATGTTGGCAATTATGGTATTAATATCACGTTAATGTTCAAAAATTTCCTAATTAAAACCATTGACAATAGCTATTCAAATTTTGAATTATATTTGAATTTCAAAATTTAGCAATCAACATATCTGATATTAAGGGATAATTGATTTCCTCGATTCACATAAATGAGTATTAAAATAAATATGATATTTTTTATAAAAAAATCCAACACAATGTAAAAAGATTCTTATTGTGGATGGAAAATTGTGAGGCAACAAATTGAGACACTTAAATCATATAATGTTCTCAACATGGAGCCAACATATGGAGTAACTTCACTGGTACCACTATATCCTCCTACATTAGCTTTTGGTGCTTGTTTTGTGATACATCTATTCTGTTAATTAATAGATATAGATAGTTTAAGTATATTCGAACGCATGCTCTTCCATAAAAGAGCCTTCGTAAATTAAGCCAATTATATTATAACCATGCAAAAGCATAGCACAATATGGCTACATACAAAATCTAGTACTAAGATCTCAGAAAGGTGCACTACTTTTCCTTTTTAGAGTGTTATTTTGCCTTCAAGGACATAGCAATATTTCTAAATAGTGGATCAATTTTAAAAGAGAGATTAGCCAACTGTATAATTTGATAAGATTTCCAATAAACACCATATTAAATTCCCTCAAACTGTTTCCAACAATAACAAAAAAATATCTAAGTAGGTTTCCAATAAATATCATATTAAATTTCACCATTCAACCTGTTTAAATTCCCTCAAACTGTATCAAACAATAACAAAAAATATCCAAGTGTTCCATCCACTTCAAAATACACATTTATCTCCACAAACGCTTCACTTCTACACATTTATCCACAAGAGATCTTGTTCACTTCAGCACTTGTGCATTCATTTAAAACTTTGTAATTCTTCTAGATGTTTCACTTGTAGCAGCTATTGGCTCTATTGAATCTCCTTCATTGGGATGCTTGCTGACTTTGTGTTGTGACTTTTCATTTCCTAACCATAAAATGCATTATATTTTCTTTTGAGTATGATAGGCCAAAAATGTATTGACCTCTTGTGATGAATTAATTGATTAATTAGCCAAATTTATTAATTAATCAAATTAACATGCAAATGCGTAGTAGCACAAACAAATCACCAATTAAACTAAGTGCAGCAAAAAATAAATTGATACGGTGATTTGTTTACGAATAGGGAAAACCAACACGGCAAAAACCCCACCGGATGATTTTAAGGTCACCACTCCCGAGAATCCACTATTATCATAACAAGCGGTTACAAGTAAAGGAATCTCAGTACCTTATACCAACCTACAATTGAACCCTTACTCCAATACCCAATTGGACTTGTTCTGTAGTGACAATATCTCATTTTGATGCATAGCTCCCAATACGTGACTAACCAATTGCGCGGATCCCAGTATGCAACTTCAATCACCAACTAGAGAAAGTTGTTGGCTGCAAAGTTCTTTAGTTCATCCATGATGAAGATCGAGAAGATGCTTGGTCACAAAACCCTACGGTGCACAATCACAGCAACTTCTACACAAGAACGATGAACTAGGGCAAATTCTGTCTCTTGTCACAATTTGCTTAAACAAACTTTGCTCAACACTTGTGCAACTTGTGTCCACCTTTGACGGCCATTAAAATAATCTTTTTATATGTCTAGGGTTGTGAGAAAAGAAGGCCCAAACACATAATCACGGATTTTAGTCAAAATAGAACTGAAAATTTGTTTTTCATAAACCTCGACAGATAGCCATCTGTCGAGTAGCTGTCGAGCCACGGGCCTGGAACAACTCTTCAAGCTTGATAGATACTAGTTGTCGAGCTTTAATGAACTTACACTTTTCAGCTTGAATCTTAGATAGATTTACATGGTTTCAACACTTGATCTTGAAACAAAGTTTCTTGAAGTATTAAACACATCCTAGATCTATCCAAATACAAGTAAAGTGCGTTTTGTCAAAAGATTAGTCAATTACATAAAATAGTGACATATGTTCCTAACAAGTAAATCACATATGTCCTAACAGAGTACATTAACTATAAATATGTGGTTTTGTTTTCATACAAAACTAACAAATATAAATATTTTCTTGTTTTCATTTGAGACAATCACTCACAGGTAGTTTTCCTCCCTGTTATTTAAAAAGGAATAATTTGGAAGACTAGAGAAATTTATGTTGAAATGGAAATTGGGCATTGTATTTTGTTTTGTTGAAATTAAATTTATGCATTCTCCATCATAACCAAATTTGTTTCTCCTACCATAGAATTTCATATTCTCAATCTAACCTAACACATATACACCAAAAAAAAAAAAAAAAAATCTTACATGGTGTAATCTGATTTGAGGTGAGCTAAAATGGAACTAGGTTGCACAACCATAGGAAAAAGTTTAATACCTGAGATGGGAGGAGGAAGGAATGATGAGGCAGTACGAGAGGAGGAGGGAAGCATCTATGGCAGTGGTTGTTGCTTGGAGAAGGATGTGTGAGGCAAGAGGCCATGTCTCTAGTGGAGGGAGGTGGCGTTGCAGTGGCTGGGGCATAGGGTCTGTTCAATCACTTGCAAATGAAATTTTGATTAAGAATTGGGTTAGGATTAAGATTTGAATTTGGAACGACTCAGTTTGTTTCTTATGTGTAAATAACTTTTGTAATTTTTAAATAAAAAGAAATGTCACATCATTAAAAAAATGTTAGGTCATTATTCCATTAGTCACGTAAGCAACGCTACTAACAAAAATTAACAGAAGGACTTATATTGCTTATTTTGAGAACTTAAAAGACCAATTATGCTCATAGGGTAAACCTAAGGAACCAACAATGTAGTTTCGCATTTTTATTTGTTTTTGTATCTATCTATCTATATAAGTTGGAGGGGATTTGTCTTTTTTGGGCAATTATAGATTTACGTTGTACTAGCAATCTCCTTTGAGTTACCCCTTTTTGTTTATTATGAATTTATACTTTCTTTGTTGTTTAATATTATAACTTGTCAACAAAAAATTAAGTTTTTTTTTTGAAAAATGAAACATCAAACAAATATTTAATTAATTAAATATTAAATAAATTTACAAGCCAAAAGTAATAATGCATCTTTGTTTGATTGTTTTTATTTTTATTTTTTTTTGTGTTTTAGTAAAATGCAATATCATCTTTATCATTAGACTATGAATTGTGTTTTTTTCTTAATGATATTTAATAGGCTAACAAGAATTAGTTGATGAAAGATTGAAAGTTTGTAATAAACTGTTTTGTTTTGCAAGAAGAGTTAGGTTACGGCTACGTTTGTTTCAGTGTAAAATATTTTCCGGGTGTAAAATATTTTCAAGTGAAAATATTTTCGGGAAATGAAAATATTTTTAAGTTTTTGGTTGCATTTCAAAAAATGCTTTGAAAAATATTTTCTGGTGTTTGGTTGTATTCTTGAAAATACTATAGAAAACACATTTTTTACTTGTTACTCACATTTTCTCAGCTTCTAAACAAATATATAATACCAAATTTTCTCAATAGATCAGCAGTCGAGATTGAGAAACAAAACCCAACAAAAAAAATTCATCAGCAGATAAACACAAAAGAAACAAAACCCAACAAAAAAAATTCATCAAATCCGGCGGTCGAAGGAAAGAGAGATAGATCGGCAGTTGAGAATGATGGTAGTCGAGAACGATGGAGAGAACTGCGGCGCAGGTGAGCTTTAGGTTGAGAATGAGATTGGTTTGGGTGGATCGGTCTTGGGTGGTGACGATTTAGGCAATGCTGGGGTGCAACGATCTCGCCGGTGCTTGGATGTGCGATCGGAGCTCTCGTCAGTGCTTGGATGTGCAATTGGAGCTCTCGCCGGTGCTTGGATGTGTGATCGGAGCTCTTGCCGGTGCTTGGAAGTGATGATCAGAGCTCTTATCGGTTTTGCTGTTTCTCTCTCTCTTCTATTTTCCTAGGATGGAAATCAATTGTAGGGAAAATAAAAGTGTAAAATATTTTACAAGGTTTTGGGGCATGATTTACAGTCAACAGAAATCATTTTCTGTTTGACTGAATTTTCCAGGACAATCCAAACACGCCCAGTGGTGTAAAATATTTTTCAGAAACTATTTACTGCTGAAACAAACGCAGCCTAAAACACTTTAGATCTCTAAAACCCATACCACCATCCTTTTTGGCAAGACTAAGATGTTTCCCACACTACCGCGCTGCAGCATTTTCTTTTCTTTACCTTTCTAACTCCACTAGAATTGTCCCATCAACCATCATAGAATTATTGCCCGTTTGGTTCAGCGTTTTTGGGCCAAAACGCATGATTGTGATTTTAAATTGGGATTTTTTTTTTCTTTCATTTTTTAGCGTTTGGTAAGATTTCCAAATTGTGTGTTTTGAAATTGCAATCAATCCAAAAGCGTGTTTAAGTAATGGACCATCTTAGATGGAATATGGAAACACACTCTTGCTTGCATTGTTACCATTGCTAGTTTTGCATATTATCCCTAAATTACCCTTAACTTTATTTTGAATTCTCAAATTTTCCCAATCAACAAAAAAGCAAAGGATCTCACCATGCAAAGTGGGGGAGTAGGAAGTGGCGGTATATTGGAGGAGATCGTTGGAGATGGAAGGTGTGATTGGAGTGGTAGTATATTACAAGAAGGCTTTATTTGTGGGTTTGGTTGAGGATTGAATAGTGGAGTTTATGAGTGTGAGAGTGAAAGCTTGGTGGTGATGTTTCTTCATTTTTGGGGGAGACAGAGAGAGGACCTCTGTGTGTGGAAAAAAATATCAAAAGGAAAAAGAAGAAGAAGAAGATGATGAAGAAGAATAGAAGAGGCAGATGTGTGGATGAGAAAAAAAAATGAAGAAAAAAAAGAAAGAAAAGAAAAATAGGTTTTGGGTTGGGTTACAGGATAGGTGGAATACATGCACTAAGCTACTCTTTTAAAAGATAAATACAAAATTAATGAGTATAAATTAGTATAATAAATGAGCTGCTCTTTGGAAAATGGTGGCAATCTTATTATCAATGAGTGTAATAAATACAAAATTTAAAAGATAAGTTTGTACAACATTGATCATATTTTTTATGTGTTTATGTGTTTACAATGTAAGTTTGTATTACAAGTACAACATAAATATAAAATTTTCCAAAAAAATTTATTTTGTAGAGATATATACCTCACCAAATTATTAGGTTTTAAGATAAGAGTAATGCTACATCCACAAATTATTTTACAACATTTTTACAAAATGTTAATGTGGCCAATCTCTTATTGGTTTTCATTTAGGCTCATTATTAATAACACTTTTTTATTTACCAATAATTACTCACCATATCAGCAGTTTGTAAAAAAAATTGTAAAATATTTTGTATTTTTAGCATTATTCTTAAGATAATAATTGTGTATTCCATTATAAGGAAAACTGAAAAAGTCATTTATTATAGACATGAAGTCATAATAAAAATTGTTATTATTATTATTAAGAAAGTAAAACTACAAGTAAGAATTCTCTTTAAAAATAAACCACACACACAAAAGTATGAAGAATTCTCTTATATGTATTGTCCTTTTTGGTAATTTATATCTCAAAATATAAATTTGATAATTGTTTACAAATACTCCTCATTTTAAAAAAAAATATTTTTTAACAGTTTTTACCAAACATTTTGTTTTTTGAAAAATCCTAAATTAAAAAGCATTTTTTAAAACTACCACTTTTCTAAAAAGTAATATTTCAAAAAATTGAAACAAACTTACCCTTTAACTTCTACTATCATTTCTACTAAAAAAGAAAAACTACTTAAATTTCTACTCAAAAAATAAATAAATAAATAAACCTTACAAAGATCACTTTTTGAAAATGTAATTTTCATGATTGGTGAAAAGCTTAGGTGTTTAGATCATCTGTCTTTTAATTTATAAATATCTATTAGAAAAAGAGTTTGAGTGAATTAACAATATTATTGATAGAAAAATAGATGTTTGTAAAACTTGATTAATAATTTTGAAAAAAGAGAATAATAGATTATAGGTGAAATTGAAAAATATGAGAAGTGCTACTTTTGCAACATTTTGAGAATACTTTCACAACAAATCATATATAACAAGTTGTTATCAATTCTAATTTAGACCTACCATTAAAATTACTTTTTTGCTCATTAATAACAGCCCGTAACAACCTGCTACTTATAATTTGTTGTAAAAGTATTGTGTAAATGTTGTGGACATAACATTTTTCAAAAAATATTATAATTTAGAAAGTCAAATGAAAAAAGGTCCAATTTTATTTGCTTTAGTCATTCAGTCATTCATTCTTTTTTTTTTTTTTTTGGCCTCCCTCTCTCTTAAAACCGTTTGTATTAGACTTTGTCTTAAACAAGTACTATCTTGTCTAAACTCTAAATTAAGTCTAAATTATTAGTCATTATTGTCTTTTAGAGCATTCACATCATTCTTTAGTAGATTCATAATTTAAAAAAAAAAAAAATCATTAAAGGGAAGGAAAAAAAAAAAAAAAGAGGAGAGAGAAGAAGAAGAAGAAGCTAGTGTGTGTGTCCCCAACCATTTCATCTTTGTATAAGGCTAATAATGATTGCATACTACTAATTGCACAGTTGCATGTACAGACAGCTTGTTAAATCGTATTTTAAAAACATAATTGTAATTATGAAATGATTTCAAAATATGATTTCTTTTAACTGATGTGGCATAGTGTGTATCGTACACGCTAAGTGTAACCATGACTACTCTTGTATATATGTATATATTACATTGCTCGTATCACGGAAAAATTTGCTAAATAACATAATTTTAAGAAAAAAGTGCTAAATTTTAACCAAAGTTATTTAACAGCATTCTCATCAGCTCTCTCATAAAAAATGTCATTTTGACACACAAAAAACCAACTTTATCATTTTAGCACATCATTTTACAATTCACCATTTATCACATCTTCTATTTTTCAATTCTATACATTAAAATAATATATCCAACACATTAAATAATATTAAACAAATTCCAACACATTAAACTACAATCACAATCAACCTCCACAAACCACCAACGGCAATGGAAAATCACCACCAACGGCAAATCAACCTCCACAAACTACAACAAATTCCGGCCCAAATCACAATCACTGGATCTCCAACAAATTCCAAATCAAAAAACCTCAACAAAAAAGAAACTCAAAATCTTCAACAAACACTGCTGGACCACTACAGCCACAAACACCGCCGCCTACTACAGCCACAAATATCACCGACCCAAAACTCAACCATCCACCGCCACAACCACGACACCACCACCGGCCCAAAATCCCAACCCAACCGATCAATCAATGTCCCAAAACTCACACATCGAAACCCACTACAGCCACAAACACCGCTGCCCACTATAGCCATAAACATCACCGGCCCAAAACTCAACCAACCACCGCCACAACCACCGGCCCAAAATCCCAACCCAACCGATCAATCAATGACCCAAAACCCACACATTGAAACCCATCCCAAATATCACACCCACGACTCGATTAAGAGATCTAAAGGTCGGCGGCAAGGGCTGTGGAGGTCGACGGTGAGGGCTGTGAAGGTTGACGGCGAGGTGAGGCGGCGAGAGATCTTGAGCAAAGATGAGAGAGATCTTGAGCAAGGAGGACTGAGAGGGAAGAGATAGAGAGTGATAGAGAGAGAAGAGAAAAATGCAAAGTGATGAGAGAGGAGAGAGAAAGATGAATAAAAAAACAATAGACGGAAATGGCATTTTCATCCGTACGCTTTCAAAAATGAGAGCATAGTGTAGTATGTTCTATAATTTTAGCACATTTAGCAGACCTGATGAGGGTCTGTTTTTGTGTTTGGTGTGTCAAATGTGCCAAATATTTGGCATTTGGCATATTTTAGAGACCTGATTAGAGTGCTCTTTTATGTAGCATCTTTTTGGAATTCGAGTTTGACAAACTCGAATTCCAAAAAGATGGTACATAATTCAATAACTTTGGCCCGGTGCTTTTTTCCTAAATTATTCATAAAATTATGTTATTTGGCAAAAAATGCCCTTGTACCACAATGAAAAGAGCTGACAACTGTCCTACATGCATATAGCTTTTTTTTTTTTTTTTTTTTTTTGAGAATCTCCTACATAGATATAGCTGAGAACAAAAACTCGAGTTCTAAAAAGATGCTATATAACTCAATAATTTTGGTCCAATGCTTTTTTCCTAAATTATTCTTAAAATTATGTTATTTGGCAAAAAATGCCCTTGTACCGCAATGGAAAGAGCTGACACTTGTCCTACATGGATATAGCTGAGAGCTTTGCTCATATCGCAATATGATTAACACTTTGAATTTTTGTTGTACTTCCGTAAAGAATCTTTTTCACTTCATATCTATCAAGGCGTAGGCGCTGGCCTTTACTTTTACTCTCTTTAGAAAGACTGAACTTGGAGTCTGGACTTCCAAGTTTGAAGTAGAAAGATGAAGATAACTTGCGCAGTCCTCCTTGTCTTGCTTTGGCTTGTTTTCTCAGCAGGTTCATTTCTCATACCCATGAATTTCTACATTTTCCAGGTTATAAATATTCACCAACAATTTCTTTTGTTGAGTAACGTGTTCACTATTACACATACTCAGTACACACACTCCTTGAAATTGTGTTTTCAAATCATAATTTTAAAAGGAGTTTGTACCAATTATGTATAAAATTTAACCTTTTTCGTTTCTAATTTTCATTTGTCTCCCACGCCTTTATTTGCATGTCATCAACACATGAAGCCATGAAGATATATATATATATATATATATATATATATATATATATATATATTACTAAGAATGAGTCATGACTTTTGGAGTTCGAACTTATAAACTTAGGGTTCATTTGAAAACAACTTATTTAATTGAAACTGAAAACTTTTTGCTGAAAGTAAAGTTTTAAAAACTAGATTAGACCAACTGGTTCGACCGATTGAACTAGAAACTGAAGGCCAGTCTGGTCCGAAAAGGGCCAAAAACTAGATAAAAACTGGGAAAAACACAAAAAAAAAAAAAAAAAAAAAAACCAATAAAAATCAGTAACCAGAGGCAAATCCAGTTTTGTACCTAGTCTAGTTTTTAAAACCATGGTTGAAAGTGTAGGAAAAGAAAAAGTTAAAATCTTGCTGAATAGTACAATGAGACTCATTAATAGTATCAAAAAGTACAACGGGACCCATAAATAGTACCAAAAATAAGCTGAAACTTTCATCAGCTCCTAAACGAAGTCTTAGTATTCTATTTTTTTTTCCTTAACTTAGTATGTTTACAAAACTAGCAACTCTCTCTCTCTCTCTCTCTCTCTCTCTCTCTCTCTCTCTCTCTCTCTCTCTCTCTCTCTCTCTCTATATATATATATATATATAATAATAATAATAATAATAACAAACAAGTCATTATGTTTGTGACATAGCAATTTGATAAAAATATAAGTTGTTAGGACATATGTGATTCACTTGTTAGGAACATATGTCACTATTTTATGTAATTAGCTAATCCTTTGACAAAACGTACTTTACTTGTATTTAGGTAGATATAGGATGTGTTTAATACTTCAAGAAATTGTGTTTCAAGATCAAGTGTTGAAGACATGCAAGTCTGTCCAAGATTGAAGTTGAAAAGTGCCTGTCATTAAAGCTCAACAGTTAGTCATCTATCGAGCTTAAAGAACTGTTCAGCCCCGTGGCTCGACAGCAACTCGACAGATAGGGTATCTGTCGAGGTTTATGAAAAATTGAATTTTAGTTCTGTTTTGACTCTAATTCATGATTATGTATTTGGTCTTTTTTTTTCTCAAAACCCTAGACATATAAAAGGATTATTTTAAGGGCTGTCAAAAAGTTCACAAGTTGCACAAGTGTTGAGCAAAGTTTGTTCAAGCAATTTGTGACCGAAGGCACAGTTTTGCCCTAATTCATTCTTGTGAAGAAGTTGCTGTGTTTGTGCACCGTAGGGTTTTGTGTCCAAGCATCTTCTTGATCTTCATTGTTAGGATGAACTGAAGAACTTTGCAACCAACAACCTTCTCTAGTTGGTGATTGAAGTCACATACTGGGATCTGCACAATTGGTTAGTCACGTATTGGGAGCCATGCATCGAAAGGAGAAACTGTTACTACAGAACAAGTTTAATTGGGTATTGAGGTAAGAGTTCAACTGTAGGTTTGTATAAGGTACTGGGATTTCTTTACCTGTAACCGCTTGTTGTAATAATAGTGGAATTTCAAGAGTGGTGACCTTAAAATCACCCAGTGGGGTTTTTGCCGTGTTGGTTTTCTCCATTCGTAAACAAATCACCGTGTCAATTTATTTTCCGCTGCATACTTAGTTTATTGGTGATTTATTTGTGCTACCACGCGTTTGCATGTTAATTAACTTAATTAATTCACTTAGCTAAATTAATTGGTTAATTTTTCATAAGGGGTCAATTCGTTTTTGGCCTATCAAGTGGTATCAGAGCAGGCACACTCTGATTAGGTTTTAATCTTTGCTGTGTTTGATCCATTGACCCTTATTGTCATGGCTGCAACTGGCTTGAAGAGATCTATTAATACAAACGCATCTTGTTTTCCTAATTTCTGCTTGTTTAAGTGTATCAGAAAATACAAGTCTAAAAGTTATTTGAATTCACTTGTGATGACATTGTAAAAGATCTCAGTTTACCTAAGAAGAAACTAGACTCAAAATGAAAATGTGCAAAGGAGTTCGTCTGAGAAGAGTGAAAATTAAAGGTTTAGCTCGTAAAAGGCACATGAAAGAAAGCACTATTAGCACAAAATGTGTTTTATGATGAAGTCCACATTTAAAATTATGGACACGTGTTTGTGGTACCTTGACAGCGGTTGCTCAAGACACATGACTGGAGACCGATCTCTCTTCAAGGTTTTCGAGTCTAAGAAAGGTGGCAATGTCACTTTTGGTGATGGGAGCAAGTCACAAATTAAAAGAAAGGGAATCATCTCTCTACCTAGACTACCAGACATTGCAAATGTTCTATATGTGAAAGGTCTGAGGGTGAACCTGTTTAGCATAAGTCAGATATGTGATCAAGACTTTATGGTGCTATTCTCAAAAGGAAAGTGCCTTGTCATGGATGAGTCTGGAAAGAAACTTTTAAGTGGCGTTCGCACTCTAGAAACTGTTTTGGATTGGTTCCTGATGCTGATATTGTGTGCAATAGCAATCGTTTGCCACTGAAGATCTATGGCATCAACGGATGGAACATGCTAGTTACAAACATCTTTCTATTGTATCTAAGCATGAATCAGTCTTGGGGATACCAAAGCTTAGTAGAATGAGCAATATAGTGTGTGGACCATGTCATCTTGGGAAACAGACGAAAGCTAAGCATCCGGGCACTCAGACATCAGCTACATCTAAACCATTAGAGCTTCTACATCTGGATCTTATGGGTCCAACTAGAATCGAGTCTCTTGATGGGAAGAGATACATCATGATTGTGGTAGACAACTTCACTAGATATACTTGTCGTGTAGCCACGGCATGGCTAGGATGGTAGTATATGGGATATGGCAAAAAGCATCCACCACTATGAAATTCACGCTCACCACCTTATCCCTTGTTTGCACAGGCAATCAGATCATCCTTTTCAGAATAGTAGTATTTCCATCGAACCCGATCAACGGAGCATCATATTGGTCCAAATCCTCAAGTTTAAGTCCTAGACCTTTAAATAAGTCAAGATATATAATTTCTACCCCACTACCTTGATCAACCATTACCCTCTTGACATCAAACCCTACTATCCGCAAGGTCACCACCAAGGCATCATCATGTGGCTAAATCGTTCCCAACTTATCTTCCTCGGAAAATCCTAAGATCGACTGCTCCCAAAACCCTGGACTTCTTACATGGTGTCTCTTCTTCAGATCCTGCCATTTGTGGCGACACCAATATTACCCTGCTAACTGGATAAGATTCTCTTCTCGGGGTCGCGAAAATAACATTGATCGTTCCCAAGGATACCAAGGTTCTTAACTTCTCTGTGGTCCTATTGCGAGTCGATTTCCTTGACTATCTAGCTGCTGCAAAAATTGCTTCAACTTGCCAGATTTAATCAACTAATCAAGGAAGGCTTGCAAAGTTCTGCAGTCCTTGGTCGTATGACCTCGATCTTGATGGTACTAACAATACAAATTTTGGTTTCTTTTAGCCAAGTCTCCTCCCATCTTATTTGGCCATTTGAAGTAGGGCTTGTGCTTAATCTTCTCTAGCACTTGATATATCGGCTCTTTGAACACCGAGTTCACCGCTTAAGGACTGACGACATTATGGGATGTTTGACTATAAAACTCCCTCCTCAGTCGGGAAGACGCAAACCAGCCTGTCGAATTATCCCTTCGGTCAGAGGTGAAAACCTTTGCTTTACCTTTACTAGAGCTCTGGTTGTCTTCGACCCTTTTATGCTCCTCAATCCGATCCATCAATTGATGCATACCTCAAGGTGGTTTCATGGTAAGTGACTTCCATAGGTCGAAATGTGTAGGAAGACCTACTTTAAAGGTTCGTACAGCGACATCCTCAAAATCTCCATCAATTTCATTATAAAACACAATAACACATGAGGATTACGTGGTTCAGCCTAACGGTTTACATCCATAGAGGAAACCCTAAAGGGTTACATCAATAATATATTATAGTGTAGTACAAATCCTGTGTTACAATGAATCATAATATGTGTATTTATAGTAGACTAAAGCCTAGACTAATAGACTTCTAGTACAAGTAGGAGACTTGGCTTGCACACAAAGTAGAATTAGGCTTGGGCCTATGCTAATGGGCAAATATATCTCTAACACCCCCTCTCAAACTCAAGATGGAAGCTTGAAGTAATCTTGAGATTTGATAAGGTTGAGAAAATCCCTTGAATGAAGTTTGGCTCTGTGACGGTAGTTTGTGGAAGGCAATGGTCTTGCAGTGTTGATGCGACTTCTAACGGTGGCTTGACTATACCAGAGAATTTTGACGGCAGTAGTAGAAAGCCAAAGAAGATGAATGCAGCGAAAAAACACTGAGGAAGACAAATATTGCTATTAAATATACCGTAAGGACAGAAAACCATGGCCACAGGAAACTTGGCTCTGATACCATGTTAAATATTAACATTGATACACCATGTTGAATATGCTAGTATAGATGTGAAAGCGAAAGCATAAAGTATAAAACACAATAGCACACGAGGATTACGTGGTTCAGCCTAACGGCCTACATCCACGGAGGAAACCCTAAAGGGCTACATCAATAATATATTAGAGTATAGTACAAATCTTGTGTTACAATGAATCATAACATATGTATATATAGTAGATTAAACCCTAGACTAATAAACTTTTAGTACAAGTAGGAGACTTGGCTTGCACGCAAAGTAGAATTAGGCTTGGGCCTATGCTAATGGGCTAATATATCTCTAACACCCCCTCTCAAACTCAAGATGGAAGCTTGAAGAAATCTTGAGATTTGATAAGGTTGAGAAGATCCCTTAAATGAAGTTTGGCTCTGTGACGGTAGTTTGTAGAAAGCAATGGTCTTGTAGTGTTGATGTGACTTCTAATGGTGGCTTGACTATACCGGAGAATGAAGTTTGGCTCTATGACGGTAGTTTGTAGAAGGCAATGGTCTTGCAGTGTTGATGCGACTTCTAATGGTGGCTTGACTATACCGGAGAATTTTGAAGGCAGTAGTAGGAAGCCAAAGAAGATGAACGCAGTGAAAAAATACTAAGGAAAACAAAGATTGCTCTTAAATATACCGTAAGGACAGAAAACCATGGCCACAGGAAACCTGGCTCTGATACCATGTTAAATATTAACATTTATACACCATGTTGAATATGCTAGTATAGATGCGGAAGCGAAAGCATAAAGTATAAAACACAATAACATACGAGGGTTACGTGGTTCAGCCTAACGGCCTACATCCACGGAGGAAACCCTAAAAGGTTACATCAATAATATATTAGAGTATAGTACAAATCCTATGTTACAATGAATCATAATATGTGTATATATAGTAGACTAAACCCTAGACTAATAGACTTTTAGTACAAGTAGGAGACTTGACTTACACACAAAGTAGAATTAGGCTTGGGCCTATGCTAATGGGCTAATATATCTCTAACATTTTCAAACAACCATTTTCAGTTTTTAAACAATATTACACATATTTTCACACACTTTTTCACCCACATGTATTTCCACAAATGTTTTCAAACAATAATTTTCAGTTTTTAAACACATGTACCAAACGGGTCTTGAGACTCCATATGGTTTGCCAGAAAGCTTTATGGGTTTAGTCACTTGATGTTCGACATGGGTGGGATAGTGAAGATAAGGATGAAGCCACTTTGTAAGCACTATTGACCGTAAAGGTACCTCGTGGAGTGTAAGCCCAAATGAGACGGTCTCTAGCACAATATCTACTTCGAGGACTACTCAGGATTGTTTTGGCATCATTTAGTAGAAAAATCTGGCGTATCAAGGAAACTTTCCACTCACCTGTGTTTTCATCTAGCAACAGAGAAACACATGCATTTGCAGGTAGTATATTTGGAGGGGAGATGGTTTGAAAGTGGTAGGTTTTGGGAGCCACTTATCTAACTAAATCCTCACCGAAGACCTATCACCAACTTGCCAACGGTAACCTGCTTTGACCACACTTTGGGCAGCCATGATGCTACGCCATGCAAAGGAGGGCTTTGGGCCTAGTTCTGCATTAAGATAGTCACAGTTGGGAAAATAGCGAGCTTTGAGGATGATACACCAAGGAGTGTGTATTGGTTTATAGACGCTAACCCTGCTTGGCTAAGAGTGCCAAGTTAAATGATTTGAGATTACGGAAACCCAAGCCACCCTCTATTGTTGGAACACAGACCTTGTCCCAACTTAGCCATGCTATTTTATTTCTTCCATTGGATTAACCCCACCAAAAAGCCCAAACCATGCTAGTTATCTCATCGCAGAGAGTATCAAGAAGTTTAAAAACACTCATGGTGTATGCTGGGATGACTTGTGCTATTGCTTTAATGAGAATTTCCTTGCTTGCTTGTGAGAGAATCTTCTCCTTTAGTTTGTTGTCCAACCTTTCTTTCAGTACACGAAAGGTATTCTTCTTTGATTAGCCCACCAAAGAGGGAAGGCCAAGGTATTTTTCATGCTGCTTTATAACTTCTGCTCCAAAGCGTTTCTTTATATCTTCCTGGAGGTCTTGTGGGGTGTTTCAGCTAAAAAATAAAGAGGTCTTCTCACGGTTGATTTTTTGCTGGATGCTTGCTCATAAGTTTCCAAGATTTGGTCAAGATGACTGCATTCCTCTTAGTGGCTTGACAAAAAATTATGCTGTCATTTGCAAAAAAGAGGTGAGAAATCCGTGGGCCTTGAGGATTGGCAACGACAACCCTTGAGTGAGCCAGCGGATGTGGCTTGTTGAAGTAGAGATGAAAGGCCCTCTGCACAAAACAAGAAAAGGAATGGGGAGATGGGATCCCTTTGCCTCAAGCCCCTAGTGGGGGTAATGTGGCCACAAGGTTTGCCATTTAATCTAATTAAGTATGTAACAGAGGTAACACATTGCATTATGAGAGTTATCCATGAAGAATCAAAGCCCATTTTCTGCATTATATCAAGACATCCACATTCTACCCTATCAAAAGCTTTGCTTATGTCAAGTTTCAAGGCTATCTCCCCAGTTTTACCACTTCTTTTTTGGTTTAGGTGGTGCATAGTTTCAAAAGCAACTAAGCCATTATTAGTAATAAGGCGAGAAGACATGAAAACACTTTGATGTTCATTGATTATATTGGGAGGAAACATTTTAGTCTATTTGCAATAACTTTAGAGGCTAATCTAGAGAGGACATTACTCAAGCTTATAGGTTTGTACTATGTTATCTTTGCAGGGTTTTTTACTTCAGAGATAAGGATAACATGAGTTTCATTAAATTTTGGGGGGATGATTCCCAAATTAAAAAAAAAAAAAAATCAAGTACAGCTTTAGTAACACATTCATAGAAAGCAACCGAAAGTGTTGATAGAATAGTGAAGGCATACCATCGGGACTAGGTGATTTCTTTGGATGCATCTACTTGAGGGCTTTGTGCACTTCTACTTCTTGGAATGGTTGGCAAAAAAAGTTGTTCATGAATTCGGTCACAACAGGCTGAATCGCCTCAACAATAGCTATTATGTCAGTGGGACCATTGGATTGAAAAATATTAGAAAAATAATCTAATATAATCCTTTCCATACTTTGGTCATCCTCATGCCATACTTCGCTGTCATCAGTAAGGCCATTGATAAAGTTTCTTTGCTTATGGTTAGAGGCTTTTTGGTGAAAGAAAAAGGTGTTTTGGTCGCCATTAGTGATCCACATGTGCTTTGCTCGTTGGTGCCATGGTGTTTTCAACATCGAGCCAACAATTAAGAGCTTTACGGAACTCCTGTATATGCTCAAAATTATGCAATGGATTTTGTTCAAGGACTTAAAGCTCTTTTTCCAACCGTGCTATTTGGCATCCAACATGGCCAAACTCATTTTTGTTCCAGGAGGATAGTCGTGCTTTGCAACTGTTAAGACAGTTTGTGATCTGGGAGCCATTTGGTTTGTATAATCCTTCCAACCATGCTTCCTAGACCATTTTAGCACATCTTGGATCTCGGAGGCACATTGCTTCAAAGCGAAAAGGACGGCAATGCGGAGAATGATGTGGTCTGACTGTGGGTAGATACACCGCAAGCATGGAGTGGTTGGAAGTGGACATGGATATATGGTGGACAGAAGCTCCTCGAAACAATGATTTCCATGCAGGGGTGGCAAGTGCTCGGTCCAATTGAATATGAATACGACCATTAGTAGGGTGGTTTCGAGACCAAGTGAAAGGTGATCCAATGTAGCCCAAGTCAACAAAGCCACAAAGATGAATTATAGTGCGAAAGCGGTCCATCTGGCGAGTTGGTCTCAAACTTCCTTCGTTTTTCTCAGACCGGTTGATAATTTCATTATAGTCCCTTATGCACAGCCAGTGGAGAATGTTGGAGTGTCTAAGTGACTCAAGCAGCTTCCATGTTTCCTTTCACTTGCTTGTATCAGGATGAACATAGAAGCTAGTGAACCACCACTTTGTACCTGTGTTAGTACAAACTACCTTGGCATCAATGAACCAACGAGAAAAGTTTTTGACGTGTACCTAGGTTTTGGTTTTCCACAAAATTGCTAAACCACTGCTAAAACCCTCACTTGAAACCACAAGGCCTTGGTTGTAATCCTAATTCTGCTTCATGTTGTTAAGTTGTTCGGTGGTGAGTTTGGTCTCCATTAAGAAGACATCGATGGAAGCTTTTTTATTCATGACTCTCTTAAGAGCGTTAACTGTTTAGAGGTTCCCAAGCCCTCGATAGTTCCAACTCAAGATACTCATTGCTCCCGCCGATGCTGCAAAGCAACTATCGCCGATCCCAAATTGTCTGCCATGAGCTTGCCCAAGGTTTTTGTTTCTTCATCCACTTAACGTTGCTTCTTGTCAATGAAGATGCCACCCTGTGTTTCATACATATGTGCTTTACGTTTTGGGCCCAAAATTGGTCCACTAGCTTTAGTAATATGGCAAAAATGGCCCATTAGCATTAATTTTTGAAATATTTAGCAACAGAGCACTGTTTAGGAAATAATTAGGGAAATACCACTTTTTCCGAAAACGCCGCTATAGGGCCCGAAAACGTCACTATAGGGTTTAAAAAACACCACTATAGGGCCCCTTGAACCTGTTATGGGGATTTATAAAAAAAAAATTTGCAGGAAAACGCCGCTATAGGGCCCAAAAACGTCACTATAGGGATTAAAAACGCCACTATAGGGCCCCTTGAAACTATTATGGGACTTACAAAAAAATTTTGCAGGAAAACGCCGCTATAGGGCCCAAAAACGTCACTATAGGGCTTAAAAACGCCACTATAGGGCCCCTTGAACCTGTTATGGGACTTATAAAAATTTTTTTCAGGAAAACGCCGCTATAGGCCCGAAAAAGTGGTAGATTGCTATATAGTTCGGAAACAGTGTTTCTGAGCAAATTATTTCCAAAATTGATGGTAATGGGCCATTTTTGCCTTAGTAATATCCATTGCATGGTTTGGTGGCCCAAGTCTTTTCCACGTGCCAAGTTTTGGGCCCACCTGGCTGTCTGTATTGGAGTGTGTGGAGTTGCTGGCCATGATGTGTATATCTAACATGTGTGGCTCAGTTTAGGTATGGGGAATATTCTGCTGAAGTGTTGCCAAAGAATCTGAGATTTCCTTTTGTGAAGTGGTTGACATTGGGGGGCCATTAAAGGAAATATTCTGAGTATCAATGATGATTGATTGTGCCAGCTGTATGTGTTGAGGTTGGGAGTCTGAGTTTGGAAAGTTTTTCAAACTATGGTCAATATCCATGATATGCGTATGGAAAAGATTTGGGTCTGACAAAATTTCTTATTTGTTGGTGTGGGTTTGTGGGCAATTGCTGGAGTCATGGCTAACTTTGATGATGATGTTGGTGGCGTTGTGGTTGGCGGAGAAGTTGGTTTTATGGACGATGAGGGTGTTGGGTAGCGGTTTGGGGGTGGTGCCAAAGTTGGTGTAGACTTAGTTTTCACAACCTGTGGTTGTTGAAGGTTGGTTGTGCTGGCCCGCAACCAAGGACCATATTGTTGCTCATCCTTGTTCAGAGTGCACCCACTGTTTGTCCATAGTTTGCAATCTTTCTTGTCATGATTTATAAGCCCACACCAATAGCAAAAAATTGGCATTCGTTCGTATTGGAAAGAGATCCAAAGTGGGTCTGAGTCACCCATGTTTACGAACCGGCTACGACAAAGAGGTTGGTTGATATCAATATTAGCCCGAATTCTGATATATCGTCCACGACATTCTCCGTTTGGTGGGGCGTCAACTTGCTCAACAATTGTCCTATAGCTTTAACATTTGCTTTGTTCATACGACTAATGGGAAGGTTGTGAATCTGTATCCAGAAGAAGGCTCTATCGAACTTGGCATCGTCTATAGACTCCTCGACAGTGAGTTTATATAGACGAATCAGATATTTGTCGAATGACCAAGGTTGCTGGTAAAGGATTTTGTGTGTTGGCCTCCTCGGAGAAGATGATCAAAACTGAGTTGGAGTTAAGAAAACGAATTTCGAAATCTTGTACTGAGCACCACATGCTCTTGAGGGTTCTTGATAGGGCTTCAACATTAACTTTACGTTTGGTGAAGAGTTTTGCTACAAGAACTTTGCTATTGTTCTCGACATCAAGAGCCAAGGTCACCATTTGACTCTCTTTTGTATTGAGCGATAAACATGCACATTTTCCAGTAAGGTCATCCATGGAGCACAGTGTGGGAGAGGGGAGAAGGAAGGATGAAGTGGGGTAAAAAGTGAAGGATAGAGTTCCATCGGTGTGGGGGGGAAAGGTGGCCTATACTAGGATAGGCGTTTGGGTTTTCATCGTTGCAAGCTTTCTACGAGAGAGAGCTAACGAGAGAAAAAAAAAAAGTTATGTTTATTATGGAATGATGTTTTATAACCCACTTGATACATCTATATAGATAATGTATATTGTTTTAGAGTAATGATGCAAATAGTCCTATTTATAGACTCAAAAGGCCTACTCAAGATTAATGAGAATTATAAATTTATAACCCATTTATTTACGTAAATATTATACCTATTATGTCACGGTGGGAGTCTCTAGAATTAAATATTAGAGTTAGATGTAAGAAACTAATCTAGGAATGAAAAAGGTTTCTCTCTTCAAACTAGTTTTGAGAGAAACCCTTCAAACTTCGTTGATATGTTTTTATTAGGGGTATATTTTGAAAATCTAACCATTGGATTGCATATTCTTATTATATCCTTCATGCTTGCAAAATTTTAAAAAGATCAAAAATCAATAGTTATGTTATCTATCAAATGTTTATATTTCAAATTTTTGTAATATAAAATTATGTACAAAAAATAAGTTTATTGATTGAATAGTAAATAACATTTGATTTGAATGAAATTTGACATGCATGTTAAAGACATAAATTACATAAAATCCAACGGTTATATTTTCAAAATTTTACATCTAATAAAAATATATAGAAAGAGTTTGAAAAGTTTTTTTCCAAACTAGTTTGAAGAGAAACCTTGTCCTTTAGGAATGGCAATGGGGCGAGATGGGACTGAAAAATGGAAGTCTTCACCCTCACTTTTCATGGTTTTGTCTTGTCCTATCCTCACCCCTCCTCGCGTGACAATTTAAATTGTCTTACTCGATCCCCACCTATTGGGGCCTCACTTTGCAAAAATCTACTTTGTGTTAATTTGCCTTGCCCCACACATGTTACAATTTAATATTTTTTTATTATAAAATTTGATTCAATAATATAACTGTAAGGACTGGGATTGAGCACTTCTACTACTAGATAAGTGAACTCAAGCCCAACTAGCCCAATACAATAAATTTATAGAGAGTATGTTTAAGAACTAGGTCTTAGTGAGGATTGCAACAACTAGACACGGTTATGAATGGATTGAATAACAAGGGTATGGACTAAAGTATGAAATTCTGTCCTCGGGTATTTCGTCCGAGGAACTTAGTGTTCTTATTATTTCTTCAGTGCTAAGTTACAAAGGTTTTTAAGATCATGCAAATTGCTCTAGTATACTTTTTCTTTTTTCCCTTTCCTGGAGGATTTCTCACATCATATATCCCTCTTCAGTCGATTTTGGCCCTCCATCTGTTGATCATGTAGGTCACTACTCAAGTGCCTGTCCCATCAACCACCTTCCCAAACCTTCAGTGAGTTGCAGCAACCAAGACCGCACTGTTCAGGGGTCATTTCCTCATTAATGCGGCCAGAACGTTAGTTGTGGGCATTTAATGCGGAGGTGACAGTTTCTCCTTGAATTGTTCCTACACCATGCTCATGTGACTGTCTACAGTACTTGTCCTTTTCTTGGTATGCTTTGGGAGGCTGCCGTTGATGGCGGGCCGTTCTTTCCTACTAGGATCTGGGTTGGCCGAGGACAAAATTGTCCTCGGCAATGTTTTTGGGCTACTTGGGCTTTCTTTATTCGTCCTCGGCCATTCCTTCCTCCTCGGCATGGGCCTTGGGCTTAGTACGAGGTGCGCTGAGGTTGTCAAATTTTTTAACTCCACAATAGCCCCTCAAAATCCTGCTGTCCGGCTCCTCGGATGGAGAGGGGGATTTTGGTGTCCTCGGGCCTTTATCATGGCTTGTCAAGTATTGTCCTCCGTCAGTGCCAGAGCCTCTTCACTTGTCCAAGGCTTGTCCATAGTGCTTCGGTATACGGAGCGCGCCCTTATTAAATTCTGGCGACTCTATGCTCCCCACATTCAACAATGTGATGGTAATCTAGCGGTGGGGATTTCTTTAATTTTATGGGTGGGAAAACCCGCATGGTTATTTTTAATTGGAGGTATAAATACCCATTTGAACCGATTTGTCTCTTTACTTTTACAATCAAGAGTTCTTGCGCACATATCCTGAGTTCAGTCAAATCTCCAACTAAACTCACGTCTCTTTTCAGCATAAAAAGCCTATTCGAGGAGCTTTTCCTCATTTCTGTAAGTTTTCTTCTCTCTCTAACTCACGTTCGCTCTCTTCTAAGTTTCTTTTCCTCTTACTCCGCTCCTTCTTTCGTCCTTCCCTAAGTCTTTTTAGCCGTTTTTGGGGATGGGTAAGTTAAAAAAGTTGGTTAAGTCCGAAGAGGCGATAGAAAAATTCATCGTCGATTATAGGATACCGCCTAATGTAGGTTTAAGGTACTGTGAGAAAGGGGAGTGGCAATTTAGAAGGCAAGAGGGTGAAGTAGTGATTCCCTTAATCGCCTTTATAGAAGGTGGCGTGAGAATCCCTATAGGGCCAGTGATGAGGGATTACTTTAGGCATTTCCGATTAGCTCCCACCCAGTGCGCTGCCAACGTGTTTAAAATCCTGGGTTGTGTGGACACTTTAAACGAGAAAATGGGGTTGAGGTTAACCCATCACGATGTAAACTGGTGCTACAACCTCCAACACCTGAAGGGTAAATCCTACTATATGAAGATGAGGGATGATAAGGTTCGGCTTATTCAATGCCTCCCTGAGACCAGTAAAGGGTTAAATAAGAACTTTCTCATTGTGTTTGGGGAGTGACACGACGGCCTTCATTGCCCAACAGAGGAGGGGGAACCAGGTAGGGTATCGAGAGTAGGAGAAGGCTAATCTTTTGTGCCATCATAATTTGCATTGTTCGGTTACTAATATGAATATGTTTTCTTTTTGCAGATCCACACGCCTTTGAACGACACTTTCACTTGGTCAACCAGGGAGATTTAGAAACTATTCTTAAGGCGAGGGTTTTTGTAAATGAAGCTGACAACCAAGTCAGGGCCGCTCACAAGATCTTAGGGTACGATCCCATCCAAAAATCATTCCCCACCCTGAAGCATGTGATCAGAGTTAACGATCCTCAGCTTCATAAAATCACTGTAGCAGAACACGGGTTTCTGCTGCTCGAGGGATCTCCTGTCCCAGAAGGTATCCCGTTGAGAGGCCTTTCTTCATCCCACCAAGCAACGGAGGCCGAAGGCGATTTAGGTCTGTCCGAGGACGAATTTGGTGCATTTGACCAAGTTAATCAATCCGAGGATCCCTCTGGGGACTTGGGTGACCCCGATTTGACTGAAGCGGATCTCCTATCAGTAGGGACCTCTTCTCAAGCTGAAATGGGTTTTAAGAGAAAACCTCTAACCAGCCTGTTCGACCTAATTGAGGGACAATTGGGAAAGGACGCGCCGGGGAAGTCACAACCCAAGCTTCCTCCTCCTTCGCCCCAGCCTCAGCCTGCTCAGACCAAGTCGTCTTCCACCCAATTACAGTCGTCATCTCCACGGTCCAGACTTCCTTCTCCGTCTCAGTCGACCCTGCCTCCTCGGCTTGAGCCCGTCGATCCGAAAAGGAAGAAGGCTTCCAAAGGCAAGGAGCCCATGGATGGGGGGAGATCTCGCTCCTCTCGGGAGGAAGATGAAACCTTACGAGCTTCAAAACAATTAAAAACCGAGCACCAGGGCCAAGAAAAGGAGGTCGCCACTCAGTCCAAGGCCCAGGCCTGACTTCCTGCCCCAATGCTCCACAGGGAGCCATTGATGGACAACGCCTCCCTCAAGGACTTTTGAAAGGGTGAAGGCACATATGTGGCTGATGCGTTGGAGAGGTCCCTGCTACTTCCCGTCGACATGGCCGAGCTGGGGAATCTAAGGAGGCAGGAGGTCTTTCTCAGCATCAAGAGGTATTTGGGCATGGTAAGACTTCTCACACTTGTGACTCTGTTGGTTTTTGTTCCTTGGTTTCCAATTTACCATGTGCTTGTTTCAATTGGTAAGCTGTCCAAGCCACTTATAGGCTGGAAGAGGATGCTAAGGAGCAGAACAAGTCCTTGGAGCTTGAGCATGACAAGCGCTCGGACGCTACTCAAACCCTTAAAAACTCCGAGGCCGATTTCTTGAAAGCTAAGGAAGAGCTGAAAGAGATGACGAGGGCCCGAGATAGCGCTGAAGCAGGCCTAGCTGGCGCTCAAAAATAGGCCAAAGACCAGACGAGACGCCTACTCGATGCCGAGGATCAGTTGAAGATTGCTAAGGAGCAAATCACTAATTTGAAGAAGAAACTGACCGAGGCAGAGGGGGCCAAGAACGTTGTTGAGTGGGCCAAGGATGGGGCCTTGAGGGCTAAGGCAGAGGTGGAATTCTCCAGGACGGAGGCTGAGAGCTCCAAAGAGAAAGCCGAGGAGGAGGCTTATGACTTGGGAGTGGCTGAGACCCAGGCCACTCTCAAGGCTCAAGTACCTAGAGTGTGCAGGCTCTACTGTTCCCAGGTTTGGAATGAAGCCTTTAAACAAGCCGGGGTTGAGGCTTCATTCGATTTGTGGAAGGTGGAGAATGTATACTACCCTCCGGCTATTCGTGAAACTGCCCCTGCCAACTCCGAGGCTGAGGTTGCTCCTGAGGAGGCTGAGGCTGCTCGACCTGAAGCTTCTCTAGCCATAACCGCTCATAATGAGCTAGCCAAGGAGGGTGAGCTTCCTGGGGCGACAGAAACACATGGAAACCCAAACCCTAAAGCGCCTCAAAAGACCTCAGACTCTGCAGCTGATACTCGGGCCCCTCATGCCGAGGAGCCAACTCTCTCGGTTTAGCCCCTTCAAACCGTTCCCTCGAGTGAGGGCTCCAAGGATCCTAAGGTCACTCCTGCTCAGCTCCCCAAGGAAGGGGTCGAGATAAAGTTGAAGGAATAGGCAACCCGGCTAATTTTTGTATTAGTTTTTTTACGGACATTGGAATCATTGTAATTAAACTTTTAGATTAAATGTATGAAATTCCTTCTTCCTTTTTATTTTTTATTTTTTATTACATTATGTGTTTATTGTTATTATTGCTATTGTTATTACTGTAAACCTTGTGTCCCATGAATTGGTTATCCTAATGGGTAATAATGGCTATTTATATATCATATTTGAAATTAGACCTTTAAATTCTGCCTCACCTGCATTAGGGGGACGCTTAGTTTGCGTTTGCTTACATCTTTGGGGGATGGAGGCCGAGTAGATGATCCAGGGTATCGAGCGTATATTTAGGCCATATTCACAACTTTTATGAATCTTGAAGTAGCTAGTTTCCCCATAGGTTTGAGTCTAAGGACCATGCAAGACCTTGGTTCTGTCTAGTACTTAGATTTTTCTTGAAGTAGCTAATTTCCCATAGGTTTGAGTCCAAGGACCATGCAAGACCTTGGTTCTGTCTAGTACTTAGATTTTTCTTGAAGTAGCTAGTTTCTCATAGGTTTGAGTCCGAGGACCATGCAAGACTTTGGTTCTGTCTAGTACTTAGATTTTTCTTGAAGTAGCTAGTTTCCCCATAGGTTTAAGTCCGAGGATCATGCAAGACCTTGGTTCTGTCTAGTACTAAGACGGTTTCCAAAATGCAAGACATATAATCATGATAGACTTAAAATTTGAACTAGAGAAATGCTTTTGTTAATAATAATACTTTCTCAGGTTATTTACATTCCATGGACGAGGTACAGCTTTTTCATCTAAGTCTTCTAAGTAGTATGCACCTATTCTTGCTACTGAAGTAATTCGGTATGGTCCTTCCCAATTGGGTCTCAGCTTTCCCAAGATGGGTTCTTGGCAGCACCCCCAACTTTTCTCAACACTAGGTCCCCTGGTGTTAGTGGTCTCAACTTCACATTGGCATCATATCCCTGCTTGAGTTTCTGGTGGTAATAGGCAGACTGGATCACTGCCTTTTCTCTTCGTTCATTGATCAGATCTAGGCTCTTCCCTAGTAGCTCGTCATTACTGCTTGGAGTGAAGGAGCTTGTCCTCAGTGTTGGGAAGCTGGCCTCTAGAGGGATAACAGTCTCGGCCCCATAGGTCATGGCAAAAGGTGTCTTCCCTGTTGACCGCCGTGGTGTAGTCCGGTAAGTCCATAAGACGTGCGGTAGCTCTTCTACCCATCTTCCCTTGGCGTCATCCAGTCTCTTCTTAAGCCCATTGACTATGACCTTGTTGGCAAACTCGGCCTGCCTATTTCCTTAAGGATAAGCTAGAGTTGAGTACTTGTTAGTGATCCCTAGCTCGCAGTAGTATCTTCTGAAGGCCTTGCTGTCAAATTGGAGTCTATTATCTGAAATGAGGGTATGAGGGACCTCGAATCGTGTAACAATGTTTCTCCAAATGAATTTCTTAGCATCCACATCTCTGATGTTTGCCAATGGCTCAGTCTCAACCCATTTGGTGAAGTAATCTGTGCCGACCAACAGATATCTCTTATTTCCTGCTACCTTGGGGAAAGGGCCTACAATATCCGGGCCCCACTGGGCGAATGGCCATGGACTGGACAAAGGATTGAGGACCCTTCCTGGCTAATGAATATTTAGGGCAAACCTTTGGCACTAGTCACATTTCTTGGCATATTCTAGGGCTTCCTTCTGCATCCCCGACCACCAATATCCCTAGGTAATGGCTCGGTGCGACAGAGATCTTCCTCCTGTGTGACTCCCATAGATCCCTTCGTGCAGCTCTTCAAGCAGTAATTCTGATGCTTTAGGGTGAACGCACAGTAAATATAGCCCAGAATAGGAGCGCTTATACAATTTGTGGTCCTCAGATAACCAAAACCGAGGGGTGTTTCTTCGTATTTTTTCAGCCTCTGACTTCCCCTCAGGTAGGACATCATCCTTGAGAAACCTCACTATAGGGTCCATCCAGCTAGGACCCACTCTAACCTCATGGATAAGGACCATGCCTTTTGCAACCTCATTTGCTCTATCCAGATGCTCGACAAGAATAATTCGAGGCAGATCCCCTGCCGAGGAGGTAGCAAGCGTGGCCAATGAATCTGCATGAGTGTTTCCATTTCTGGAGACGTGTGACAGGCTGAAAAGATTGAAGTCTGACCACAAGCGTTTGACTTGGCTTAAGTACTCTTGCATCTTCGCGTCTCTGGCTTCTAACTCTCCCTTTACCTAGCCCACTACTAGTCTCGAGTCCGAGAACATCTCCATTGCTTTTCCTTCCATTTTCTGCACCATAGCCATTCCTTGTAACAAGGCCTCATATTAGGCTTCGTTATTCATGGCCAAGAACCCAAGTCTCAAGGATTTCTCTATGATAGTCTCCTCAGGAGATATTAGGACTAGCCCCACTCTGGACCCCATTTGATTTGCTGCGCCATCAACGTACACTTTCCAACATGGGGGTCCTGGCGTAGAGATTACCCTAACCGATTTTCCATCCATGTCGCGCTCCTCTACTGCTGTTTCTACTGGTGGTTCAGCAAATTCGGCCACCAAATCAGCTAGGACTTGCCTTTTATGGAGGTCTGAGGCATGTACTTGATGTCAAAAGCTCCCAGGATTGTGCTCCATATGGCAATCCTTCTAGTGTAATCAGCGGTCCGAAATACGGACTTCAAGGGTAGTTGGGTTAAAATAACCACTATGTGGGCTTGGAAATAATGGGGAAGTTTTCGCGTAGCATGGACCACAGCCAGTATGGCTTTCTCCAGGGGTAAGTATCTGACCTTAGTTTCATGCAGCGACTTGCTCACGTAATAGACTAGCTTTTGAAGGCCATTGTCATCCCGTATTAGCACCAAGCTCATAGCATGAGGGGCCACAGCAATATATGCGTATAGGACTTCATCGGCCTCAAGACTAGACATGATAGGTAGCCGTGATAGGTACTCCTTGAGTTGCTGGAAGGCCATAATACAATCCTCAGACCACTCAAATCCTTTCCACTTGTTGATCAAGAGATGGAACGGTCTGCATCTGTCTGCCGACCTGGAAATGAATCGATTCAGGGCTGTGATCATTCTAGTGAGCTTTTGGACCTCCTTGGTGTTTCGCGATGCTTTTAAATCATTAATAGCCTTGATTTGGTCAAGGTTAACCTCAATTCCCCTATGAGTATCCATGTAGCCTAAAAATTTGCCTGATCCCACGCCAAATGAGCATTTGGAAGCATTTAGGCACAACTTGTGCTTCCTTAAGACATCAAAGGTGCTGCCGAGGTCCCCTAAATGCTCGGACACCACTTTACTCTTCACGACCATATTATCAACATAGATTTCGATGCTCTTGCCCAACTGCAGCTCGAACATTCTTGTCATCATCCTTTGATAAGTGGACCCTACGTTCTTCAGACCGAACGACATTACCTTGTAGTGGTAGTTCCCAGTAGATGTCACGAAGGTTGTCTTCTCCTGATCCTCAAGGGCTAATGGTATTTGATGATAGCCTTGAAAGGCATCTAAAAAGCTCATCCGAGGATGGCCTGCTGTTGCATCCACCAGCTGGTCTATCTGAGGCATGGGGAACTGGTCTTTTGGGCAAGCTTTATTTAGGTCCGTGAAATCTACACAAACCCGCCACTTTCCACTTTTCTTCTTGACCACCATGGTGTTGGCCAACCATTCGGGGTAAAAAACCTCTTTGATAGCCCTTGCACGCTTAAGCTTTGCCACTTCGTCCCTAATCGCATCGACATGCTCTCTTGATGGGTGACGGGGTGGCTGCTTCTTGGGAGTGATGGTCGGGTTGACATTGAGATGGTAACAGATGAAGGCTGGATCAATTTCGGGAGCATCGCAGGCATCCCATGCAAATACGTCAATATTTCTTTTGAGAAACTCAATCAACTCCTCCTTCTCTTGAAGAGGCAGCTAAGCCCCTACCCGAAAGAACTTCTCTGGGTCACCACTAATAACCACCTCCTCTAGATCTTCGCATTTAGCCTCCTCGACAGTTGTATTAGGAGGCGAAACCGGGGCCCTTGATTGCTATAAATTCTTTTCAGCAGAGGCCGAGGACTTCGCATCGAGTCGATGTGAGATGGTAGCCACTACACATTGCCTTACCGTGGATTAGCAATCACGGATTTCGAGAACCTGGTCCTATGACGGGAATTTCAACTTCTGATGCAATGAGGAAGCAACAGCCCCTAAGGTATGGAGCCAGGGCCTACCAACGATGGTTGTATAGGGAGAGTAGGTGTCCACCACGATAAAGTTCACCTCCACTATCTCTGGGCCGGTTTGGATAGGTAGCCTAATCATGCCCTTCGGAATGACAAGCTTCCCGTCGAAGCTCACCAGAGGAGAGTTATAGGGCATCAAATCTTCCGGTTTTAACCCCAGCCCCTTGTTGAGGTCGTGGTACATAACCTCGGCTCCACTGCCACCTTCCACCATCACTCTTTTCACATCGTAGTCCTCGATTCTGAGAGTGATCAACAGCGCATCATCGTGGGGCTGGATGGTTCCGATCTTGTCTTCTTCTGAAAAACTCAAGGTTGGATGAAAATTCATTCTGGCCCTCTTTGGCTCTAGCTGGGACTCCTCAGTATGTCGCCGGGCCACAAATAACATTCGTGAAGGGCGTGTGCCTGTTCTTCCTGGTACGGCCAAGATTACATTGATTGTCCCTACGGGTGGCCTTAGGGCAGTATCTCTCTGGGGTTCCTGATGGGTCTGGCTTTGGTGACTACTAGGATGATGCAGAAGGTGTTTCAACTTTCATTCTCGGACCAGTTGGTCTAGATAGTTCCAAAGGTTCCTGCAGTTCTCCTTGGTATGCCCGTGGTCCTGGTGGTATTGGCAATAAAAGTTCTGATTGCGCCTCGTGGACTCTCCCGCCATCTTATTCGGCCACTTAAAATATGGCTCGTTCTTGATTTTTTCCAACACCCGATGTACTAATTCTTGGAATACAATATTGACAGTCTATGTGTTGGTTACTCCAGATTGCCCTACGAAATCTCTCCTCAGGCGGTTGCTGTCATATCGGTTCGACCTGAAATCCGTCCTCTCCTGAGGGATAACCTTCTCTTTTCCCCTTCCTTGTAGTTGGTCTTCCTCCACTCGTTTATACTTATCGATCCGATTCATCAGTTGGCACATACTGGTGGCAGGCTTGTCAGTCAGAGACTTCCTTAAGCCGTGCTCGGCTGGGAGACTATTTTTGAAGGTGCTGATGGCGACATCGTCAAAATTGTTGTCCATTTCATTATACATCTCCCAATATCTGTCCAAGTAGGCCTTTAGAGTTTCTCCATCATGCATGGATAACGACAATAAAGCACTCAAAGGCCGAAGAGCTCTACTGTTTGTAACGAAACGGGAGCCAAAAACTTAGGTTAGCTACCTATACGAATCTATGGAATTCATCTTTAAGCCATTGAACCACTTCATCGCCATTGGTCCCAAGCTAGATGAGAAAACCTTTCACATCAGCGCCTCCTTTTTAGAATGGACAGCCATCCTTTGGTTGAACTGGCTCACATGCTCCACGGGGTCTGTTTTGCTATTGTAAATGGCAAAGGTCGACTACTGGAATCGTCGAAGAAGTGTAGCCCCTTCTATGTGGTGCGTGAAAGGTGACTTAGAGAGTTGATCCAGTGCCCTGCTTATGGCATCGTTTCCCAAGCCCCTAGGCGATGGGCTTTTACGCTTATGCCTTCAGTAGTGCTCTTCTTCGTGAGAAAAGGTCTCACTTGGGGGGGTCCTCGATCTTTGCCTATAGTCATCGTCATTTTCATCATTGGAGGGTATGCCAGGCCTAGAATGAGATCGCCTTCATTGTGCATGGCGCAGCTTTCTCTTCAAATCGTCTATCTCTCGCTGCATGGCTTACTTATCGTTCTGTCTCTGGGATGCATGACTCCTAACTTCTTCTGGTTGCACAGCCCGGTTGTTATTTTGTCTCTAGAGCACGTGACTGTCCACACGAGAATAGCTTTTACTGGTTTGAGTGGTGAGCACACTTCCCTCTCGAAATCTTCCATTCTCTTCATTTCGATCACGCTTAGGGTTAGGAAAGTTACCCTGTTGTTGGGATCTAGCCGGTTTAGGCTGATAGGAGCCTGCTTGATGAGGGCTTGATCCTACCATGCTTGATTGTTGCCCTTACTAACACACAAGTTCTCCCCACAGACGGCGCCAATTGTAAGGACTGGGATTGAGCACTTCTACTACTAGATGAGTGAACCCAAGCCCAATTATCCTAATACAATAAATTTATAGAGAGTAGGTTTAAGAATTAGGTCTTAGTGAGGATTGCAACAACTAGACACGATTATGAATGGATTGAATAACAAGGGTATGGACTAAAGTATGAAATTCTGTCCTCGGGTATTTCGTCCAAGGAACTTAGTGTTCTTATTATTTCTTCAGTGCTAGGTTACAAAAGTTTTTAAGATCATGCAAATTGCTCCAGTATTCTCCTTCTTTTTTCCCTTTCCTAGAGGATTTCTCTCATTGTATATCCCCCTTCAGTCAATTTTGGTCCTCCATCTGTTGATCATGCAGGTCACTACTCGAGTGTTTGTCCCATCAGCTACCTTCCTAAACCTTCAGTGAGTTGTAGCAACCAAGACCGCACTGTTCAGGGGTCATTTCCTCACTAATGCGGCCAGAACGTTAGTTGTGGGCATTTAATGTGGAGGTGACAGTTTCTCCTTGAACTGTTCCTACACCATGCTCCCGTGGTTGTCTACAGTACTTGTCCTTTTTCTTGGGACGCTCTAGGAGGCTACCATTGATGGCGGGCCATTCTTCCCTACTAGGATTTGGGTTGGCCGAGGACAGAATTGTCCTCGACGATGTTTCTGGGCCACTTGGGCTTTCTTTATTCGTCCTCAGCCATTCCTTCCTCCTTGGCGTGGGCCTTGGGCTTAGTATGAGGTGGGCTGGGGTTGTCAAATTCTTTGACCCCACAATAACTATACTTAAAATTATAAATAAATTTATCACATCAAATGGAACTAATTTTTAACAACGATTGAATTGCCCAAAGTGTTGAACAAACAATATTACAACAAAAATAAAAAGTCTTAATATCCATGCATTTAGATACTTAGTAATACCACACAAAAAATACTAATATAGAACAAGTCTTTAACATTAATATTCTAATACATAACAATATAATCCAAACATCAAATGCATAATAGAATAAAAAATTAGTGTGAAGCGGGGAGGGGTGAGGTAGGGCTAAAAAGCCTAAATTCACCCTTGTCCCACCCTGGAATGTGGGGAAAAATCTTACTCCACTATCTTGTCTGAAGGGAAGGGGAGGGGAGGGGGGGAGTTTAGGCAAAATTGCCATCCTCGACTAATTATCCATTAAAAATTTGAAACTCTTACCTTTCATTTAGAAGCAAAATTTAATACAAATAAATTGCATAATAATAAGAATTTAACAATTTATTTAAAATTAATATTAAAATACACCAACAATTTATTATTCAACTTAATAATTTTTTTTGGAATATTATTTAACTAAATGAAGTTATAGATTTGAGTGACTCTAAAAAAAATATGAAAAAAAAGGTTATGGAATGAAAGGATAGTAGTTTATTGTGGCATGAACACGAGGTTATGAGTCATGCATATTGAAGGCGATTCTTATTCTATTATTGACAATGGGTAAAATTTGTTCCCAAAAAAAAGAAAAAAGAAAAGAAAAGAAAGAGAGACAATGGGTAAAATTAATATATCTTGTGAGCGTTTGGTTTCAGCTGAAACCAATGTTAACGTTTTCATTTCCGCGTTTCTGTCCTTTTTTTTTTTTTCAGCGCATGAACAGTAAATTTACTGTGCAGAGAAAAAAATTACTGTTTAAGCACTGTAGCAGTACTATTCACGCATTAAAAATATTAAAAATGGGTTCCACGGTACTTTTCACACATTTAAAAATTATTTTGCTACAGTGTTTTCAATTTTCAATTTTCAGTTTTCAGTTTCAGCAACAATAAACTCAATCCAAACAGACCCCTTGAATGACAGCTACTGTAATTTATGATTGTTACTAATGGCAGTGTTAGTGGTCGTGACATGATATGGGTGGACAACGAATGTATATAGTTTTTTTTTTTTTTTTTTTAAGGAAATGCATATATGTAAATATATATATATATATGTGTGTGTGTGTGTGTATATATATATATATATTAATCTTCTCTATATATTTTAGGGTTAATTTATGGTGGAGTTCGTAAATTTTTACTCATTCATTTGAATATAAATGAACTAAATTTCCTTGTCAAAAAACAAAAATAGAAAAGTTTATCAAGTTGTTTGTATTTTTTTGATATATGTGTACGTGAAAAAGTGTATATAAATACGTGTAATATTGTTTAAAAACTGAAAACATGTGTTTAAGTATACTTACTAAATAGGTCCTTAAACACATTTTATTAAAAAAAAAAAAAAAAACCATTTTAAATACACAATTGTGGGAAAACCCAACAACAAAATCATAGTTTTTCCATCCTATGATTATGGTAAAGCAGTTAAAACTTTTATACCTTAAATTTTTTTTTATTTATTGAGGAAAACAAAAAAATTAGAAGAAAAAGAAGATAAGTATGAGGGGGGGAGGGAGACAGAAAGTAAAGCAGAGGTAGTTGGTAGTAGTGGGATGGGTTAGGTAGAAAGCAGTAGGTCATCAAGTTGACTTCAGAATCCAACGCTACGCTACCTTCTTCTTCTTCCTTCGTCAATTCCACGTGGGTCCTCCTCTCTCTCTCCTACGCAGTTTGAAATTTGAAAATTGAAAATTGAAAATTGTTACCCGGACCTAGTCCAAATACAATCCCATGCCATGAGTGACTCACACACTACTCCCTACTACGGTACTATTTATTTATTGAATGAAGGAATATATAATAACAATACATACAAATGCTTAATAGTAATATATTTAATTTAATTACTCCTACTAGTATTATTGAGAGAGATTTTTGTATATCTCTTCTACTTCTTCTTTCTTCCAGGAAACTTCCTTTGAAAAACGAAAACCTATTTAAACCTCTCTCTCTCTCTCTCTCTCTCTTAATTAATAAACTCTACTACCCGTTCACGTTTCTTTCAATTATATATATATTTATACAAATAACGCCAGTACTAGTGTCCAGTTTTTTTATTTGATTTGATTTGATTTTATTATTATTATTATTATTATTATTTATTTATTTATTGGTTAGGTCAAAGAAAGCATGCATGAAGAATTGAAGATGGACCATGTTGAAAGTTTCTTTCTGTTCAACATTATTATTGTTGTTGTTTATAAACGCAAAGGTTGTTTTTCAGAGCTTTTGATTTGAGATAGCAGAGATGAAGGCGGAGGAGAAGAAGGAAGGGGTAGAAGTAGAAGTAGAAGTGGGCATTGAGATGAAGGCGATGGAGGCTTTGGGTAAAGGGTTCGATTTAACGAGTGATTTTAGGCTTAAGTTTGCCAAAGGGACTCAAAGGTTGGTAGTGGTGGATGAGTTTAACAACAGAGACATTCTCATTCCTGCTGGTCCCACCATTCCTGCTGTTCCTCTCGATATTCGTTGTGATAAAGGGGATCGACTTCGCTTCAAGTCCGATGTTCTTCAATTCAATCAGGTTCCCCCTTTTCTTATTCTTAATTGTATATTTTCTGTAGGAGCCTTTTATGATTTTTATTTTTATTTTTAATATATACACCCTTATATTTATACACTTTGCCTATTGATGATTTGAACAACGGGAGTTCAAAATCAAAAACAAGTAATGTTGCTGAATCAAAGCTTCTTAATGTAATGATGTCAAATAGAATGTGATTCGGAAAAGAGATTTAGCTGTAGATTTTGGTAGATGATGTTGAGTAGGCAGTCTAAAATGGTGTCAAGTAACAAGTAGTATCCAATCCTAAGAATTCTTGATTTGTCAAGCTATTATGGACTTTATCTGCAGTGAAATTTCCTCTTTCAAATTGAACCTAAAGATATGAAATTCAGGTTTCATACAAATGGAAGCTTTTAATAGGACTTGATGAACTAGGTTGTAGATATTTCTAGGGATTTTCTGGTTTGATGCAATATACTGCAAACTGAAGAAGTTGTGGTAAAGGTTTTTGCTGAAGATAAAAATGTTTTCATGTGCTCGTAATAAGAAAGATACATGAAGCCATCTTTGGTGCACAGATATTGACCTCAGGTGGAACTTATTGTAGAAGATTAAATGTTTTGAACAAATTACAGACTGTGATTAATCATAGGAGCTTCTAATGAACTTTCAGCTGCAGAATAGAAAGTTGGATGAAATCCAAATCCCCAATAACTTTTTCAACAAATATGGGTATTAGGTATGTGTTATTAGTAGTCGTTTTATGGAGAATTGCCTGGGATTGTAAGATTTGGTAAAATGAGGAAAGCTTCATTCTTCACAATCATGGTTTGGGTTTGACTTTGATAGGAAAAGAGATTTTTAACCGAAGCTTGTAGGGAGGTAATGACTAATGTGGTTACATTGCTAATATCTTTACAAGTCTCATGCTTCCAAACGGGTTATTTGGAGATATTGTAGGCTTGTAGTAAGATGTGACATTGGTAAGGTGATGGTGGGAAGGAAATTCATTGGGTAAGTTGACAGCAAAAACCTTACAGGGAGAGAATATAAGATTTTTATTGCTTTATTCTGGTGCTTCCAGTTAAACACGAATGGAGGCTTCTTTCATTGATAGAATCTATAAAAATTTGAAATGCTTGTTTCCTGGTGAAGAATGCTAATGGAAGAGCTAAACCAGTGGTCTGGCAATGTCCATTGTTATTGGTATATCATAACTCCTAGCTTTTGATTAAAATCTAATGACTAATGAAAGTGAGAAAGATAATAACCTTACAAATTTGCAGAAGTTGGATTTAATAAGGATGATCTCTAATTATTGTGAAGCTTAAAGACATACCTACACTAGAGCCCAGAAAAACCTGCAATTTTCCTTTTGGTTTCTAACCACATCTAGCCATCAAGATTCAATCTTTTTAAGCCCAATAAGCCCTTGCAACCTCTAAAACCTAATCCCTCATACCTTTTCGATCCTTTGGCCACTAAAATCTATCAAGAGAAGAAAGTAACCTAAAAGCCCTGTTGGTGCTGTCCTAGGTCATAAGGTCTCGATAAAACAACTTGATCCAAACTAAGTGGGCTATGTTTCTTGTAAAATTGAAAGAAAGAAGAGATTTTCCATGTGTACAGTACATGTCAATAGATGCTGGAAATTGTAGAGATGCCCGACAGTTAAAACTTATTAAACCTACTCTAATGCCAATAAACATAAATTTAAGACTTCCTGCTAACTGAAAAAGCCAACAGACTGCATTTATTAGATTGGAGAAAAAAAATTTGTACCCTATTTTAAAGATGATTTGAAGTCAACCAATGAGCCTCTTGTATTCTGTGTCACTAAAAGCTGAAAGATATTGTATAAAGAACAATAAAAGAGTTAACTGCCTCTAGTTTTGAATTAGTATTGAAATGATTTCTCTGATTTTTTTTTTCTTTTAATAAGCGAACGGTTTAAAATTGATTTTTTATTATCCAACAATACGCAGGTTGTGATGTCTATTGTATTGCATCATTTATTGTATGACACAGTCAGTATGAAATGTCTGTGATATTTGTGTACATGATATATATCATTTTCCATGTGTTATCTTACCTTGAATCCAATGCAAATTGATGTTATTTTATCATGACATCAGGCACAAATCTCAATATATGAATAACTTCATAATTTAAACAGAAATTTGTATGGTAAGATGAAGGGTCCAGAAAACATTTCCTTGGTTTAAGATTTTCTTAAGAGAATGTTATAACTGGAGGCTACAAAGTAAAGAGTGAAAATGATAGTGCTAGATATATTTGGCTAATTTTGTACAAACTGAAATGATAATGCTAGAAATATATGGCTGCTGTTTTTCAAATCAACCTGTCTTGCTGTTTGCTCATTTATTTATTTGACTTTGAAGCTGTGCCATTTTAAATTTGATATGACTGATCATATACATTTGGTTGCAAAATGTTATCACAGTAGTTACTGGTTGCTTATGGCATTTAATGTGAATATAATCTCTGGATCTAATGTGTCTTAGATTTTGATTAATTTTATAATTTGCTAGTAACTTTAAAAATATGACGAGATTTTGGGTGCCAGTGAGTTTTAATTTATATGATTTCGTGAAAATAATCTGAATTTTAAGCCTTATTTATGGCTAAGTTTCTACATGTTTCATTTCATTCTTTTTTTTTTGCAGATGTCTGAGTTGCTTAATCAGAAATCTTCAATACAAGGGAAAATTCCCTCAGGCTATCTTAATGCTATTTTTGAGTTAAGTGGCGACTGGTATCATGATGCTGCAGATACCAAATATCTTGCCTTTGATGGCTACTTCATCTCATTGTATTATCTGCATCTAACAGCATCTCCATTACTACTGCAAGATGACGTAAAGAAGTCTGTTCCATCTCGTTGGGATCCAGCTTCATTGTCTAGGTGGTTTTTCCAATCTTCAGTTCTATATAATTATCATTTGACACTAAAAACCTCTCATTTTGTATTAGAAATTGCACATATGATATGATGAAAAGCATTCACACACATGCATATGCACAAACTCTCTCTCTCTCTCTCTCGCGCGCGCGCACACACGCACACAGGTTTCTTTCATAAATGCTGAAGGTCAGGGTTGTAACTAGATTATCCCTTTAAGGATCCCACTTCAGTAGGACTGGCTTTGGGCAATTCCATTCTGATACCTGGGAACTCAGTAATATCATCTGACATAGGAAAAATTTAAGAAAATCTTGTCTACTTTTATTTGTGGTGGGCCTAGGGTTAGGGGAATTTGTTGATTTAAGGTTTAGGAATCTTTTTTATTATAAGTAATTTAAGGTGTTAGATTTAGAAGAAACGCTGAGGCTTTGTAGAATTAATTAGAGTTTGAAGGGTTTGTGGCTATTTTGTAGGAGAATATGTGGTGTTAGGGTTTGATAAGAGGAAGGAAAAAGTTTAAATTTGGGTTGCAAAGGAGGAGGAAAACAGTGAATTTCTTTTAAATTTAATTTTTTTTGGGGCCTGAACATTACCTTGAAAAGTACCTGTGAAAGAAGAAAAAGATCAAATGCTAAGGATACAAGTCTTTCATAAACCAAAAGACCCAATTTTCTATTCATTAACTCTCTTAATTGTTTTAATATTGTTGGAATAATGGTTAAATGATGAAATTCATTATTTGCCAAAGACTTAAGTTTTTGGGACATATGGGAGTTTATTATGGTATCATGGTCCATTGTCTTGAGTACCTTATTTCCACTCTACCTCCCATTTAAAAATTAAAAAATAGCCATGTGTTGGGCCCACACTTATTGAGGGATAGTTTGGCCCTCACATGAGGTGGAGTATTAGCATAATAGTTATTAAATTTATTATTTCCTAACAACTTAATTTTTGGACAAGCGGCAATTTATCAAGTATATTGAGACTCTTTCTTGTACTAGTAACATAAGATTCCTAATTTGATTACTAAACTTAAAACCTAATAAGGTAAATATTTTAGATGCACTTCAATTTCCAAAATACCTTTAATTCACTGAAATTGCATGTATTAGTTACTAAAATAAAAACCTAATAAGGTAAATATTTTAGACGCAAATCAATGACCAAAATACCCTTAATTTGCAAGAATTGCAGAAATTATAGTTATGCCCATAATTATTAAAATAACAGTAACTTCTAAGTAAAAACACGGATTAAATTTTTTTTTTACCTCGAACATGTATGACTAGATCTTTAAAATAATATGATGCATGCTTCAATTGAATTTCATACATTGATTTCATAAAATAAATCTTTAATGGACAAACTTGCAAAGTGGGGAAAAATTAATCTTCATTGGTATCATTCTCCCTTAGTTGGGAAAAAACTTGGCCTCGAGTTTGAAGTTGTTTTAAGTATAGGAATTCTTGAGCTTGAGACTTACACCACCTCTTCGATCATTGTTAGAAGCATTATGCACAAAGAATCTTTCGTTTCTGTCATATCATTAAATTTATATGTAATCACAAATCAATGATTACAAGAGTCTTGAAAATAAGTCCATCCTTCATTTTGACTTGTATATTCAACTGTGTACTCATCTTGTCTCCAAGTTGAAGTAGGTTGAATTCTCGGATCTTCATTCAAGATAAAATTTGATACTTGTAAAACTAATAATTATGGGATGTAGAAGAGTCTAGGAAGAAGAATATATTGATCCTCTTTTTTGGTAGCTGAATACATTTTAGAAATATTTTCTTGATGCAGTTTGTTGCTCCTAAAGAATGAAAATCCTTATCACATCGGTTTTGACTGCCTAAGAAAACCACTGCATACTTGAAATCCTTTACTTTTTTTTAATTGTTATTCTTTTTTAGCCCTCCTTTTGGTTTTTCGGGGCATCTTTTATGTCTGTAAGTTAAAGTTATGAAAAGTTATCATTTTGTTGAAATAACTAGTGCTTACATGTGGCAAATTCTATTTTTATTTTTGGTAAATTTGTTTAATGATTATGTTTTGTTCCCAACATACGGAAAACCCATGATTTTAGTTATAAATACTCTTTATTAATACTAAATATGCCACTTGAGGGAAAAAAAAAAAAGTAAGAATCTTTAAACCTGTTTTTTAGCAGTAAAGGTTAAGGGGACTACACTCCCAGTGGATTGAACCTGTACTCTCCCTGTTGGGGAGAAACGAATGTACCATCAGAACTACATGGTTTGGTGTCAATTCAACAACTCTTAGAGATGGCATTGCAAAATCTATAGTTGGACTGGATTTCTATAGGAAAAAACTGCTTGGCAATCATAGCATAGTAGTGTCAGTGAAACCTCCTCAAGCTAACTTTGACTACTTCTTGCGTTCTCGAGATCTCATATTTCCTATTTCCCTAGAATTTTTATTTTTATTTTTTAAAATATCAGACACCTGATCTGCATATTTGACCCTAGAGATCTCTTCCTAAACCCAAGCTGACTTTTGTGAAATTTATGGTTCTATAGGAAAACCAAACAAAGAAGAAATTAAGAACATAGATATTGATAAATTTCCATTAATTGCAAAAGTAAAAGCTGATAGGAAATGGTGAATTTAATTACTTAATTATTATACTAATACTCCCCCAAATGTGTGGCTTAGACTCTCCTTCAATAACTAGAGCTCAATATTTGGAGTTTTTAATTTTTTAATGGGAGGTAGAGTAAAGACAGAGTTCAAACTCAAGACTACCTGCTCTGATATCATGGTAAATTACCACTTGTCCCATAAAACATAAGCTAATAGGAAAAGGTGAATATAATGACTTAACCATTATTCAAAAAGTTATAATTTCATTGGCCATAGGATGTACTTCATCTCCAAATATGGGAGTTCACAAATGGCATGTATTTTAATGAAACAAAATATACGTAAAAATCTTCCTAAAATTCCCTAAGGTGGACTAAGAAAGGTCTTTTTTTTTTTTTTTTAAGTGGGTTCAAATTCAAGAGTAATATGAGAAGTTAAATGGATAAATGCTTCAATTTTAAGAATCTTCCATATGTTTTGGGATAGCCTGAAAAGGAAACAAACCCATCTATTTTATTAGGACAGTGGGAGTATTTTTATATCTCATCAAGATTCCTTTGAACAAATTCTAGTACTTCTTAAGATTTCCATGCTCCTGCTTAGCTATAAATATTTCCTCATACTATTCAAGAAGTCATGTTTTCCTTCATAAAATTTTTCATGTTGTGTATCCTCAAATCTTCTTTGTTATATGTGAAATCATGACAGTAGCACAAGCACAAATGAGGGGTTCTATGCATTAACCAAAGTCATGGCGGTGAAGATATTATTGTTCCAGTTCGACTGTTCAAACTCTTTATGTTTCTCAAATGAGGGGACTTACATGATAAACTTTTACATATTCTTAGCACAATCACATTTTGTTTGGAGCTAAATGGTCGTACTTAGGGCACAAAACTCCAACTTTTACGGGTTTGGTAGAGGTGATTAGTAGGCAGCCTTACAACCAATTTTATTTTGAAAAGGCTGATTCCCATACTCAAACTTGCAACCTGTTGCTTTTGGTGCATTTGTCATCACACCAAAGCTCAACCTCTGATTTGAGCTAATTGGTAAAAAAGGAAAATTAAAGGTAATAAAAAACTAAGGATCCCCCTCTCCCTTGTTTTAGGAAGTAGCCGTTTTTTTGTTGTCCTTTAATTTGGGAAAATGTGTGAAGTTGAGCTGAAGGGGAAAAACTGGAAAACAGAATATGATAAAGATGTTTTAGCCCAGCTTTCAGTGTTAGTTGGACTTTACCTGTTTGGATATTCTTTTCTTTCTATTACTTTTACCTGTTTTTGTATCTGTGTTGGGGAAAGGTGGAGGTGTGGCGGAGAGAATGGAATCTGAGTATTCCAAATGTGAGGCTGACTAGTCTGTGAGATATTTTTGTTGGTCCTCAAATCATGTGGGACATTGGGTCATGCTTGACCTTGGGTTGCTGTCTTATATGGACACTGATAAATTTTATTAGGCAGATTCATCCAGACATATGGGACACACATAATAGTAGGAATGGCTGTTGGAGGTCAAGATTTAGTTTGTGTTAAGCAGAAGCCTTCATCAACAATTCCTCCTGCTGATCTAAGAAGACATTTGGAAGATCTTGGAGATTTTCTATTTTCAGATGGAAGCCCTTCACTAATGCAGATGAAAACAAGAGATGGCAAACAGAAAGTATTGTGCTTCATCTTGTTATTTCATGTTGTAAATTTATAGAATATACTGTATATGATTAATGAATGTGAATTAATGCTCTAGGTTCCTGAGCTTTTTAATCGTGTATTACAATCAAACACAATGCAGTTGACCAGTATTTCAGAAACATCAAGCAAGGATGTAAGCCAACAACTCAAGAAAATCTAGTATATATTATGGATAAAAATTATGGGCAATGGATATATTATATTTTTTATTTTAAACTTGGAACAGGGCCTCAGTATTGTTTGTTCGAAAAGGGGAGGGGATGTGTTTGTGCACGGTCACTCCAATTGGCTCCAGACTGTGCCTGCTAAACCTGAAGCAATCCTGTTCAAGTTTGTTCCTATTACTTCTCTTCTGACTGGGATTTCAGGCAGTGGTTATCTTAGTCATGCAATCAACTTGTATCTTCGCTGTAAGTGCTCTAGTTCAAGCCAATGGAATAGAAATAAATATTAAGTTCCATGGATTTTCACCATCCATTGCCCACTTAAAATTGTTACATAACTCACTTGTGATTGTTTCTAGTTGAAATTTCTGTTTCAATAGTTAAAAATGTATATTGGCTGGGTGATGCAGGATCTTTTAGAATTCAGCACTATACTAGGTTTTTTAATGAGTTTTGGGTAAGGATTGATGTTTAATGGTTTTAGGTTAGAAAAGAATGAATATTGATGGCTGTTTTGGGGCTGAAACAGAGAATAAAACAGTAAATAAGAAAGATAAAACACTGGGCAATCACACCTAGGACTTCCTAAGTAATCACACTTAGGAAGGAGAAGGCAATCACACTGTCAAGGCTTAAATAAGCTGCTGGAATTTTATTAATCAATCACTAATGAATTAACATTGACTACAATGGAGCATAGAGGCTATTGTTAATACCTTAGAAGGACAATTAATAAAAAAGACTTAATAACTCCCAAACCAAAAAGGAGGACTCGAAACATAAAGTAAGACTCATGGGCCTTTGGTACAGCCAAGGACAGCATGTTCCAGATTTCTAGAAATTACCAAATTACCCTTATTCTAAAATTAGAGTAAGCAAGGTCCCAAGAGAGTGCCCCATCATCCGAAACATCCTGAAACATCCCAAATTAAGGCTTGAGCACTAGAACCAGCTTTTCCTCGCCTCTTAAAGGTCTTCAAAGTGGGCTGCCACTTATGTTCCCCCATCACTGGTACTGCCAGAGAATGTATACAAAATTTGAGAACTTCTATAACATCTTGATGTTAAGATAGAAACTCAACCGTACTGGCAAAAGGGAAAGAAGGAAAAAAAATGTTATTAGCTTATATTGTTATGTCAAAGAATATTGACAAGAGAATGTTACAATGATAAGAGACAAGATTGGCTTGTCTTCCCCAGAGGACTGACTTTTGGTTGATGTCTAAAATCCACCTGGATATTACGAATTAGTAGAATTCATTCCAGTATGGCTTTGTAAAGTGTCATAGTACCTTTTCTTTGTTGAGTTCCTAATTACATTTTTCCATCTCCTCACTATCTTTGTATTGAAATATTATGTAATAGTAGAGCTTTGACTTCTTGTAAATCATTAAGTGGAGCTTTGATTCACTCATTCTCTTTTCAGACAAGCCCTCTCCAGAGGATTTACAGCACTTCTTGGAGTTTCAAGTTCCCAGGCAATGGGCACCTATGTTTTGTGAGCTGCCTCTTGGGCATCAACGGAGAAAGGCTTCTTGCCCTCTCCTGCAGTTTAGTTTCCTGGGTCCTAAGATTTATGTCAGCTCTACCCAGGTACTGTCTCTCACCCTATATATATGTTTGTCCATCAGCACATGTGCCCTTGTTCTGTCAGACTCTTTTTCCGACATTTATATGGGTTAGTCAGTTATTAGGGGCCCGTTTGGTTATAGAGTTCAAAAATTATTGTTTAAAAAGATGTGAAAATTGTAGTTTAAAAAGTGTTATTGAAATACATGTTTTTAGTATTTATAAAACAAAAAAATTTGTTTGGTATCATGGTTTAAATAACATGTTTTAGTGTTCAAAAACATAAAATATGTGTTTGGTATGTGTGTGTTAGATGATAAAAAAAAAGTTGAACAAAGTACAAAATAAATATTTTTTAAATCAGTAAAGTACAAAATAAATATAAAATATTATTTACTATTGCTGCCTGTTGTGTCTGTGGGCGTGAGAGCATTATTTCAAAAAGCTGACTGGTGGGCCTTAATATTGTTCAACTTAATTACAAAACTGCCACTCAGCAATAGTTTTTGTTGTTCAAAATCAACCTGAAGGTGATTTCAAAAACTATTGTTTTAAACATATGTTTTGAGCAATATTTTTCAAACAGCCCTGTTCCAAAATGGTTTACCAAACATATTTTTTTTGTTTTTGAACAATATTGTTCAGTGTTTAAACACTGAACAATATGTTTTGAAATCAATGACCAAACACCCTCTAGGTCTTGAATTTTTCTTAAAATTAATCCACATAATGTTCAATACTATTTGGAAACGAAGGAGATACATAGAGCTTAAAAGCAAAACTTTTTCTTTTTCTAGATGAAATTTTTGTTCATTCTTATTTTACAAATTATAGGTTTTTATTAGAGTAAGAGAGATGCACACGCGCACGCACACGGTTTTGATGTTGCTAATGAGTCATAGATTTCTTGTGCTGCATAATATCTAGAGATGACCTAGGGGTCATATGGATGCAAAACCTCTTTAAATATCATGTATTTCAATTTTGGGCTGTTGCTGATGAGATTAGTTATAGACTTCTTTCATTTCCTAATTTTCCTGTAACAAGTCCTAGCCTGGCTATAGCTTTTTGATGAGTGACTTTCTTGTCATTAATCCCTTCCTTTCATTTATTTTTTATAAGTAAAATAACTTCATCAGAAAAAAGGAGACATGAAAGATGGAAATTACCATAAAAAATCCTAAAATATATACTCTCTCTCTCTCTCCAAATTGTCCATATTACAAACAAAGGAAGAACCTTCCAAATTTTTTATATTCTCATGACAACCAAAGTTTTTGAGTCAACTTTCTAGCAGCTGAATCAGAATCTATGGCATCACTCAAGAGATGCCAAATATGGAAAACTCAAACAACCAAATTTTTCTTGCCATTTAACAATGTGGTAAAAGATGATCAGCATTTTATGTTCTTTTGTTTAAATAAAATTGATGTGAGTACAAACCACATGCTTCTTGGATTGTAGTTAGTCAATTAAATTCTAGGGTTTGCACGGACTTGGGTATGCACATCAGATGCAGTTTATGCATGCACATCAGATGCAGTTTATGTCCGACTATGGGATTCGTTTATATTTAAGAGATATTTAGCATGTTCTTGAAAGCCATAACCTTACTCATGTCTTGTTGTGTAGATATAGATAGGTGAAGCAGAGGGTCTAAGTAAATAAAGGCCTTATGAGTTAATTGAGCTTGACTCTCTTCCATGAATTGTTATAATGCCACCAGCCCTTATGGTAATTCTTTTATAATTAAAATTTTGAACAATGTATTAGTGATTTGTCCCATGAGTTAGCTATGAGTTATGCATGTTTCCTGAATACTACCTCAACATTTTAGTTTATTCATAGCTGAAAAAAAAAAAAAAAAAACAAAAAATGTTGAAGGACAGGACCATAACCAAGCTATCCCTCGCTGGACCCAAATTTGGTGGGACCAGCACTTGGTACTGATCCTATACTTGTGAGAACAAATAGGGTTGCCCACTATGGGCCAGGCTTGGGAGCAAGCAACTAGCCTCAAGACCTAGTGTAGAGAACAGAGGATCTCCTGTTAGTGTTACTGACAATAGGATGTCTAAAATCTTTAGGTCTCTAATGAGGTTCACTTTTACGCTACTTCTATTCTACTGTGGCTCTTTAACAGTGGGATTACTATTTGTATGAGCTGAGCAATATAAAATTGCATTTGTTTTGGTACATTATAAGTGGGGGAGGGGGAATTCAAACTAGGATGTCTCCATGGGAAAATATTAGGAAATGTCATTTGACCTAAAAGTCATTGGCATAAAATAGTGGTCGTTAATTATGGTGTTTTTAAGTTTATAGGTATATTTTCAATACCATTTCAGGTTTCAACTGGAAAAAAACCAGTGGTTGGCCTGCGCTTGTACTTAGAAGGAAAGAAAAGCAACCAGTTGGCATTACATTTGCAGCATCTCTCAAGCCTTCCAAATACGATGACCCTTTCATCGGATACCACAACCACAAACAAGCCATTTCTGTGGCGAGGTTCTGATGATCATGAGCTTAGTGACCAATTCCTAGAACCAGTCAAATGGAAGAGATTCTCAAATGTGTGCACAGCAGTGGTTAAGCATGATCCAAACTGGCTGCAGGGAGATTTAAGTGGTGTTTATATTGTGACTGGTGCTCAGCTTCTTAGTAAAGGGCAGTGGCCCAAAACAGTACTTCACCTACGTCTTCTTTATATGCACTTACCTAATTGCTCCATCCGCAAGACAGAGTGGGCTGCTGCACCTGAAGGTTCTCGAAAGTCAAATTTCCTCACGAATCTGAGCACAACATTTACATTCACTCAGCGGACCGTTACTAATACACAACAGCAGACTCCTAATGCACTTAACTCTGGTATATATCCGAATGGCCCACCAATACCAGTTCATTCTACAAAGCTACTTAAATATGTGGAAACAGCTGAGGTGGTGCGAGGACCCCATGATGCTCCAGGGCATTGGTTGGTAACAGCTGCTAAGCTAGTGACCCAGGGTGGGAAGATTGGTTTGCATGTAAAGTTTGCTCTATTAGACTATTGGTGAATTATAGTTATCATTGTACAGATAGAGGGAAAGTTGAATTGTCATTGGTTTTATTGGTTGATTTGTCGATCAAAGAAATTTTGGAACTGAAGATAACAGTTAGAATTGCTATAACATGTCATTGTACAGAAAGTTACACCAGAGTGGCTATTATGTTGGTTGATTTCGACGATTTTGTATTCTATTAGTCAGTTCAGCTTTTGATTTTTATAGTTGTATCGGCATTGTAAATTTGTAATGTTGGCATCTTCCAGATAGTCATGCGCGTGCATGGATATTTTACTTGCTATTTTTTTGGAGGCTCCTTTATTTTGAAATAAATGGATTGAGTTTTATTATGTGATCAATAATTTACATAAATGTAAATGGTTATAATTAAGATTTTTTTTAATCGCAGATGACATGACAAAATCTGATCATTTTCATTTGATAATGAATATATAAAATAAAATGTTAAGATAATTATGATAAAATCAAACAACATTGATGTGGCAACAGCTCTCGAATGCCAAACAAGCTATACGCCTTGTTCAGGTCCTTGGGGGTTTTGTTTTTGTTTTTTCAGGTCAATAGGTCATGTGAAGTGAAGGTGGGCATTGTGGAACTGTATGGCATGCTTTTAGTCCGTCAGAGTATGTCATGCAAGAAAGAAAAACTTGTATTCAACATCGTCTTTGATCCTTGATTAGGACACTAATACAAGCTCCTTTAAATGTTTGACATCACAATCTAAAGCTTGTTGCCTTTCCTAAAAAGTGAATATTAAAATGCTAGAGGGTATTTTTAAGTAACCCCTTAGCTCTGGCTTGTTTTAGAAAAAAAAGTATCTTATGAGATTAATTTATAGAGGACTCCTTGATCCTCTCATACACACTTGTAGGACCCATTATTGTGAGAGATAGTTCATAAACCACTCTCATAAGATAAAATTTTTTTCTCCATCTCTCTGTAATTGTTACTTTTTTATATATAACTAGCTTGTAACTTCATGCATATGTATGGATACACTTAAAGATATACAATAAAATGCATAATATAATTTATATATATATATATATATATATATATGTGGGGGCTATGGCCCAAAGTAACGAGTTGGGCCTTGGGCCCGTCTGAGAACGCCAGCTCGTCCGAGGAGGCAACGTGGCTTAGGCGATCCATGTTAAGCCATATCACGGGAAACAAAGAGAAAAGGTCCGAGGAGGAATTCCTCCTTGAACACTGAAAATCCAAAGCGGAGGTATGTCTAAGTCACTGAAGCGCATCCCCTAAATACGTGAAAAGGAAAAAAACACAAAATATCCAAGCAAAGCCGCCACCATCACATTAAATGCACTACAACTACTTTCCTGGCCGCATTAATGTGGAGAAGATCCCTGAACAGTATTACCTTGGCTACCACAACTCAGAAAGGATTGAAAGAGGTATGTGATGGGATAGGTGCTCAAGTGGAGGTTTGGATGATCAACAAGTGTAAAACCCAGATGATAAGGAAGAGCCTATATAACGTATAGAAACCCCCATAAGGAAAGAGGGAGAGAGGGAGGAGAGAATACTGTAGCATGCAAAAGAATCCTAAAGTAGTGATCTATATTCATAAATGAAATTCTGTGTCTCCTCGGACCGGAGGTTATTTCATCATAACAACTTTTGCTCTTGTCTGTGTGTTACTTAATCTCATGCTAACCTCTACTTAACTTATCCAAATCTAGTTCTTTGACCCCTACTCTACAAATTTCATTGCTTTAGGCTTTTTGAGCCAGGATTCCATATAGTGCGGGCCTGGGTTCCAAATTTTTGTCCTTACAATTGGCGCCGTCTGTGGGAAGAACTTGAGTGTTAGTAAGTACGACGGTTAAACATGACAGGATCAGGTCCACACCAAGAAAATCCACGCCAAGCTAACCCTCAGCAGACAGAACCTATTGGGCCTCAGCGGCAAAATAATCCTCCCGACCCTGAGCCAAATCTAGGCAATGGAAGGAACCGAGAGGGAAGCGTACACACTACTCAAGCGAGCCAAAACCACTCCCAAGTAGGCAGTTGCATATCCCAAAGATGAAACAACTATCAGGCCATGCAGCAAGAGATATACGACTTGAAAAAGAAGTTGCGCCGTGCACAGCAAAGATGGTCCCCTTCCAGCTTAGACACATCCTCTAATAAGGAAGAGGATGTCAGTTACAGGCGGAGATCAAGAACTCCCCCAAGTGAAACCTTTTCCTATGAGAAGGAGCAGCGCCCTGAACGAAGACATTAGAGCCCATCTAGTAAGGGTTTGGGTAATGATGCCATGAACAAAGCACTGGATCAGATCTCCAGATCACCCTTCACACACAGAATAGAAGGGGCTAAACTACCACGGCGTTTCCATCAACCTACATTTACCATTTACGACGACCGAACAGACCTTGTGGAGCATGTGAGCCAGTTTAACCAAAGAAGGGCTATCCATTCTTGAAATGAGGCTCTGATGTGCAAAGTTTTTCCATCTAACCTAGGACCCGTGGCGATGAGATGGTTCAACAGCTTGAAGACGAACTCCATAGATTCCTATAAGCAGATCACTCAAGTTTTTTGCTCTCGCTTTATTACGAACAACAGGGTCCCTCGGCCCCTAAGTTCGTTATTATCATTGTCTATGCACGAAAGGGAAACCTTAAAGGCGTATTCGGATAGGTATTGGGAGATGTACAACGAGATGGATGAAAACCACAATGAAGTCGCCATCAGCACGTTCAAAAGTGGTCTCCCCATTGAGCACAGTTTAAGGAACTCTCTAACTGGTAAACCCGTCACCAGCATTCGCCAACTGATAGACAGGATTGACAAATACAAAAGGGTGGAAGAGGACTAGCTACAAGGCAAAGGAAAGGAGAAGATCATCCCTCATAAAGGGAATGATTACAGGTCAGAACGATATAATAGTAACTAGCCAAGAAGGGATTTTTCGAGACAGACTGGACAAACCAACATGCAAGTGATTAATGTCATATTCAGAGAGCCGGTGCAACAGGTTCTGGAGAAAGTCAAAAATGAGCCTTTCTTCAAATGGCCGGAGACTTCTCAAAGCGTAATCAGAACCTGTATTGTCATTATCATTAAGACCACGGGCATACCACCAAGGATTGCAGGAATCTATGGAATCACCTGGATCAGTTAGTCCGAGAAGGAAAATTATGCCACCTCCTACACCCCTCTAGCGGTCATCTGGGCCAGGCAGTTCAAGAGCCCCGGAAAGACATATTTTTGAGACCTCCCATGGGGACGATACACGTCATCCTCGCCGCTTCGGGAAGGATCGGCTCTTTTCCCTCCAAGGTGCTGTTTGTAGCTCGGCTCTCCGCCGAGGATGGTGAGAAGGAGTCCAAAAGATCCAAAAAGGGAAACTCACCTGTGCTGGGGTTCTCGGACGAGGATAAGATTGGAACCATCCAACCTCATGAGGATGCTTTAATAGTTATGCTAAGGATTGGAGGGTTCGATGTGAAGAGAGTACTGGTAGACCCGGACAGTGCTGTGGAAGTGATGTACCCTGATCTGTACAAGGGGCTGAACCTAAAGAGAGGACTTAACGACTTATTACTCTTCTCTTGTAAGTTTCGAAGGGAAGACTGTCATACTAAAAGGGCAGATCAGATTGCCCATACAGACTGAATCAGAGGTGGTGGAGGTGGATTTTATCGTGGTCGACGCCTACTCACCCTACACGGCCATAGTAGCCAGACCTTGGCTCCACGCCCTGGGAGCCGTTTCTTCTACACTTCACCAGAAGGTAAAATACCCGTCGGGGGGCCAAGTGGAAGAGATTGGGGGAGATCAAGCCATGGCTAGGCAATGCATGGTGGCCGCCATCTCACGCCAGTCCAGTGCAGAATCCTCGGCGTTTGTGAAAAAGGACTTATAGCAATCAACCACCTCGGCAGCACCAGTCGGTGAATTAGCCGAGGGGATAAAATGTGAGAGTTTAGAAAGGGTGCTGTGGATAATAATCCAGAAATATTTTTCCAAGTCGGCTCGGAATTACCTCTCCAAAAAAAAGGGGAACTGATCGGGTTTCTGAGAAGGAATGTTGACATATTTGCATGGGATGCCTACGATGCCCCGGGGGTTTACCCTAACCTCATTTTCCACTACCTAAATATTAACCCATCTTCTGTTCCAAAGAAGCAGCCACCCTGGCGCCCGTCGAAAGAGCATGCCGACGCTGTTAGGATGAAGTGATGAAGCTGAAAAAGGCAGGGGTTATCAAAGAAGTCTTTTACCCTGAGTGGTTGACAAATACAGTGGTGGTAAGAAAGAAGACGAGGAAATGGCGAGTATGCGTAGACTTCACAGACTTAAACAAGGCCTGCCCGAAAGCCTCGTTCCCGTTGCCTCGGATAGACCGGTTGGTAGATGCAACTGTAGGCCACCCCCGAATGAGCTTCTTAGATGCCTTCTAGGGTTATCATTAAATACCACTGGCTCTAGAAGATCAAGAGAAAACAGTGTTCATGACACTGTCGGAAACTACCTCTATAAGGTGATGCCTTTCGGTTTAAAGAATGCAGGGTTAACCTACCAAAGGATGATGATCAGAATGTTCAAACCACAACTAGGCAAGGCTATTGAAGTCTACATAAACGATATGGTAGTAAAAAGTAAAGTGGTGTCCGAGCACTTGAGAGACCTTAAAGTCATTTTTGGCATCTTAAGAGAGCACAAGCTGCGCCTCAATGCTTCTAAGTGTTCATTTGGCGTCGGGTCTGGTAAATTTCTGGGCTATATGGTAACTCACAAGGGAATAGAGGTAAGCTTGGACCAAATCAGAGCGATTAATAACTTACAAGCTCCTCGAAACCCAAAAGAAGTGCAGAAACTCACTGGAATGATCGCAGCATTAAATCGGTTCATTTCTCGATCTGCAGACCGATGCCAACCTTTCTACCGCTTGATGAACAAGTGAAAAGGATTTGAATGGTCCGAAGATTGTGCCCTGGCCTTCTAGCAACTTAAAGAATACTTATCACGGCCACCTATCATGTCTAGCCCTGAGGCCGACGAAGTTCTGTTCGCATACATAGCAGTGGCCTCTCACGCTGTAAGCTTGGTATTAATACGGGTTGATAATGGCATACAGCGACTAGTGTACTATGTAAGTAGATCGTTACATGAAGCTGAAGTGCGCTACTTACCACTGGAAAAGGCAATTCTTGCGGTAATGCATGCCACGCAAAAACTTCCCCACTACTTTCAGGCACACATGGTCATTGTCCTGACTCAACTTCCCCTCCGGTCGGTGCTCCGGAGCGCCGATTACACAGGAAGAATCGCCATGTGGAGCATGCTTCTAGGGGCTTTCGATATTAAGTACATGTCCTGGACTTCTATCAAGGGCCAAGTCCTCGTGGATCTAGTTGCTGAATTTGCTGAACCCTCTGTAGAAGCAGTAGCGGAGGAGGAAAACATGGATGGAAAATTGGTTGGCACAATCTCTGCACAAGGAGCCTCGCGATAGAAGGTCTACGTTGATGGCGCGGCAAACCAAAAAGGATCTAGGGTAGGGCTAGTTCTAATATCGCCCGAGAGGATTACCATTGAAAAGTCATTAAAACTGGGGTTCTCGGCTACAAACAATGAAGCCGAGTATGAGGCTTTGTTGTAAGGAATAGTCATGGTGCAAAAAATGGGCGGAAAGACAATAGAAGCATTCTCGGACTCCAGACTGGTCGTAGGCTAGGTGAGGGGGGTGAGTTGGAGGCTAGAGATGCGAGAATGTAGGAATACCTTGGTCAAGTCAAACGCCTACAATCAGACTTTGAATTTTTGAACTTGACGCATGTCTCTAGAAGCGGGAACACACATGCGAATTCGTTGGCCACTCTTGCCACGTCCTCGACGCAGGATCTACCACGAATGATCCTTGTTGAGGATGTATGCAAGACAGATACAATCAAAAAGGATATAGTTTGGATCCATCAAGTTAGAGTGAATCCGAGCTGGATGGATCCCATAGTGAGTTTCCTCAAAGATGATGTGTTGCCCGAAGAAAAATTGGAGGCTGAGAAGATACAGAGGAAGGCTTCTCGGTTTTGGTTGTCAGAGGACCATAAGCTATACAAGCACTCCTACTCGGGGCCATATTTATTATGCGTACACCCAGAGGCATCAGAATCATTGCTCAAAGAATTGCATGAGGGAATTTGTGGGAGTCACACGAGAGGAAGATCGCTAGCACACAAAACACTCACCGAAGGGTACTGGTGGCCGAGCATGCAGAAAGAGGCCCAAGAATATGCAAAGAAATGCGATCAATGCCAAAGATTTGCCCCAAATATCCACCAACCGGGGGGAGTCCTTAACCCCCTCTCCAGTCCTTGGCCGTTCGCTCAATGGGGTCTAGATATTATCGGCCCTTTCCCGAAAGCAGCAGGGAACAAGCGATACTTAATAGTCGGCACGGATTACTTCACCAAATGGGTTGAGACTGAGTCTTTAGCCAATATCAGAGACGTGTATGCAAAGAAGTTCATTTGGAAAAACATCATTACATGCTTCGGAACTCCTCGCACCCTTATCTCGGACAACGACCTTCAATTTGATAGTAAAACCTTTAGGAAATACTGCTATGACTTTGGAATCACAAACTGATATTCCACTCCAGCCTACCCCTAAGGAAATGGACAAGCCGAAACTGTGAATATGGTCATAGTGAACGGGCTGAAGAAGAGACTGGATGATGCAAAAGGAAGATGGGTGGAAGAACTACCACACGTCCTATGGACCTACCGAACCACGCCACGACGGTCAACGGGAGAAACTTCTTTTTCGATGACTTATGGGGCCGAGGCTGTGCTCCCCCTGGAAACTAGCTTCCCAACATTGAAATCCAGCACTTTTACCCCAAGAAATAATGACGAGTTACTAGGGAGAAGTCTAGACTTAGCCGAGGAGAAAAGAGAAAAAGTAATGATCCAATTGGCCTATTACCACCAAAAGTTAAAGCAGGGGTACAATACTAATGTAAAACTAAGGCCACTAGGACCAGACGACCTTGTGATGAGAAAAATCTTTGGCAACACTAAGAACCCTTCTTGGGGTAAGTTGGGACCTAACTGGGAAGAACCATATCGCATCACCTCAGTGGCAGGAATAGGTGCTTATTATCTGGAAGACCTAGACGAGAAAACTGTACCTCGCCCATGGAATGTAAATAATCTAAGAAGATATTATTATTAATGAAAATATCTATGCCTGTATTATATCCCGTGATCATCGCGCATTTGTCGACTCACTTCTCTCTATCCAAGTTTTAAACGGAACCTAAATCCTGCATGGCTCCTCGGACCACAGACTTAGGGGAAATTAACAACTTATGACACCTATCCAAGTTTTAAACAGAACCTAAGTCCTGCATGGCTTCTTGGACTACAGAATTAGGGGAAATTAACAACTTATGGCACCTATCCAAGTTTTAAACAGAACCAAAGTCCTGCATGGCTCCTCGAACCACAGACTTAGGGGAAATTAAGAACTTATGGCACCTATCCAAGTTTTAAACAGAACCTAAGTCCTGCATGGTTTCTCGGACCACAGACTTAGGGGAAAATTAACAACTTAGGACTTCTATGCAATTCTAAGATATGTTCACAGTCTTGCATGATAGCATTTATTGTTCAAAGTTCATTACACAGTTTTGTTTCTTCTCATTTGTTAATATTGGTAGGGTTGTTGCAAACATCAACTAAAAAAGAAAAACAGTCACCTTGACTCGAAACAATATAATAAAATTCCATCAACATCAATCATAAAGATAAAAAATGAGAGAAAATGCATTTGTATTGATAACCAAGAATAATACAATGAGAGGTCTTTGCAAAAGAACAAAATGCAATTCAACTTCCGTCCGAAATTAAAAAAAAAATAATAATAATAATAACAATAATAAGAACCCTAGGAGCTAAGCCTCAGCAGGAGGATTTTCTTTTTGCTCTGGCTGAGGAGGTGGAACATCCTTGACTTTGGGACCTGCCCCATGATCCTCAGCCTCAGTGACTGTCTCCTTAGCAAGATCCTTGGCCTTGGAGGAGGTTTTCTTTCCTTTACCCTTGCCTTTACCTTTCTCTTCCTCCACATCCTCAACCTGGACGGCGACTTGATTAGAGCCCCTAGTAATTTCAGTTAAGGGGATGGCATCAAGAACAACCGTAGGCTGCTCGGAAGCTTCAGTGGCATCGGCGGGGATCTCCCGGATCTCTGGAGGGAAGAAGACATTCTCGGGCAATCTCAAGGCAGAGTCTGCAGGGATCCCTGCAGCATTAAGAGCCTGAGCCCATGAAATACTGCAGTAATCCCTGTATACTTCTAACAGCTCCTCAGAAAGCCTTGCCTTAGTCTCCTCCACTCCAAGCTGGTAAGCAGCCCTTTTTTCGGCCTCGGCTACTTCCTTGACTAGCTAAGCTTCTTCCTTGGCAAGCTGGGCCTCTTCTTTGTCTTTCTGCAACGTGGCTTTGAGATCCAGTACGGCTTGCTTTTCAGTAGCAAGGTTGGTCTTAGTCACGTACAGTTTCTGGCGTTGATCTTCAGCTTGTTTTTCGGCAGTCTTCAAGCTAGCCTCAACACTCTTACAACCTGACTCAGCCTCCTTGAGCTTCTCAGATAGCTCATAGTGCTCATACTTGAGGGCTCCTAGAGCCTTCTCCACCTCACCACGAGAGAAGGCTTCGACATCAGCTAACTTACGATTGTTGCGGCACCACTCCTCAGCCACAAATACTTACTGAGTAATCCGCCCTAGAAGTGACAAGATGACAAGTTAAAATATGATATGATCTAATGATCTTACCGATGAGAGGATAAATTGTCTTACCATCGCAAGATCCCTCTTTAGGGATAGGAAGAGTTCAAGCTGTGTGAATCGCCTGTAAGCCTCCATGTTCTTGGAAAGGAGCACAGGCTACTCCAAGGCTTCAGCAATATACCCCGCCCGGCCCCTATTGTACTCTCGAATTGAAGCATTATAGGGAATGACTGCTCCGTCCACTTCGAGTTGGGGGCTCCAAGTGCACGGAGGCATGCGCATTTCAGCCCGTTCCATCTCTTTTCGACTCTCCACAGATGAAGCCCTTTTGTCCCGATGCTTCCAAGTCATTTTTTGTTGTTTACCGCCCTGGCGAGGACCCACCTCGCCTTCCTCGAGGGACTTAATCGGCCTTTTCTTCTTTAGATCGGGATCAACTTTCAAGCCGAGATCGGCAGGGATTTGCGGAGCAGCAGGAGGAAGGACAGAGGTCTGGGACTTCGCAGGCACCTTTGATGATTGCCCCTTGCCTTGGGAGGCCATCAACTCTCGCAAACTTTTTCCTTTGTTGGAGGCCATGTTGTCCACCTCCTCGTCTGAAGAGTCGTTCGAGCAGGCAATAACAAGAGGGGCGCCGATCACGAAGTTCCTATCCTGTTCTCCCTCAACGTCTAAAAGCTCGATCAGTGGAGCTTTTGGAATATCCTCATCAAAGTAAAACTCGTCTATCTCCTCCTCAAGTGAAAGACGGGATGATTCGGTCTCTTCTCCAACACGCGCTGCAACTTCGGCATTATCTTGTGGAAGTGGTTATGCAGCTGGCTAAGGATTTTGAATGCTAGGCAAAACAACCGGCTTAAGATCGTCCCGAGCCAAAAACCTTGGCTTTGACACGTCGATCCTAGCCAACCTTGGACTACCAGCTCTTATGGATTGGCCGACGTTTAGGAAAGCGCAGGACAAGGGTTGATAACCCAAAATCAGATGAGCCGCACGTAATTGTCCGTCCTTGTTAACGTAGATCTCTGACTTCAAAAGATAGTTCAAGGCCTGAACGTTTACGTGGCTTAGCCGAGAAGCGACGTGTGCTCTATCTGCAAAACAACTGAGAAGGAAATTGTAGTTAAGTTACAAATTTTGAATCTTCAATCAAAGGAAAATAAAACTAAAGGGCTAAACCCCCTTCCCAGGGGATTGATTTTAAAGGCACCGCACCTGGATCTCTTACCCGAGTTGGACAATGAAGACCATCGCTCTACTCTCCTGAGACAATAAGGAAGTCATCCTTCATACTCTTATTGGATTTAGGAAGACAGGGGATTAGCCTAACGATCTTGGACCGAGATTTAAGGTAGTACCCTGCTTTGTCAAGATGGTGGCACTCGTACATGTGAACTACGTCATGCCATGTAAGACCTAAACCCATTTGCTCGTTCAGAACATCTATGCTGCCCAAGACCCTAAACAGGTTGGGAGCGCACTGATGCGGTGTCAACCTATGGTTACGCAAATAGTCCCGAGTAATCCTACGCATGGGAAGCGTCATTCCTTCTTCTATAAAAGCAATCATGGGAATGACGACTTGACCCACTTCCCTATCGGTCAGCACTCGTTTTGGAGGACAGTACTCCAAAACCACCCCTTACGGGATGCGGTACTTTGCCCTAAAGGCCTCCATGGCGGCTGGAGTATCTACTAGACACTTGAATCTACCCATCTAGGCGAACTTGTGGGCTGAGGAGGAAGGCCGAGGTGAAAATTGGGGTTATGAAGAGGAAGGAGAACTTACGAGTATCCTTACAACAATCTTTGAAGCTCTTAGAGATTTCCTCAGGAAAAGGTTTCTCACTGAGGTAGTCGCGGAAATTTGAGGGCCTGGAACGTTAATGAGGAACTGGGCGTTGGAATTCTCTGGCATTCTTGAGTGTTAATAGAAAAGAAAAGCGGAAAGAGTTTCCTCAGGGCCTTATATAGCAAGAGAGAAAAGGGAAGGTTACTCCCGCTCAAAATTCTAGGAAGAATGCCAGCCGTTAGATCTGCGTTTCTCCGCTGGATGGGGGAGACACAAAGCCGCCTGGAGTAATAAGTCGTGCCTCGTAACTTGTAATGCGTCAAAAGCAACTGTCACCACACGTGCGAATCGGAAACTAATTGGTCTTATCCCTTAAAAAGTCAAAACCCCGCCTTTCTCCTCAGAAGGAGATAAAAACCGGAGTTTTGAGGGGCTATTGTGGGGGCTATGGCCCAAAGTAACGAGTTAGGCCTTGGGCCCATTCGAGAACGCCAGCCCGTCTGAGGAGGCAACGTGGCTTAGGCGATTCATGTTAAGCATTATCACGGGAAACAAAAAGAAAAGGTCCGAGGAGGAATTCCTCCTCGAACACTGAAAATCCGAAGCGGAGGTATGTCCAAGCCACTGAAGCGCATCCTCTAAATACGTGAAAAGGAAGAAAACACAAAATATCTAAGCAAAAGCTACCACCACCACATTAAATGCACTACAACTACTTTCCTGGCCGCATTAATATGGAGAAGACCCCTGAACAGTGTTACCTTGGCTACCACAACTCACAAAGGACTAAAGGAGGTGTGTGATGGGATAGGTGCTCAAGTGGAGGCTTGGATGATCAACAAGTGTAAAGCCTAGATGATAAGGAAGAGCCTATATAACGTATAGAAGCCCCCATAAGGAAAGAGGGAGAGAGGGAGGAGAGAATACTGTAGCGTGCAAAAGAATCCTAAAGTAGTGATCTATATTCATAAATGAAATTCTGTGTCTCCTCGGACCGGAGGTTATTTCATCGTAACAGCTTTTGTTCTTGTCTGTGTGTTACTTAATCTCATGCTAACCTCTACTTAACTTATCCAAATCTAGTTCTTTGACCCCTACTCTACAAATTTCATTGCTTTGGGCTTTTTGAGCCAGGATTTCATACAGTGCGGGCCTGGGTTCCAAATTTTTGTCCTTACAATATATATATATATATATATATAATTTAAATACTATTGATAATAATTTTTATATTTTGTTAACACTTTAAAAAATTTTGTAAGGATATTATTAGGTATAAAATGTAAATTGTCCATTTAAAAAAAAAAAAATTTATTGTGAAGTACTTTTTTTTTTTTTTTTACGATTCATTTATTCTAAACTCTTTGATTTTTGTATTTAATAACTCATTTAGATGAATATTTATGATGTAGTCTCATATTTTATTCTAAAATTAAAAAATAAAACTCTTTAAGAATAAATAATTTATGACACACAAATTTGGAACTCTAATTTGGAATTCTAATTCGAGTTTCTCTCTGCTTCACCTATTATTATTATTATTATTATTATATATATAGATTATTAAATAAAAAATTATTTTATAGAAAAAACCCTTTGTTATTGATCCTTTTGTACTTACGAGTTACGAGCCGTTTGAGAGAACAATTTTAGCTTTGTAAAACTGCTTACTTCTCTAGGAATTGCCAACTAGATGCATGCCCTCCAAAAGTGAAAAGGAAAGCATAACCATGCACGCGGTGAGGCATGCAACTGGATGCCCCGGACATAATGATATGTGATGATGCAATTCAGAAAGCACCAATGGCTTCATGAAATAATTCAGCTACTTGCCAAGTGCTAACCATAATAATGTCTGGTCAAGGGTCACTAAGAAAATGAGCAAAAAGATAGAATATTTTGAGAAGCTGATGAAAGAAAAGAACATGCATGTGGGGGCCTGGGAAACCAAACTTAAGCAAATAATTGTTTAGATTCTCTGCCAAAGCTTTGGCTAATGACGAAGGTTGTGGTACCAAATGTGTTCAACCTGTTATGTCCCAAGGCCACATGGAAGATAATTATGCAGCTGCCAGTAGTTGATGAAGTTTGAATTTGATTGAATTTGAATAATAAATTAGCAGTAGTAGATTGGGTTGTTTTTGTTTCAAATTTGTACTTGATAGGAGTTAGTTCCTAATTATTAGTATAGTTATCTCATTATGTGTATTATTTATGTATTGTGAAGGAATGAATGGAACTAAAGTAGAAAATTAACCAAAAATTATTAGTCATCTTGAACTGAATCAGTGTACTGAGCTTTAATTGGACTAATTGTATAGAAATCTGAGTCACTATAGCATTATACTAATCCAAAACCCAGCACGACCCCAGCCTCTTATTATATGTATGCCATAGTGCTTATAATCCAAAAGCTAATTAGTGTTGCATATTTTGAGTTATATACTGCCGCCTATACACTTCAACTAAAATTGTGTTTTAAAAATGCAATTTTAGTTATAATCATGAAAACACGATTTCAACAGTTGTCCCATACATACAATATGTAACTATTACCACTCAAGTCTAAAAGAGCCCGTTTAAAGTTCATTTTACTGAGTGTAAAAAAGGAGAGAAAACTCATGATCCATGGAATAGAAAATGTTGGAAAACCTTTAACAAAAAGTCAGAAAGGAAAAACCATGTGGAAAAAATGGCCAAGTTAGAGGCACCATGTGGAAAAATGGCCAACTCAGAGGCAACTCCGCCTAAGATAATAACTTTGGTAAACAATGGTGGGATAATATTTTCCAGAAAATATATTATCACTATATATATATAAATAATATGTGGATGGGTATATCATGTTCATGGCATGTACAATTAATTTTCAAGAGATCTTGCTGATAAAATGGTAGACATGCAAGTGTCAAAATCTCATGCTTAAAAAGCAACCAGAGAGCAGAGATCGTTTGGTGCTCCGTCCTCAAGAGTCAAGACATATCATTCATTCAGAATTTTCATTGAATGAGCAAATCCAATTAGGATCATATCAGTTTCTAACCGCAATGGTCAACGATGCAGCACTAGCATTATTTAATGGTAAAATTGTATATCCTGGATTTAGTATAACAAGATTTTCTCAATTTCACTTAAAAAGAGAGTTTTTCACTGTTAAAATTTTAGTTTTTGAATATGTAATTACACTATATACATTTTTAGATTTGAATTACTATTTAACGTGAACAATGAAATTGATCCATTTTAAATGAAGAAGCATTAAGATCTTGAGTAAAAAATGCGGCTTTAATTAAAAATATAAATGACCGGACATTGCACACCTTAAATAATATTTGAAATATGAAATGGATAATTTTCAAATAAAGCATATCTTTTTTTTTGCATAATGCTTGATTCTTTTTTGCATAATGCTTGATAGTGTTCTGTAGTGTAAACATCAATTCAACTTGTTGAGTAATTCACCCTCAAAAAAACTTGTTAAGAGTAATAATTAAAGCAAACTAGGAATTAGTTATATAATTTCACACGTAGATGCGAAACCAAAATCATATTGAATTAATTAGTAAATATTTCTTCACTGACCGCCACAGCTGCCATATATTCCATACTACCAAACACACTCATGCTCTTTAACTACCATGATGATTTTGATGATTAGTTTTGCCAACAACTAATTGAAGCCTCAGTGGCAGTGTTTGATTGGTATTGGATGGTTTAACGGATTGGTAATTTCTGGTTTAGACCAAGATTTCTGTTGACAGAACAACTATGAATTATTAAGTGACCAACGGTCTAACTAAAAACCATCCTGTCCATCTCATTCATCATAAACCAGAGGGGTCATATTGCTAGACTAATGATTATCACACCGTTCACGTACACAGATCGAAAATACAATTTTACAATTTCACAGTTATTATAACTGAAATCAGATTTTCTTAGAATATGTGCAACAATAATTAACCAAATTGCTACTACTATTGTGAGATAGAATTTATTACAAAAAAAATAATAATAATAATAATAATAACTGATAAGTAAGTTTCAGTTAATTTTTTTTTTTTTTTTTGGAAAAACAAGTTCAATTAATTTAATTCTAAAAAATGTCATTAGAATTCAGGGACATTAGTCTATTCAATACATAACGAGGAAAAGACCATATATGGTCCCATCTGATAACATCTTTTCTCTACACCTTCTTTTCGTGTTCTGAGTCGATTGGGTCATATTAAAACCGTTTGGACCACCAGCAAATTGACCTGCCTTTTGGCACTTTGCTTTAGAAAGCGTAAAAGCAGAAGTTAAAAGTTAGATCTATTGGATTCGGATTACACCCCCTAATAAATATTTGTTAGATTAAAATTTTGAACATTTTTTTTTAATATTTTATCTTTATTCTTATATCAAATTTTGTCACAATAAATGTTATTTACCATTTAATTTAAAATTTTTATTTTACATAGTATTTTTTTTTTAAAACTCATAGTGTTTTTTTAAAACAATAAAATTTAAACATTTAATAGATGACAATGTAATTAATATATGATTATTATCTTAAAATTTTGTAAAAATCTAATAATTAGATTTTCAAATATTAAAAAATTGAATGCTTAATAAAAAGTTATGTAATCCAATGAAAATATGTAATAAAAAATTATAGATTGATGTAACATTGAAAGAGTTACACTATGTATAACTAGACGGTCCATTTAAAAAAGACATCTACTATATTTGAGACAAATGGGATTGAAATCAGACTCCTACTACAGAAAAATCCCAAAAAAAAAAAAAAGTAAAAATAATAGAGAGGAGAAGATAAGCAGAACATGACGGTAAGGATGAGCAGGAGGAGGAAGCATGACATGTACAGTGGTATAGTTCAATGGAAGTAAGACATGAATGCCCCATTTGCCATTTGTACAAGATACAACATACCAGACGAAGAAAATCACTCTAAACTAAAGTGATCACTTGAAGCACTACCAAGCCAATGCCAGTAAAATATCAGATTAGACCTTAAGAGGGTTTTGGCCAATTCTTTTGAATTTCGAAGTAGTAACACACGTCCAAATAGCATTTTCCATCATCATCAACAAACTGAGACAAAATCAACAGAGCTAAATTAATGCAGAGTATTCTTTTTATTTGTTCTTAATTTTTAATTCTGAAATTAGTTTGTTTACTTTGATTACCTTGGTTCTTGCAGAATAAGTGCCTCTTGCAAAAATGCCAGAAGGGGTGGTTTCTTCTTCCATTTCACACGTATAAGGCTCCTGCTGAGGACTAAAAGTTCCCAACATTCTCTTTGAATTGTCCACTGTAAATGAATTTCATGACTAACATATGTAAGAGAATGGATGCAAAAGTTTTAGAGTGTCAAATGATGTGAATGGTAATTAATGAAAAACTTTGCTTGTATACCTTTCATACCGGTCTTCCACACAACGTTAGTGTATTTGAGGCCCAAGACAATATTGTTGGAGACGGTGAAGCTAAATTTGAGGCGGTACTGACTTCCTTCCTTGAGGGTGAAGAGAACCCTTTTAGAATTGTTACCAAATGGAATTGGCAAAATGAGATCTGGTCGCCCCGGGCATAGTATTGTGAGGCTTTGCATCTTCACTTCTGGTTCTTTACTCTCTGATTCAATAATAGAAAGCAGATATCTTAGTTTCAAAACATTTGAGAGCTGAAATGAGTCTGCAGAATGGCTAACAATTTAAGCTGCTTAGTAAAACATTTGGAAGAAAGAAATATGGCAGTTAACATGAGTAGCTTAGCCTGAACTTACTCTAAAATTTACCCAAAAGGCTAAAAGGAAAGCTGGTTTGTAATAATAAGAGTCTTAATTAATTTATGTTAACCCAAGACAGAGATATACCTCCGACAGCAGAGAGATCAACACTTCCAAGAAGTTTTTCCTTCCATTTCCTCAAACTTTCGTCATCCTTCAGAAGACAAAAAAATAAGAGCAATTAAACAACACACGCATTAAAAAAAAAAGACAAAAACCAAACTTAAAAAAGAAAAAAGGAAAATCATATATACTTTATCTTTTTCTAGCTGCTCCTTGAGAGAAAATTGAGGACCAAGGTCCAATTCCTTGTTAGATTTCAACTTTGCATCATCCTCTTCCTCTGGCTCATCATCATCTTCGTGATCATTTCCATGGCCATCATCACTATGTGGGAGCCGGCTTGGTTCACCACCAACCTTGTTGTTCTTGTTATTCCTGAGCTCTTCTTCTTCCATTTGAGGATTGAAGGTAACGTCCTTGGTTGCAGAAATAGCAGCTCCCACAGCAGCCGACATATTTTTTTTCCTCAAATAAACTTTCCCCAAAAGACAAAATGGGTAAGAGTTCGTGGTGAAGAAGAAGAACGGAGCTTTTGTTGAAAGTTGGTTTTTATCACTTCCAACTTTGTGCCAAATTTAGAGGGCCAAATAATACTAAAATTGGGTGCTTTTTTCTATATCCTTGGGAAGAGCTGGAGGTTGACAGGAATTATGGTTGACGTTGGATTTGAGAGAGAGAGAGAGAACCTTAAAGTAAAGAAAATTAAAAGCAGTTGGAATACATGGGGTTGATATTATAAAGTAGGAGAAAAGAAACCGCTAAAGTTGGAGCAGGTGCAGGTGAGTGATCTGTCAGGTTTTTCAATTTCCCGGTTCATCCAGCTTTTTCTTTGCCAATTCTTCCATGAGACATATAACTCGTACATTTATGAATTATATCACTTATCATACTACATGAGAACACAAGTAGTATTCGGTGAAAAGTAATTCAATTCCCACCAGATACGTGCTTTAGCTGTGGGCCTCTTGTGATTCCCTGTCTAATGACTTGTATGTGCATGTAGACTTTTTTTTTATTTTTTTACCTCTTGGTAAGTAATGTTTTTGACAAAGGTTGTGCAAAAGATCCTCTTCTTCCTCGTAAAGTATCAAAATAAAATTTAGCTATCACATTGTGATGCGATTGGAACGTGACATTTATACATCATATTCAGGTTATAAAAGTTCATAAATAGACTGTAAATAAAGGATAAACGGTAGAAGTGGATTTTAGTTATCTCAATTGGTTAAATTCCTTATCATCAAATAAGTGGCTTAGGTTTAAATCTTGTCTATATCAAAATCTAATTGGTGTCTTAGTTTGATAAAAAAGAGCATCTATCATAAAGCAAATGTCATATTTTCAAATCTATTGTGTGTGTTAAGTATGTTAGAATTGTTACAAAGTAACGCTGGGCACAAAATAATTTTCACATTTTTTACAATTGCTGACATAATATGTTGTGTTTGGAGTAACATCATTTTCACATGATTCTACTATTTACATCACTTTTATTATGTATCAATCATAACAGGCCACGTCAACAATATATTATGAAAAAAAAAAAATTTAAAAATATCTTGTGCCTATATTTATTGCATCCCATAAAAACAATTATACGTCTAGATCGATACACAAAAAATTTCTTAAGTGGTGGGTTATGATTTGTGTATAACAAAAGTAACGTCGGTAGCGACCTCCTGTGAAAGTGATATTGCAATTAAGGCTGTGTTTGGCAACATGTAAAATAATTTCCGATTGTAGAAAATATTTTACGAAAAGGAAAATATTTTCATTTGTTTGGTTGTGTTCTAGGAAATATGCCGGAAAAGTATTTTTGGTGTTTGGTTCTCCAATGTAAAACATTTTCTAGAGAAAATGTCAAAAAATACCTATAATACAATTGGACTATAATTTTCAATGGATTGATTGATCAAATCAATGGATCAATTATAATTTTCAATTTTTGACATACAAAAACAAATCAATTGCAACCAAGAACAAATCATTGTTATTACCTCAACCAAATCATGAAAAAAAAAATACTACACTATAAATGGGAACAACCCTATAAAAACCTAGATCACTATTAGAGAATGTGGGTCTTGAGTGAAAAGAAAGGAGGAAAATGGGTTGGTAGAGGAAAATGGATGGGTCAGTAGAGGTAGGTCTGGGAGAAGGATGGATCGGTGGAGGTGGAAGAAAATTGATGGGTGGTGGAGGTGGGTTAGGGGAGGAAGAGGGATGGATCAATGGTGTGGAGGTGGATCAGTGGAGGAAAATGGATGGGTCAGTGGATGACGATCTGCCCAAACTACCTTCATTGGTGGCGGGGCTTGCATGCACGATGGCAGGGCTGTGGGTCGGGGACGACGATTTGAGCTTCACTGATGGGGCTGTGGGTCGCGGATGATGATCTAGTCTTCATCGAAGGCCAATCTCTCCATCCTTCGAGTTGGGCTTGGTGTGACTCGTGTGTGATAGAGAGTGAGAGTGAGGAGAACAAAAATTTTTAGGAGGAGTGTAAATGGTTTGAAGGTAAAATCAGTCAGTAAAATATTTTACATGTGTGGGTGGGTTATTTTACGGTCAAATACATTAATTTTCAGTTTGACTTTATTTTCTTGAGTTGCCAATCACCATCACTGGTGTAAAACATTTTCCAATTTTTCTTTACACCCAAAACAAACATAGCCTTAGCTAATCACAAGTTGCCACCTCCAAGAAGAAGGTTGAGAAAATTGCTATATATGTAGCATTGTTGTAAAGCAATCCACATATCTCTTTTTAGATGTCCCAGTTTGTTAAGTTATGATTTTTTACATAATATTTGTGTTGGCTTTATTCCATGACAATAAGTGTTGTATTTGCATTAATTTATTTCCTTGTATTTTGTGAGATTTATTGTAATGGGTTTAGTATTAAGTTGGTGAAGATTCAATAAGTTGATCTCATGACTTGTCTCACTAGTGGTTCAACCCGCAAAAGTCATATGAGAAGCACATGTTGGAAGTTGAAGAGTCAAGTGCCAGGCTATATTTCGTGAGTCACTTCGCGACTTAGGCCAAGTCGTGAGTGACCTGCGAAACTCTCTGCATGGAGGATTTTAAGTGTGACCTTTCATCTGCTTTTACTCTTGTTCTGCACTTAGATAAGTTAGAGTAAAAGCAATTAAGTCGTAATTTAAAATTGGGGGTCTAATTTTCTAAACAAGTATTAGTATTTTCACACACTAATTGAGCTTTCAATTGGTATCAGAGTGGGTACACTTATTTTGGTTTAATTCCATAAGTATGATCCTTGACCCTTTATGTTTATTGCCATGGATAGTACTTTGTGTGCTTTTTTGCATGTTTTGGATGTTGTTGATTGTAATATGCCACATGTTTGTGAAAATGCATCTATGAGTGTTTATCCTCATGCTTGTGATGACATGTTATATGACTCTTTGGGTGTTGTTAAAATTCCAAATGTCAAACTCTTGAAGAAAAAGTCAAAGAAATTTTATGAGGTTTTGAGCAAGTTCATTGGTGAAAATGATGATTTGATTGTTAAGCTCAATGAATCCAATAAATTGGTTGAGAAATATAAGAAACTTGCTGAAAATTCTTTTGAAAAGATGAAAGAGTTTGAATGTGGACTTGGATGCTGAACTTGTTTTGTCTAACAAACTTGTTGATGATCTTAAGTGTGAAAATGAATCTCTTAAGATGCATGCCAAGTGTTTGATTGCTAAATCTATTACTAAAAAGGAAGATGTTATTTATTGCAATCATGTTATGGAACCCGATTTTGTGCCTATTGTGAATTCTACCTCTAAAGACAAATTGGTGTACATTCCTCTACACAAAAAAAATCAAAAAGTGAAGAGGAAGGCTCTTAAGCCAAAGCCTTCTTTTAGGTCTCATCCTAGGGATTTGAATGGATCTAAGTTTGTTCCCACTTGCCACCATTGCGGTGTGATTGGTCATATAAGACCTCAATGTTCCATGTTGAAAAGAAAACAAAATCATGTTGCTAGATCCCTCCCTAAAAGGCCTAGTTGACCTAAATACATTATATGTCACCATTGTGGTGCTTTTAGTCATCTAAGACCACATTGCTCTAAGTTTCAAGCTCTAAAAAAAATTAAAAGAAAAAAGAAACTTGAGCTTATTGGAAGTTGTGCTAAGAAAGCTAAATCGGATTTGATTGATAATGGTAAGTTGTTGAAGCATGTGGTTAATGCTCTTACCATCTTGTCTATGTGCATCTCTGGTTCTCATCCTTCCAACCCTCGTCTCACTTCTCATGAGACACTCATTTCAAACAATTGTTTCGTTTGGATGAGGAAGGGTTCCTATGGTTAAGATTATGCTTTTTTGGTCCTTAATCTAATTCTTTTGATCTTTGTAGGACTCTTCATGCATTAGATGCTATATCCTCATGCATTTTTGCATTATGCATCTATTAATATGCATTGTTTTTGTTCTTGATCTTAATTTTAAGTTTTTTTTTGTGTGTGTAAAAATCTAAAACCACATAAAAGATGAAAAATTTAAAAAGTTTGATCGTATATGTTTGAGAACATATCACTTGTAGAGTTTGGTCTAGTATCTATGTACTAATGGCGTAGTGCATTTACGAGCTTTGCTTGTTATATATGCACATTTTAAGTGTGAGTGAAATCTAGAATTCTATGTTTGATTGCTGTAAATAGATGTTCAAGCTTGTCATGAATATCTAACCAATAGTCTTGTTTGATCTTGATACATGCGTACTCCTCCATTTAGAATTGCTCTTGACCTCCATATATGTACCTGTTGTTGTTGTTAAAGATTCTTCATGAAGCCTTGAAATTGAACCCCTCTCTATCTCTTGTAAAAGATCACCAATCATACTAACAAGTAAACAAAATCTCTTTGTATATTTATATAATTTTTGTTGTTTGTTTTCACTTAGATTTGATCCATTCATCCCTTTAATTGATCGTGTTTACTGTTCAGTTACTTTAGTGTTTTCCAATTGGTTATACATAGATCAAATCATTAGAATTACAATTTCCATTTATTAGGCTTTCGTAGGTATGGTTTTTGTGTGTACACTACATATATTAGTTGCTATTAAAAAACCACAAATCGCGGCCAAGGACAGCAATATCGTCAGCGAGAAAGACCGGAGCAATTGGACAACGAAGTCTGGTGAGCCATAGCCTTTCTCTCCTCTCAGCCTTTCTCTATCAGTTAATGTTGTGATTTATTTTTTCTTTAATAATAAGAGTTAATGCCTAAATCACTAATTTCTAGGGAGTAATAATGACATTACTATGAATGTTTTTTGACCCTTAGATCTAATAGTAATCAATGGTTCATAAAATGTGTAACTCTTGTGAAGTTACACCAGGTGTAACTTGAACCCATCTCATATATATATATATATATATATATATTTTTTTTTTAAGAATGTTTATGAATCAATTACATGAATGTTATATTCTTGGGTTATGATTGAAATGTAATTTAATGAACCAAACACCTTAATGTCACATTAAGGTAATGTGATTACATGAATAAAAGATTATAATAATGTAACATTACACTTTGATGTAACATCAAGCAAACTAAATGCCCCTATATTTAAAGAGATTCACTGCAATTTCCCAATATTTTTATCTTTCACATGAGATTTTTAATATAAAAAACGAATGTATAGGATAAGGACTCACCTTATTAGACCTGTGGTTAATAGACATGTGGTTTGTTCGATTTGGCCCTTAAAAAATGGGAACTTCAGATCGCGTTGATCATGTTATGTAAACAAAAATGTAGATGGAGGGACTGAATTTTCCGGTTTTGGAAATTTTGGAGATCTAACCTATAAAAAATTTTTAAATTTGAGGAATAAAAATCATAGTTACACAAAATTTCAAGGACAAAAATTATAATTTATTATTTTTCCTATGTTTTAAGTTTTTGTGGTGTTCTTCTTGTATGTGTATTTTTTTTTTTTCGAGAATCTTGTGTGTATTTTTGAGTGCCCCGGTTGTGAGCTAAAAGAACAAAAGCTAGTGCGGAGTGCCCAATTTTGAATATGCAGATTCCCAAAGAGAAACTCGTAACACCTCCGCTATCATGAATTTTGGGGGGGAGAAAATGAAACATTAGTATTGTGAAACACTGTCACGTCCAAAAACATTATTTGTGGTTGTGGAAGTTATTTTGCCAATCATTTCAATGAAAAATGAACTGAAAAGAAGGCATTTATGTGTTTCCATGCAACAACAGATATTCCCACTCTTATCTCTTTTAGACTTTTTAAGCAAAAAAGCTGTGTGTTTACATCTTCGGAACTCGTACACATCTGAGTTATCAGCACCAAGCATACAAAATCCACACTTCCACTGAGTTGCTCAAGATCGCAAATACAACTGTGTTCTAGTGCACATATATGGATAAGTGTTCCAAACCGCAGCTATCATTTACATTGGCAAAGATCAATAGTGCCTGATCTCAAAGTGCCACTTTAAAAGCGAGCACTGAGTCTGGAAAAAAGACGCTTTTACTGAGGTTGTGGCCGTGTCTGGACAATGTAGATATCTTTGCCAACAACACATCCTTCCACATCCTGCGGACAGCCAAACTTCTGTTCAAGGAAAAACCCGACTGCACAAAGGCGCTGACCAAGCTGCCTACGGTAAATTGGATCAACCGTCAATGGCTTTTTGCTGTAGTCTACAGTCAAATGGCTAACTTCCCCATCAGCAGGACCTGCACCCAGTATGAGAAGCTCCTCACTGAAATTCGCAAATGCCAGCGTTCGCACCAGGCCATCAAACTTCCCAGAGGATAGACGCCAGGGTGTTCCACGGGTACCTGAGGCCAGAGTTTCACCAAGGCCTGAAGCAATCTCAGCCTCAACAGAACTATGATCATGGTCTGTTGGGCTAAGTGTGTGGAGTACAAAGGATAGGTCTGGTGAAAGCATTTCTTGCACCAGAACTGCCATAGTAGTTTCATTCTGAGGCACACCAGCAGTTCTTCGGCTTAGAACTGCTCTCCGAGTGTATAACGAAGCCCATACTCGGCTAACAGCATTTCCAAAAACTGTTGGATTTGAAGGACAAACATTGGGAATTGAGTCATAAAGTCCAGCAGCTGACATTCCAGCCAAGTCCTCAACATTGGCACTTGAACGAACAATTAAGCGCACATTGCCTGGAAATATTCTCCCTATGCTATCAATGATGTCTTTTGGGGGTTTTAGGGATGAGATCAGTTCCTGTAATTTCCAGCAGAGTTTGTCAAGTTCACCACCTTCCAGTTTAGCTGTTTCAATCTGTTCTAGGAGAGACCTGAATGTTTCAACAGATTTGCTTTGCTCTAATGCCAATTCCATTGACCCAAACGGTATCACTGCCCCTGCTGGGACATGAAATGAAGCCAGCACCCCTTGATCACTGTATACTGTTTTTAAAAAAAGAAATCCATGAGAAGCTTAGCAAAACATTAGAGACAAGAAATTAACCAAAATTTTCTATTAATGAGAATCAATAACTAGTCCTCCATTTTATGGAATAGTGTGCCCCAGCAATTTTTTCTCTAGCTATGCTCTAATGCCGCTTGTTGAAATTATATTTTTAAGGTTTCATGTAACTCTATTTAGCAAACCAGTCAAGGTAGTGTCCATAACATTGGCTTCAAATAATGTTGTGGTAGCAAGCTGTCAAGGTGCAAGATCCAGACATTATGGATGGGCACCTATTAAAATCTTAGTGGTTCTAATGTGGTATATAAAACAGATCATGATCAAGTAAGGTCATGGTTCTAGTGTGGTCTACATTACATTTAGAGGTAATTATAAATCAATACACAAAACTTTGAGCACAACTAATGGTATAGGAATTCAGCCAAAAAAATAAAAAATTACTAATGATATTGATATAGGAGCATTTCTTTTTGCATATTCTTTGAAATAACATTGAAGTTTCTATTGCTAATGGTCATATGGCTTAGTGTCACTTCCTCCCCCATCTATGATGTGCACGCAACAAGAAGAGATTGAAATGAATTTTTTTTTCTCTCTGGATATATGATGTCCATGTACGACTAAATTCCCCATGGAAATTTCACATATTATATAATGTGCCCATGCAATGGTTCTGATATCATGGGTTAATAGGAAGTACAGGTAATGGCATTATTCTCCACAATTCAATAAGCATGATGAACAGAAGTTAAGCCATCAACATTAGATCAAGTTTTGGGGAAAAACAGACAAAGTATATCATGTTTTAAAATGCAACTTTGAGGCCATGACTACTTTCCAAGAGTACATGATATTCTAAACATTATGTATAAATAATTACAACTGAATATCATGTTTTCCGCATTGAATGTAGCTATCAAGGGATTATACATACATGATGGTTCTGCAAATCCACATGAACATATCATTTAAGGATCTGGCTTCCCTCCCATTTAAAAGTCTCCCATTCTCTCTCATTTTAATACTGATGAACAACACATGGCAAATACACAATCTAAAGGTTACAAAGAAGGCATGCCAAATAAAATTCTCTCCTAATTTGTCTCTTTCTGCACTTCCCAACAAGCCTTTCTCCTCTTCTTAGCCTCTCTCTCCTTCCCCATTACCACCGCTGCCTAAGCTTCAGAGGCATCGAAATCAAAGCTTGCCAGAGAAGAAGGGGCAAAACGGGACACTGGGTTAGGAAATTAAAAAGAGTGAAAGATCCTTGAGGCTTTATGGGAAACCAAGCAAGCTATACTGTGCGAGGGAGGTAGGTATGTAGTCATTGTTGTCCTTAACTCCACCTTCTCTTGGACTGCACAACACTCAGGTCCTTGTCCAACATGCCATGAATGATATAAATTGCCCAAGCACAGACTCACATCTTGTCCATTTTGGGTTTCTTTGTGCTTTTTTTTTTTTTTTTTTTTCTTATTATTATTTTTATAATTTCTTTAATCTGATCAAACTGTATTTTTTATTGCTTTTCAGGTTGTGGAATTTTTTGATTTTGTGAAATCTTTTGAATTGTTTTTTCAATTAGATGTTAATGTTATGACCAATTCTGTGGTAACATTGACAGTGGGTATTATTAATTATTCTCTCTATCATTGATTAATAAGAGCATTGACCCCTTCTTCTCCGGAAAGCTCTGATCTTGGCACCTTTGATCAGGTGATGACAGTGATTTTGGGGGAGAGAGAGAGAGATGCAAATAAGCGGGGTAAGTTTTGTTGTAGAGAGAAAGAAAGAACGAAATTAGAAGAAATAAATGTATTTGACATGGATTTGTTTTTACCCTTGGATTGTGTATTTGCCACATGTTCATCAGTATTAAAATGGGAGAGAATGGGCGGCTTTTAAATGGGAGGTGAGCCGGACCCATCATTTGATTTCCTGTTAACTAAGATAAGCTTGCAATCCAGAAGTACCTCAACAAAATTTTACAAAACTAGCATCACCATAAACCAATCAATAAATAGTTCAAAAAGGAGACAAATTAAGTAAATAGTTTGAAAACAAGGAGACAACTATAATGTTTATATTATGGCCATTAGGAAGGATAAATTTTCATAAGACACTCATGTTGTTAAGGATTTTCTTCTAGGGAGAAAAAGAGAAAAGATGCAATCCTGACACCACATATGTTACCTTTCTCAGAAACAGCTGATAAAGAAGCTAAGCGACCACAAGCGGCTGCCTTTGCACCTGAATTCTGTGCATCTGCATCAGCAAGCAGTAAAACTCCTCCAGTAAAAGAACCCTGGATAAAGATACAGCTATTATCACTTCATCAAAGCATCTGACATTTTGAGTTGAGGAATCCAGAATAATAAATAAACAATATCACACCTGATTGGAGTCAGGGGCCTTGACAGCAGACCAGGAAGGCTCATGAGGTACTGGGGATTCAACCCTGGGTGAACCATTACCTGCTAGAGCTTTCCCAGCAAAATCGCTAGTGCTATTATTTGGTGTAGATGGAAATAGGTTAACACCAGTTGAGGATGCTTCTAACCTGTAAAATTCCACAAATGCAGAAACAAAAAGAAAAAGTACAATCATGAAATCACATGATGCAGCTCATCAATAACAATGGAATTTCAAAAACTTATAGATTAATTCAACAAAAATAATAATTTTAGATAAAAAAGAAAGATTCCAGACAAATAACCTCACAGATTTTCCAGTAAATTTTTTTATATCAGCAACTTTCTCATCATCTTCACATGTCACGAAGACAACCTTCTCCTATAATTACCAATAAAAAAAAATTTATCAACATATTTTCATTCAACATCTTGTAAGAAATATGACATGCTTAGTGAGAAGAGACTTGCTTGTCGGGCCCTAACACCAAGATGAGATAAGTGAGGAAGCTCTTGCAGAAGTATAACTCCTACTATGTTGCTCCCAGCAGCCGTTACCTGGTAGATATTCAACTGTAAGTTTAAATGTCTACACCCTTGATGCTATGTATTATGATGTGATGATATACAAAAAATAAGTGTTAGTGAGATATAGCATTTTTAAACCTCCTCATCTCCATCAGCTTTGTTGACAACAAGAATAACAGGTCCTTCAACTGAAGATGGTAATGAACCAGGTACAATGCTTTCAACCTGAAGTCAAGTATTCCAGTGTTAATGGGTAACAGTGTCATGAACTATTGGCCAGGGTACAGAGCAGAATGACAGGCAACAAGCTGACTTAAGCATCTTAAGAGAGTTTATAGCACCAGACATGCACACACACATATATATATAACAAGAAATAATAGCTTCATCAGTTTGTGTGAAGCAAATAATTTGAAATAAAATGGCCATGATTCAAGCAAATTGGATTTGGAGAAAGCTTCTGACCATGTACATTCAGAGTTTATATTATACATGTAGAGCGGTCCGATTTTGGAAGAATGGAGGTGGATATATTTTTGTAAATATATTTTATATTATACATGTAGAGCGGTCCGATTTGGGAAGAATGGAGATGGATTTCTTTTTGTTTATCTACAATTCACTTTTCAATTTTAGTTAGACATAAGTCTATCTGGTTTATTTGTGAGTTTGAAGGGTTTATGGCAGGGGATCCTTTCTCCTGTTATTTTTGTTATTGTTATGGAAGCACTTACTAAAATGTTAACAAAGGGGAAGGGGGCATTGGGGTTCCATCATGAGAAATGTTGACACTGATTCATTGGTGGTTACTCATCTACTATTTGTTGATTAGACCTTAATATTTTGGGTAGATCCAAACCAGATTTTCTTCTTAAGATGTGGGTTTTATTTTGAAGCTATCTTCGGACAAAAGGTTGAGACCAAGTAGAGGCATCACAAGTGAGTTTTCTATCACTATAGGCTTGCATCGAGGATCAACATTAAATCCGTATCTCTTTACACTAGTCATGGATGAGCTCACTAGATCGATTCAAGTGAAAGTCCCTTGGCGTATCCCATTCCCAAATGATATAGTTTTAGTAGATGAAACTTGATGTTGAGCTAGTGTCAAGTTAGAAATTTGAAGAGATACTTTAGAATCTAAGGTTTTCAGCTAAGTAGAACTAAAGCAAAGTAAATGGAATATAAATTAAATAAAAATAGAAATAAAGATAAAGGGGTTGTAAGACTTGATGGTCCATAGATACCAAAGAGTGAGTGCTTTTGATCTTTTGGATCAATAATTCATAAGGATGGAGAGATTGAAAAGGATGAGAATCAAAGGGTAAGAACTGGGTGGATAAAGTGGAAAAGCCTATCAGAAATATTGTTTAAATGTAGAATACCTATTAAGTAATAGGTATAATTCTATAAGACTGTTATAAGACTAGTTATACTTCATGGTACAAAATGTTGGGCTATTAAGAAACATGTTTATAAAATGAGTATAGATGAAATGAAAATGTTAAGATAGATAAGGAGAAATACAGGGAAAGTTAGTATTCAATGAGGAAATTTTATTAAAGACAAGGGTGGTCCCTATTAATAAAAAGATGATCACTTAAGATGTGTTATGAGGGTAGTATAAATAACAGATAGTATTAGGGTTAATAAGTTTTTTACCCTAAGCCAAATCTCTGGTTTACATGGTATCAAAGTAAGTAATCCTGAATTCGAATTAGATCTCCACTCTATCTCCCATTTAGAAAGTTATAATTCTCACATGTTAGGCCTCAATTATTAAGGGGAAATCAGGGCCCATGCATGAGGGGGGAAATGGATAAGTGATTATCATTGACTTTTATGTGTAATCTCCATCATATTATTGCTAGAGAAAATCATGGAATTGAGACAATCAATATCCAATTCAAATTTAAATTATCATTGACTTTTATGTGTAATCTCCATCATAAATATGGATTCCATTGTAATGTACTATCAAGAAATCTATATGAGAAAACGTAGCCCTTTGTGCTCGTCCCGTGGATGTAGGCCAAGGGGCCAAACCACGTAATTCCCTTGTGTTCTTGTTCTCTCTTTCTTTGCTTCCACCTTCTCTACAATATTCTCTATTTCATTTTGATTTTAGCAGACAGAAATTTCTTTAAAGGCCTATTCTCTATTTCATTTTGACTTTAGCAGACAGAAATTTCTTTAAAGGCCTATTCAATTGCTTTATAGCCTATATAGGGCAAAGATGCAATTTACTGCAAACTAATGTTCCCAGAACAAGAACATCCCAACTCTGAGAACCAAGTGTGTTTCTAACAGTCTAACAGCTTTTAAATGAAGGGTACAGACCTCAAAAAGTTTTACAAGTTGCAAGTTAGAACAAAAATCAACCAAATCAGAGGCAATTTGAACATCAACCTTGAAATTTCTTTCTTTACTTTATTTATTTATTTATTTTTTTTTTTTGGGGGGGGGTGGTTTAGGGGAGGCCTGGACAACCTAGTATTTGATGCTATTTCAATCAAGGAAATTGAGGTTACCTGAACTAATGTTCCCAGAGCAGCTCCTGGAACAAGAACATCCCAACCTTGAGAACCAACTGTGCTTCTAACAGCTTTTAAAAGAAGGGTACATAGTTTTGAAACCTGAAAAATTACACTACAGATGACATTGCCAGTAGAAGTTAGAGAAGAATACTAGTTAGATAATCAATTCATTAATCATAAGGTCTAGAAAACTAACATTAGATAAATCTGCAAACCGTATTAGCCTACAGATAAATAGAATTTTTTTCCAAAATATTTAAAACAAAGTTGTCATACCCAGCACGAATCTCAGCTTCAGCATATGTCCTTACACTGTTCTCAGGGATTCCAAAAGCTTTTCCTAGCATCTGCAAGTGCCATGAGATAATGTTATGAACTTCAGGTCACTTCATTTTGAAGTTTAGCATCACTTAACTGAGATGGTTTTGCCATTTTTTTTTTCTCAAATTGTGGTAATTTAGCATCACAAAACATTAAAAAGAATTACCTCTGCAGTTCATAATTCTAACACACAAGAAAAATAGTATTTTACAAAGTAATCATCCAAGAAGACCCATATGCAGGTTTTGAATCTTTAATAATACAATATATAGATATTTTCAACCTAAAAGAAAAGCAAATTCTTTTCTTTTTCCTTTCTTACCTGGACTTTTTGAGGGAATATTTGAAGAAGCGTTTCAGAATATTCTTCAGTTAGCCTCCTGGCTCTATCAAGAGTAGCTTTAAGCCTTAATGCCCAGATCATCTTGCCATCTTCACTTCCTTTATTATTCATTTTTTTTTGGGGGGGGGGGGGAGAAGAGACCCAGGTTATGAATTTTGATGCAAGCCTAAATATTGTATTATATTAATCATACAATAAAGAACTAAAGCAAAATGAAGATGATGGCACCTTCCCTTTCAGAGAGACCTCTCTCTCTCCAGGCAAGAAGTTCATTTTCAATGGCAGCAGATTCCTCTGGCTTCCAACCAGATAACCCTAACTGATGAATGCCAACAACAAGTGCACCAAGAGGATCATTCCAAGAGTTTATATTCCCAGCTTCCACACTCTTTGCCAGCCAATGAGCCCCTCCCACAGTTTCAAGCACATTGAGGAATCTATTCAAATCAATGAGTGTCAGCAAGGCTTTTAATCCAGGAAGTATTGATTAACAATTTTTTGTGACAATTTATAGTGATATAGTACATGGGTTTTAATTACTACTCCAGTCATGGCATTCCTTTGCCAGCTTAAACACTTGACGCACATGTATCTGTGTTTATATGTCTCATATTCTGACCAAATATATTTTAACTGTATTTAAATTTCAAATTAATATGAAACAATCAAAGAACAACATTGATGAAACTAAAAATGACAAACGGTATTTTTAAACAGTTTCCAAAATTTTACAGTAAGGGTCTGTCTGATCGTATATTTTAAAAGCAATTTTCAGTCATTTAAAAATAAAAATATAAAAATAGAAAGGTAACCATCATTCAGCATACTCTTGAAGTAAATAAATACAAACTCTATTGTAATAATCTTAAAAGATGTCCAACACATGTTGACAGATACTATCTTGACAAGTTTCCAACATGCCAAATGGTTCAAAGGAATAGTGTTTCAGATTTATTGGAATGAATAACATGCCATTATAAACATTAAAAAAATGTGCTTATGTCCTCCATAACAAGAAATCCCAGAATTCTACATACCTGCTTAAAAGAACAAATGAATAGTCCTCTAACCCGATCTCACACAGTCGCCACTGTCCTCCCAAGAGAAAGAGAGAGAACAGTAAAATTTCAACATAGCTAAATGCTGCAACAAAGAAAAATGATCTCACCACCTCACCTTTTGACGCATAGCTATCGCAGCATCAGGGGCATCATTTCTAAGACCGCTTTCAAGACTCTTTACAATTATTTCTCTGAGAGCATTCAAAGATTGCATGGTTTTGAATAACAGATCAATGGCAATGTTTTCTGAAGAACTACTTGCTTCAACAGCATCCAAATTCTGAAAAAAAATAAATAAATGAATAAAATTTGCCACTTAAGATCAGATGCCAAAAAACTATAACTAATTAACCCTTAACAAAATGGATATATTGATATAAAATCAGCTCAAAAATAAAGGTAGGAGTTGTTTTTGGGAGGGGGTGGGGGAGATCAGACAAGTACTATTAAGTAGAAAAAGTGGAAAGCACAACTTTGTGCTTGCTTTGATGACCATTGCTCATGATTTCTTCTTTTTACTCTTTCTTTTTTTTTCCTGTTTTTTCTTTTTTCTTTTTTGTGGTTCAGAACTGATGACTTTGTAGAATAGTAAATCAGATTGCTATAGTTACATATATAAGCAGAAAGATCATCTTCCCTTGGTCTTGTCTCCCCTGCTAGAATGTTTCTGGAGAGACTTCTCAAAAACATAAGTAACAGAGCAAGCATGAATGCATAAAAAGATCCAAAAATCCAAATTAAAATCTTATTTATACCTAGAATACTTATGACTAGACATTCAAAACAATATAAGCTGTGCTTCAATTGCACTTCACACGTTGGTGCTACAAATGAAGATTTCTAAGTTGACAAAACTGAAAATCGTTCTACATATAGCAACTTGACTCTTATCCTTGGCTGCATCAGCTATTGAGTTTACAATCAAGATGTAGTTATGTAGCAACACCTTGTATGTTCAGATTCACATCTCAGTTTCTGGCTATAAAAATACATGACCTCAACAGATGAAAATTAAGAAGATCTAAAAATGAAGATCCACCTTTTTGCACTCCAAAAACAACGTCAGAGCAGGAAGGCCACGCTCATCCATTGATTCACTGATTGATTCTAGTTGTTCGGCGAGGCTGCAAAAAGCTCAGTCATAAATTGATGACTAACCAACCAATTTAGAATGTTGCAATTACATTCAAAGCACAAACTTTATATTGGAGTACTCTCCAGCTCAAAAATTTTGAACTTGGAAGTTGGGACAAGTCATATAATCATACCAAAGTAAACTGTTCATATATTATAAGTAAATTAGGTTAGGTGAGTTTTGGTCTGGGGATGCAGAACTAATATTCAAAACTGTTGTAAATGTGTCATGAAAGCTTTCGGGCAATGGGAGGTGTATATAATTTAATGTGAACTTTTAACTTCATATCAAACCTTCCAGCATTGAAGAAATCTTTGAGTTCTTTATGAAAAATTTTGAACTGCTCCACAAACGCTTCATTATATTCTCCAGGGTTTTGGGTAATTCTTGCAAGCATAGCTTCTGTAGCAACCAAATCTTCTGGGCCCGCATTACGGTGAAGCTTGTTTTGTATTGTGTGCTTTATTTCTTGCTGGAATTTGAAAAATAAAAAACCAATAGAATTAGCAGATCATATTATTACAAAGAAATCCATGCAAGCTCAGCAAAGAATAACCTTGAGGTCATGAGGGATATCATTCCGATGAGCAATATCTCTAATACGAGTTAGAGGAACAGATGCAGTAAATTCTGCCTTAAAAGAAGGCAGACATGGATGAATCTTGCGGATAACAAGTACTTCCTGAACAACAGAAGAAAAGCCATTAACTGAGAGAGACAAAAGAAGCATAAACATAAAACAAATAAATATGTATCATGCATCTTTTGAAATAGCAAGACATTTGTTAAGCAGCCTACTAGATAAAGGTCGTTATTCCTCTTCTTCTTCTTCTTCTTTTTTTTTTGGGGGGGGGGGGGGGGGGGGGAAGGGGGGTCACAAAAATGAATTTAGAAATACTTTGGGCTTATCCTACAGCACTTCATTCTAAATAATGGATTCCCAAGCCAATGAAGTCCTAGCACAGTGATCAATGACTAAAGGCATAAGCAGTTTTAGGGTGGGCAACACATCTAAGAAACATATTTTCCTGACTATAATTGAGATTTGAAACAGCTTTTGTTTCCTTGTTCTGAGCCCTTGTATGTCTGAGCTCCAGGATTGATGTGTAAAGCAAGAACTGCTGAAGCTTTTTAAGCAACTATACATGGTATTCTTAAGTCAAATTAGAAGGAAAGTACCTCTATCAACTTTTTTATGACATGGAATTTATTGAAAACAACAGACCAAGTTCTTCAGATATCAAATTGCTGAAATTCAAGGCCCCCACATCAAGCACATATAACCATGAACTGACTCTCCCTAGACTTGTTGACTTATTTTGTTGCTAAAGAAGATCAAGGTTCATGGGCGGCACTAAGGGGGAAAAAAAGTCATCACACCGCTTATGAAGATGAACTTCATCTTAACTTCAAGTGAGCCAGCATTCAGAAATGGGGAGGCAAGTGAGCCCGTTTAGATGTTAAATGAAGGCAATTGTAACTAAGAAAGATAAAGTTGCAAGATCAAATATCAATTCCTTTTTTAATATTATCCAACTCAACATTATACTTAACATAAATATTGAACTTAATGGAACACTTGTGAGATGAGAAGAAAAAGACTTGAATGTTGCAGTTTAAGACATCCAAAAAGATTGAGAGTTCTAGTATGTGCATCACAGATCAGTATCTACAATAATAACGGCATACCAACCTTTACCAATTGACACATATAAGAGTGTAGTAAACTACAAAGAGAAATCATTATTCCATATCCATGTCAAATAAAATGGTAGAACACCTGAGGTGAAATATTTTTCCCACAAGAAACTCGTTCCAATTCACGAAATATAAGCCTGGATATCTCAGCATGCCTGTTTGGCCGGTGATGACCTCCATCTTCAAAGCAAGGAATTTGCCCTATGTTTATCCACTGCATAAGAAGAAGATATAAGAAAAGCATGCAAGTATTAACTTGAAGATAGAAGCAGAACCAAAGTATCAGAGATAACCTTCAGATATATGGCTGAATATATGAGAGCCTCCAACCGATCATCAGTTTGTAAACTTTCAACTAATAGCTCACATACAACTTCAAGCTTCATCAATAAAAGGGAAAGCAAGCAAGAATAAAAAGAGATGTTATTTCATGAAGTTAAGCAAAGAATTGGACAATAAACTCCCTCTATCACCTATTAAATAAAAATAAAATACTCCCTCTGTCACCTAATGAGTTTCCTGTTTTGACAAACACAAAGAGAGAGAGCAAAAATTCTGATGACAACTCACACTCTTGATGGTATCTTTTAGAAATTACCCTTTTTAAATGCTCTAACAGTTGAAAGGTAGACACATTGTTTGGTTTTAATTTTATGATTAAGGGCAATGTGGAAAATAAAATCATTAGTGCTTTGGACATTCATTTTAACACAAATCAAAAAGGACAACGTTGATTATGGGACTACTGAAGTAAAACATTATTTTTTAGATTATTGGTTAAAATGATTTCCTAACATCTTAATTTTTTTGGGACAAGTGGTAATTTATCATGATATTAGAATAAGTAATCCTAAGTTTGGAGTTTTTCTCCACTCTACCTCCCATTTTAAAAGTTGAAAATTTACGTGTTGGGCCCTACTTATTGAGGAGTCTGGACCCACATGTGAGGGAAGTGTGAGAATATTGGTTAATGGATTAAATTCATCCTTTCCTAACAGCTCATACAGTTATGCTTCAGCAGCTCTGATAAAATAAGGCTGGTATCCCTACAGGTCCAAGGGCTTTCCCAGCACCTATTTGACTCACTGCCTCAGCAACTTCCCCTTCTGTAAATGGCCTAAGAACTGCTTCTGTTCAAAGGTAAGCATAGGGATAGGGAGCCCCTGCAACACAAAACCAAGGTTCTGCCATTCCCTTCTATCAGGTGGGGAAAAAATAGCTTGAAAATTCCTCAAGAATTCCTCTTGAATCTTAGCTGCATCCTCCAACCATATGCCCTCACTGGATAATACTATTCTATTATATACCACAAACAACACAACTGAGCAACAATAACAATAGGGGATACCCTATAATAGGGCATTGCCCAATCAAGATTGATAGGAAATCATATATTCTTATCTACTTGAATCAGTTTCTCTAACAAGTTAAACTATTCATGTTGTTATATATAATTTATAACAACATGAAAATAGGAGTTAGGTACTTCTTTCCACTTCAATACTAACATAATCTAAATTGCGTTTGGATTAGATTAGATGACATGAACACCACAACTGAGCAAACAACAACAACAACAATAGGGATGCTGTATAATAGGGAATTGCCACTCTCTCAAATCTTCCTACTTACTTTCTTTCTTTATTCCCTATTCCTGCTTCAGTGGCCAACCGAATTGCTAGACTTCAGTGGGACTTTTTGTGGGGTGGCCTAGGAGATGAGCCCAAATTTCATCTGGTTGATTGGTCTACAGTGTGTACTCCACTTACTTCAGGTGGGTTGGGGATTAGGAACCTGAGAACTTTCAATGTAGCTTTATTAGGGAAGTGGTTATGGAGATTTGGGCAAGAAAGGGATGCTTTATGGCATCAAGTGATAGAGGTGAAGTATGGTTGTAATTGGGGTGGTTGGTGTTCTAGCTCTTCCTCTGCTCCACATGGAGTCAGTTTGTGGAAAAATATTAGAAGGGGGTGACACTCTTTATCTTGGTTTATTCTGTATGAAATTGGAGATGGATCAAAAGTGCAATTTTGGCTAGATAGTTGGTGTGGATCTTCTTCTCTCTGACCACTATCCTGAATTATTTAGGATTTGTCGTAGAAAAGAGGCAAGTGTGGCGGATCTTATGAGGTACACCAATGGAGTCCTCCATTGGGAGATACATTTTTGTAGGGATGTGCATAATAGGGAATTGGAAGCTTTCAAGAGCTTCATCAATACCATTTATAGCACTCCTGTAAAGGGGATCGGGGAGGATAAGAGATGTTGGCTGCCTTGTAAGAGTAAGGAGTTCACGGTTAGTGCATACTACCATCTTCTAGTTGGCCATAGTGAGCAGTTTTTCCCTTGAAAAAGCATTTAGAAGCAGAAGATTCCCTCTAGAGTGGCTTTCTTTGTATGGACCGCTACCTTGGGGAAATGTCTAACAATTGACAATTTAAGGAAAAGAAAGGTTTGCATTTTGGATTGGTGTTACATGTGCAAGTGTAATTGTGAAACTGTTGACCATCTATTCCTTCATTGCCCAGTTGCTTTGAAGTTGTGGGATATGGTGTTTGGTTTATTTGGAGTTTATTAGGTTATGCCAATGTCTATTGTTGGGCTATTTGCTTGCTGGCAAGGTCGATTTGGTTGCCATCGTAATAGAGATATATGGATGGTTGTTCCTCATTGTTTGATGTGGTGTATTTGGAAGGAGAGAAATAGTAGGTGTTTGAAGACAATAAGCGTTCCATCCCTGACCTCAAGCTTCTATTTTTTAGAACTTTATTGGACTGGTTCTCTGTGTGGAGAAACCATCCTTTTTTGTCTATTTTGGATTTACTTGATTTTTGTAATGTTCATTTTTGATATGTTCACCCTTGTATACTCCCTGTGTACTTGGGTGTCTCTCTCTTTTTAATATCAATGAATCTTTATTACTTATCAAAATATATATATATATATATATATATATGCTTTCCTACTTTACTAGATTTCCCTAACAACTTAAAATTATTCAATAGATTAAGGATGTTATATCTAAAGTTATAACAACCTGAAAAATAGTCATTCGGTGCTTCTTTCCAATTTTTTACCTGTGTTTGTGCATATGTGTGTATACACATGCACAATGTTTTTCACCGTTCAAGCATTTGTTAAGATATCAAGTTATCAACCATTTGGTTCTACTAATTAATACAAAATGTAAAAGATTTTCCATCTTTATGGTTTGTAGATCTATATGAATGATTTGGATCAATAAATAACCTAACCAAAGTAAATGAAAACAGATGATGTCCCATCAACCTTTATTGGGTGCCACCCAATAATTATTTATCTCATACTAATGATAGAGCAGCACAACAACCATGCAATATATAGACATTATACATGCCTTTTATTTGTATTATATTGATGTCCAACTGAAAAATTATTAGGCACTCCCGAAGTAAAGTGGCATGATACTCCCTCCGCTCACATGAATGGCGGATCCCCCATAAATTTTATTACTAGGACTCACTATTATGTGAGAGGACGGAGTACCGTGTTGTACTCTCAAAGTACTGAATAATCACTCTGTCAATATAGCCTACAAATTAATAACTGAAGGCATTATAAATAGTTATTTATATTCTAGAAACTACTGCTGCTAACACTGAGATCAATTTTGCAAACAAAACAGCTAAATACCAAAAAGACAACATACATAAAGAAACAAATAATATGTGGAATGTAACATATAGCTATTATAAAAAATTCCCATCAATCTAAATGTAGGAAGAAGCACTATCAATAGCAGTACCTTTTTCCGCCAATTCCTTGCACTTCGATCACCTTCAACTAACTTGAGAGCCAAGCCTTCAAGACCAGAAGTGTCCCATCTTCTATCTGATTCCCGATTTCGATGCTCATTCGATTGCATGAAAGACGCAGATTTCCCCTGCCATTGCCCGACAAACGGACTCGCCTTCACTTCCAAAGGACTAGCAGCAGTAGTAATAGCAGACCCATTATCACCAAAATCCTCTCCCTCCTGCTCCTCGTTTTCCCCAAAGCTCAAAGGCAGTAACTCCACAGCCTCCCCTGTTTCATTCCATTTACAAACCATCCCAAAACTCCCTCCCTTAGGCAACTTCACGACACGGTTATCCCCACTTTCCCACACCACACTCTTGCCCTTGCCAACAATCACAAACTTAAACTCCACAGACTCTCCTCCTTGCAATTCCAACTGGCATACCCATCCATTTTCCGTCCAATTCAGCACAACATTCTTCTTCCAAGATCCCAATTCTTTGGCTGATCCCAAAATCACAACATGCTCTCCAAATTTAACTTGGTGATCCAGCCGAACATTCAACCGTACCTTCCCATGTCCCGGCTTAGACTTCATCTTCTTTTTATTCTTTTTCTTCTCCTCCTCTCTGCCAAAAATCGAACATGAAAAATGTATAATTCTGGGTTTTTTTTTTGTTTTTTTTTATAAGTTTATCTTATTATTCTAATTCTAGTGATCTTCAATCAGATTCAAGTAAGCTTTCATATTGTGCTCTTTCATTTAGTTTAATCAAGTTCCTAGTTGTTAATCATAATTACTTAGTTCGATCGATCCAATTTACTTTGTAGTAATTGTGTTCATTTCAATCACTAAAAAAAAAAGTCCTCTTAGCCTCCAGTTAGAAAGAAAGAAATTTATAATCACAGTGACAGCAACCAAACAGAGAAGTAAAAGATGAAGAACCTGGCGGTTTGGGTAGACGAAACGCCACAGACGATGATTGGAGAAGAGCGTTTCGAAACGTCCATGTTGAGAGGGAGAGAAATTGGGGAAGTGCAGAAAGAGAAATTGGAAAGGAAGTGGAAGTGGGAATGGAATTGCTTGCGAGGAAGATCACTTCGTGAAGAAGAAGAAGAAAAAAAATGCAAGGGAACACGCAAAGAATCCATTGCTAAGCTGTAGACTAGAACTAGAAGAAGAGAGGTGAGAGTTTGAGTTTGAGTTTGGGGAGCAACTTGTACTTGAAGGAGAAGGACAAGCACTGAAGCCTGCTGGAGTGTGAAGATTTGAGAGTGGATCGCGGTGGGGTGTGTATTCGCCACGTGTACGAAGGGAAGTTTTTTATTTATTTTTTAATATCATTTGTCGTAACTCGTAAACGATCATTCTACGGATCTGAGACTGTGTTCGTTAATAATATCTCGCCTACGTATGAGCATCTATCGAAGCATTCACTCACTGACTGTCCACTTAAAAATCTCTACAGCCGACTATGTTTTTAATAATAAATCTCTCCGTCTTTTCTTCCGACTCATCAAATGCCACAAAAGAAACAATTAAAATAGAAGGTATGAACTACGGACATGACCATACATCAACAGTCAATAGTCAAGAACTGACTACAAAAATTGAACATGTTAATCAGGGATGCTCTAGATACCAATTCAATGAAATTATAACATGTCCAACAAAGTAAGGCTACACAGAGTCACAGACTCAATGAGAATCAAGCCAATTATTAAGAAAATAAAGTGAGAGAAAGAGAGAAATATTGAATATTTATGTATATTCTATGTTTATATAATAGAGAGCCCTATATAGGTATAGTATGTGTAAAGTAAAGTAATATGAGTATACTATAATTACTGTATACAAGTCTGATAGGTTAGGCTAGACTAAGCTATATACTAACATTCCCCCTCAAACTCGAGATGGCAAGGAAGAAGCCAACTAGAGTTTGGATATAAGATCTCAAAAACGACTAAGCGAGTGAGTCTTAATGAAGATATTAGCTAATTAGTCGGCAGAGGAGATGGAGTACAACTAGAGATTGTCTTTCTTGAGATGATGGCGAGTGATGTGGCAATCGATCTTAATGTGCTTGGTGCGTTCATGAAAGACATCATTATGAATAATGTAGATAGCACTGAAATTATCAAATAGAGGGAAGTGTTAGTGGGTTGCAAAGCATCCATGTCAGTCAATAGCCATCAAAGCCAAACAAGTTCGACAGTAGTGTTAGCAAGGGCATGGTACAACCTCAGTACTAGAATGGAAAACCACGTCTTACTTCTTGCTATGCCAGGAGACAAGAAAAGTGCCCAACAAGAAGCAAAAACCTGTGATGGAACACCAGCCAATCAGATCACTTGCCCAATCTGCATCAAAATAAGCATGGAGCTTGAGAGAAGACCAAGAGGAGTTGTCGATACCGTCTTCACGTGTTAAAACAAAGACTAAAAAAATTGAAAAATGTGCAAAATCATGAATTTCAAAGCCAAAAAGAGTAAAAATAAGTACAACATGTTTGAATAGTGAATCAAAAAGTCACAATGATTGAAAAATCCATTTTACAGCAATTAAGACCAAAACCCTAACCAGGTATGGTCAAAAAGTTAACTTTTTAATCTAACCGTTTGATCATGTTGAATTTCAGACCGTCTTGTAGAGTATATTTTTCCCTTCAAAATGATATTTTACGGGCCTAAATCGGAGTTAAAACGGATGAAATATCACCAAAATACTAAAACCCCTTATAAAAACTTTACTATTTTTTTTTTTTAAGGAAAACTGGTAGTTTTTTCCCTGACTTTGCATAATAAACTGTACCAATTGGGCAAGAACTAGAACAAGTAGTTTGGACCATCTTGAAGAACAACTAATTTTCATCAAAAGGCCTTGACGATATCTACTTTGGATTGGAAGATATGAATTTTTCAAGAAAAAATGTCACAGGATTTTTTTACTTTTGCGTCACCTTCCTACCGTAGCTCCAAATCAAGCAAGGCTAGGACGGTTGGAAACTAGACATACAAAGCTTTCAATGCATATAAAAGTTGAAGAAAATGGAGCTTGGAATGCCCTCCAAATAGCAGCGTAAAGATCAGGACAAAAATTAGAAAAAGAAGAAAAAGGCTAATGAGGTGGCAAAAGTGGGATGCTAGCACTAGTGTATCCTATTACACTAATGCTAGCCTTCCATTTTCCTCATTCCCCTATAAATACCCCCCTCCCCCCCATTTTTGAGAAAAAAGTGAGAAAAATTAGAAAATAGTAAGAAAGTTCTGGAAAAATACCTTTAGAAATTCAACAACCAAAAAAAGTCTCTCTCCTCTCTCTCCATAGGAAACCCACACAAAAAAAATGCTCCATCCATTTTTGTTGTAATTTTTGTGGGTAAGGCTATAGGGATGGGTTAGTTTCTTAATAACTACACACATCACACCCTTTTTATTATATTGTAATCATCATTCTCCATATGTATAAAATCTTTCTTTTATCTTGCTTCTTGTTCATATTTGCTTTACTTTCTATGCTCTTGTATATATTGTGTATATATCTATCTCTTTATTTCAATGTTCATATTATTGTTGTTGATTTATATTGTTGTGTTTGTTTCCCTAGATGGGTATTGGACCATCTCCTAGGCTATGTATGGGAAGTACCCTTAAGAGGAAGAAATCTCATCTCACCTAGGCATCTAGAAAATTTACTGTTATTGTCTTTTAATTTTATGTCATCCCATTTACTTTCAAGCAATCCCCATCCCCTTTTAATTTATTTTCATCTCATTTAATTTCTTGCACATCCCCTCTACCCTTTTATTTTATTGCACTATACACACACGCGCGTGCACACACACACACACACACACACTATACCTAGACACCTAAATAAATAAATAAAAGATATTATATCATCTCTCTTAAATGGTTTTTAAACCTTCATTAGAGCAAAATATGGATATGTCTCATAAGAATGGTGATGACTTAGACTCTTGTATGAGCAATGGACAATTTGGTCCGATATGACCAACAACACTACAGTGGTGATGTGTGGGTACAAACTCAAATATACCTTGCGACCTAGGAGGGTTCTAGAGATGGGTTTTATAACCTAAGATTCATCTAAAGGTTTTATGATTCCTTTTAAATGGAGGAATAAGTTAGAAGGCTTAGTTGGTATAGATTTAGAATTGGGCTCTACATCAAGCTAGGTACTAGACACTTTTCTAGTTTGGCATTAGAATCAACTAGCTCTTCTTCCAAGTCATTGACCTTTACCTTAAGGGACTGATTCTTAGATTTGAATTTGTCTACCAACTCTTTAATCTCTTTAAATTTAACTGTTAAGTCCTCCTTGATATTTTCAATCTCATTTTAATTTTTTTAAGGATTGTTAAGCAATTTTCTTATATTTTTCAATTAACTTGTTAGATTCATCAAGTTTAGTCTCAAATCTTTTTGACTTTATATCATAGTAATACATTTCCTATTAATCTTATTATAGGCTTCTTTAAGGTCAACACTTTATCCAATTTATCATGGTCACTCTTAGGGGAGTCACCGCTCTTATAAGAGGCTACAAAAGCCTACTTTTTACCGCTGGAGTCTCTCCTAGATTTAGACTTATCTATGACAAGAGGGGTCAATGATCAACTTAGTGATTAATACCTAAACTAGAGTTAACCCGCTCTAATACTAATTAAGAAGTTATAGTTTAGACCTCATCGGTTGTTATTATCAAATTTTAGTCAATTTATTAAATTTAACCAGTTATGAATTATGATAGTTAATGGATTTTTGTTAAAAACCACACCAACAAATCACCATAATATAAAGTGTGGAAAATATAAAGAATATAATGATTTGTTGACGATGTGAAAAACCTGTGGTTAACACCAAAGGAAAAAACACATTGAGCTTTTACGATCAACCTCAAGACAAAATCTACTATTAGAATCAAAGTTTTTACAATTGAAAAAAAAAACCCTTACTTCTAGTTGCTACCTCTAATAGTAACTAACACACATAAGCACATGTTCCTCCAATTTCGTTGGACTCTTTTGATATCGCTCCGAATCAGTAAGGTGGATGGCCTGGCTTCGGTGGGCTATCGAAACGGTTGATGGCCTGCAAGGAAGGAAACGCAATCAAAGAGGAGACCGGAGAAGACCGGTCGAACCCCCTCCGATGGAGAAGTTAGTTTTGTAGAGAAGGAAGTTCCAAGTATTTTGGAAAATTGTCTGAGTGAGAATCTTACCTTTGTCGGGTTCAGACCGGTCCCTTATATAGGGAGCCTGGGACGGTTACTTGTCCAATAACCGTTCCAGGATTTGTGGAAACCAACAACTCCGGAGTTAACTACCTCAACGGATATAAAATTGTAACCGCTAATGGAAGTTAACTTATTCGAAGGGTTTGTTGAAAGTCTAAGTGTTGAGCTTCTGTCTGTCTAGCATAGGACGGTTTGGTTCGTCCAAAGATATCTATCGATTGTTCATGGACGAACCCAATGGACGATCATGCCTCATGGAGGACAGTTTATGGAGTGATGCTATTATTCATGGACGCTTCTTCCTCTTCTGGATAAACTCTGGGATCAATCCTACGTTGTAGGCTCTGGACGAGCCCGTTGGACGAGCTGGAGATGGGAATTATTTTCCGCTTCTCTATCAGTTGCCCCTTTGTCCAAAGGGTCGTCCAGGACATTGTCGTGATTTCAACAAAGTTTCGCTTTTTCGTACGCCACGTGTCACGAAACCGTTGGTTGGCCAGCCGCGTCGATCCCGTTTCCCAAAGAGATCACCACGTGTCAATCTCTGAGTGGTGAGTGTCGCTTCGTTGACCCTGTTGCTGGGGCCTATAAATAGCGCATTCTCTTTCATGCCCCTCACTTTTTTCCTCATTCTCTTCTGCCAACTCGTCCAAGATTCTCGTCTAGCACTCGTCCTAGTTTCATCAGGTATTTCCTCTTCCTTTTTTCTTTTTAGGCTCTCGTTTTAAGTCCTCTACATTTCAACCATGCCTTCATCTTCTAGTCTAGAGAGAGAGATAGACGACTACCAGGACGGTTCTTCTGAGAGTGACGGTAGTGTAGATAGTTCGTCCTGTAGTGACTCCTCAGACGAGCATTACTCGTCTGGGGTTCCTGGCATTCCCTTAGAGGAATTTCAGGAACAACGACGTAGGGCGGCTTCTGGATCTGGGGCTAGCTCGTCCAGACAGCCATCAAGTCCTCCTCAAGACGAGGAAGAGGACGAAGATGTAATCTATAGTTGTGCCCCAGAGGTAGCGTCCACCTTAGACGATGCTAAGTTGAAAACTCTTGTAGATAGATACCAAATCCCTAAAGAGCTTAACCCTCGTCTACCCCAGCCTGGAGAATGGTGTTGTTCCCCTTCCTCAGGCTTAGGGGTATACGCTTCTTACCTATTAGCTGGCCTTAGGTTTCCCTTAAACTCTTTCTGCAGAGACCTCTTCCAAAGGTTGGGTATTGGGCCAAACCAGCTCAATCCCAATGGTTGGAGGACGATAGTTGCCATGCAAGTATTATGGCGTGAGGCATTGGAAGGGAACCGTCCAATTACAGTGGACGAGTTCCTTTACTGTTATAAGCCCTCAGAGATCAAAAAATCTGCTGGGTTCTACCAGTTCTCGTCCAGAGGTTCGTATTACAGTTTAATAACGGGCCGTAGTTCGTCTGACCGTCTTTGGAAAAAAGAATTTTTTATTATTTCTGGAAATTGGGCTGGGGACCCAGCTGATGTGGGTATTCCCTCCTTCCCTCCTTTTACCAGCCCTCTAGGTCGTCTTCGCCCTGAGGGTATGTTTTTCTTTCCATTTTATCTTTTTTGTCCTTCAACAAATTTTAATCTGTCACTCGTCTAACCATTTATCTTGGTGATGCAGCTGTCGTTCGTCCACGTTTGGATAAGTTTTTCTTGGATCAGATAGAAGTGGTTCGCACTTTTCCAGGAAGGACTTTCCACGACTTGGTTACTTTTACTCGTCTAGCAACTTGGGGACTTGGTCCAATCCCAACTGCTGAGAATTTAAGTCACGAAGAGCTCACTCGTCGAAGTAAGTGTCGTCCACTATACTTTGTTATTTCAGTTTTTTTTTTTTTTTTTAAATTAATTTTTCTCGTCATAGGGATAAGCACGATGAGGGAAAACAAAGAGAAAACAGTGGCTAGCGGGGACGAAGATGCTGCTGCTCCTACTGTCAAAGTGGCTTCCGTCCAGGCTGGGAAGAGGAAGTCAAAACCAATTTCAAGTACTGTGGACCTGGACGACCTTCCCAGTCGTCGTGGCCACAAGAAGCAAAAACAAAGGCCTTCCCTTCCAAAGGTTCCCAAGTTCGTGCCACCAACAGTGAACTTGGACGAGCCTGTGGTGGACGTGGAGCCCGTCCAAACGATTCATCCTGCTCCGTCTGATCCTCCCCCAGCTCCCAAAACTTCTCAGAAGTCTGGCTCGTCTGAATCCTCTGATCGTCCCTCTAATTTGGTTCTGGACGAGGGTTATGCATGGAGGACGTTCAAAGGGATCGTCACTGATCATGAGGTTAACGAATGCTACAACATGTCAGTGAAGGAGTTTGAGCGTTCTGGCATCCATGACCTTTTCAAGGTAAATTTCTTCCTCGTCCTTGTGTGTAAACATTTAATTTGAATAAAATGTCTAACTCCTTTTCGTCCAAATGCAGGCTATGTCAAAGTTTTATACAGCGACCTGCCAGGCCAAGGAGCTTGCTACAGAGGCCAAGACAGCCAAGGATAAGGCTAAGGAGCTGGGCCATGAGGTTTTGCTTAAGAAAGGGGAGGTCATCAGGTTGACAGAGGATTTTAATCGTCTGCTGGGAAGCGAGACGAAGTTGAAGAACGAAGTAGAGGAGCTCAAAGCTGACAACTTAGAGAAGGATACCCGCATCGTCCATCTCGAGGGACAAGTTTCAGAGCTTACCTCGTCCTTGGAGAAGGCACGTGAGGAAGCAATAGCTGCTTTTAAGAAATCTGACGAGTACAAGAATCGTCTAGACAGTCATTATGCAGCTGGGTATGAAGACTTCCGTGCTGATGCCAAGGAGGCGTATCCTGATTTGGACTTCAACTCGTTCAAGCTCCCTCTTGCTACAGAGAGTTCCGCGTTGCAGACGAGTTCCGAGGACGTCAACATCATGGACGATGCTAACACTGAAGTCATTCAGGACGATCCCAAGACGAGCTTGCCCAAGTGAAATCTATTTCCTTAGAAAGTTTACTTTTATTTGCCTTTTCATAGAAGTGCCTGTTGTTTTGGGCTTTTTACTTCTTCCTTTTTTTTTAAAGTTTATGCAAGTACAATCATCTCGTCCAGGATTATGGACGAGTTTTATATACATTTTCATATTCAAAACTAAAGGGGTTTTTGGACGTTGGTCGTCCACCCTTAGAATTTCATGAAAGAAATGAATACTTCTACTTTTACTTCCATTGTGTTTGAATATATATGTTTCCAGCTTTATGTATGAAATTCTTATTTTCATCAATGTGTGGTTCGTCCATCTAGGAATTTACTTCACCTCGTCTTGGGCATGGGGGTGAATTTTATTACATCACCAAGAAAGTAAATTGGTTCCTTTTGCCTAGATTTTTCGTTATTCCGAAACTATGGACGATCATTTTGTCGTCCTTGATGATTAGACTTTTTTAACGATTTTTCGTCCAATGTAATGGATTGTTAAGCTAGTTTTGAAGTCTTCGCTCGTCCGCGTCTTGGACGAACACTTTTGGGAATTCATCTCGTCTTGAGGTCTAGACGAGTATTTCCTTTTCATCTCGTCCTTTCTTCTGGACGGATGAAATTTTGCTTTATTTTCAGCTTATTCTTCATCTCGTCCTATGTTCTGGACGGATGAAACTTTGCTTTATTTTCAGCTTATTTTTCATCTCGTCCTATGTTCTGGACGGATGAAACTTTGCTTTATTTTCAGCTTATTTTTCATCTCGTCCTATGTTCTGGACGGATGAAATGAACCTTAGTTTCAATTTTGGGTTAGGTTCCATGTCGTCCTGTGTTACGGACGGATAGACCTTAGCTTCATTTTCAGCTTAGGTTTCATCTCGTCTCTTGCTTTGGACGGATGTACCTTTTCATCTTTCCTTTGGAGGAAAGCTCATGGACGATATGTCCTTTCGTCCAAGGATTTCATTCGTCCATGCTCGCTTTCTTTTTTGCGGATCAATCTAAATGACCATATAAGGATTCCAATAATATACTTTAAAACAATATATATATTTGAAAACCCAAACTTATGTAATCATTCGTCCACAGGCATGGCACATGCTCATGAGCTAGTGCCTTATTGAATTAGAAATACAAACCAACTCATCCATGAATAGCACAAAAGTGAAGACACTAATGTACTTTCTAGGGGATTATTAAAATACTTAAAAACACTTAATAGTAGTAAACACTTCTGCTCGTCCGGATACCTCGTCCAAGGACACTGGTGAAGAGTCAGCACTTATTGATGGTACTTCCTGAGGTGCTCAACATTCCAAGGGTGTTCCAGCCTCCGCCCATCCAAAGCTTCCAAATAGTAGGATCCTTGCCTTTTGCAGTTGATAACCCTATAAGGTCCTTCCCAATTTGGGCCAAGTTTCCCGTAGGCCGGGTTTCTTGTTGCCAAGGTAACCCTCTTCAAGACGAGATCCCCTATGTTGAAACGCCTAGGCTTCACCATAGCGTCATATTGTCTTGCCATTAGATTTTTGTACCTTGCTGTCCTCTGCTCTGCATCCATCCTGACCTCGTCCATAAGGTCAAGGTTAAGACGGAGCTGTTCCTCGTTTTCTTCAGCTTGATACTTCCTCACCCTGTGGCTCGTCATGTGTACTTCTGCTGGTATAACTGCCTCGCTTCCGTAGGCTAGTTTAAAAGGAGTCTCTCCTGTTGGAGTTCTCGCTGTCGTTCTATAAGCCCATAAAACACCTGGTAATTCATCCGGCCATATTCCCTTTGCCCCTTCGAGCCGAGTCTTGATGATCTTCAGCAAGGATCGGTTCGCTACTTCTGCCTGGCCATTGGCCTGTGGGTGGGAAGGTGAGGAGTAATGGTTCTTCATTCCAAGCTGTTCACAAAATTCCCTGAAGGGTGTATTGTCAAACTGTCGTCCATTGTCAGACACTAGTACTCTAGGTACTCCGAATCTGCATACAATGTTCTTCCAGACGAAGTTCTTGACATTCTGCTGCGTAATTTTGGCAAAGGGTTCGGCTTCCACCCATTTTGTGAAGTAATCTATTCCCACCACCAGAAACTTCATTTGCCGAGTTCCAGTCGGAAAGGGCCCCAAAATGTCTAGTCCCCATTGCGCGAAAGGCCAAGGGGCCATCATTGGCGTGAGATATTCTGCTGGTTGTCTGGGAATGTTGCTGAAGCGTTGACATTGATCACATACTTTGACATATGCTTTAGCATCAGCTTGGATGGTTGGCCAATAGAACCCGCTACGGATGACTTTATGGACGAGTGATCTGGCTCCTGAATGGTTCCCGCATGCTCCTTCGTGAACCTCCCTCAACATGTAATTCGCTTCGTCTGGGGCCAAACATCTTAAGAGAGGCTGGGAAAAACCTCTCTTGTATAACACCTCGTCCATAAGCACATACCTGGCTGACTTGACCTTGAGCTTCCTAGCTTCGTCCTTCTTTTCTGGAAGCCTTCCGTCCTTTAAGTAGGACACTATTGGAGTCATCCAATTTTCTTCTCCCTCTATCTGCATCAGTTCTGGAAGGTCTATACTTGGCATGTAGTATACACCATCTATATCGTCCAACGCCTCATTCGCAGATGCTTCCTTCGCCAGAGTATCTGCCTCTACATTCTCTTCCCTTGGGATTTGAACAAAATCTGCTTTTTTGAATTTCTTCACAAGGCGTACTACCTTCCTTAGATACTTCTTCATTCTGTCTTCCTTGGCTTCATATGTTCCATTGACTTGGCCTATGACCAGTTGAGAATCTCCCATGACAAGTATTGTGTCTGCTTCTACAGATTTGGCCAGTTCCAACCCCTTTAAAAGGGCTTCATACTCCACTTCATTGTTAGTAGTCTGGTATTGCAGACGGGCCTTGTATTTCAATTTGTCCCCTTCCGGCGACTGCAAAACAACTCCTATTCCTCCAGCATATAATGTAGATGATCCATCTACATGGATGACCCATTTGTTGTACTCTCCTTCCCCCAGGTCTTCGTAACTTGGAGTGAACTCTGCGATGAAATCTGCTAAGGCTTGAGCCTTTATTGCATTTCTCGGTTGGTACCGAATGTCGAATTCGCTAAGTTCAACTGCCCACTGAATCAGTCGTCCTGCGGCTTCCAACTTGTTCATTGCCTTCTTAAGCGGATGGTCCGTCATGACATTGATGACATGAACTTGGAAGTAATGTCTCAACTTCCTAGAAGCCGTTATCAGCGCAAAAGCCAATTTCTCCATGAGCGGATATCTTCCCTCTGCTCCTCTGAGTGCCCGGCTAGTGTAGTACACCGGTTTCTGTATTTTCCCCTCTTCTCTGATTAAAGCTGAACTTACGGCGTGTGGGGACACCGCTAAGTATAAGTACAGTTCTTCTCCTTGCACGGATGGACTTAATAATGGGGCAGTTGTGAGATAGTCCTTCAGGTCTTGGAAGGCCCTTTGGCATTCGTCCGTCCACTCAAATGCCTTCCTGAGGACTTTAAAGAAAGGTAAACACTTATCTGTGGCTTTCGAAACAAACCTGTTCAAGGCGGCAACTCGTCCTGTGAGGGATTGGACTTCTTTGATATTCTTCGGTGGCTCCATGTTCAATATAGCCTGGATCTTGTCCGGATTTGCCTCAATTCCTCTTTGCGAGACCATGAACCCCAGAAACTTTCCCGACGATACTCCGAATGCACACTTGCTTGGGTTCAACTTCATCTTATATCGCCGAAGTGTTTCAAAGGTTTCCTGTAGGTCGTCTAGATGGCTTCCCTCGTCTATGCTCTTCACAAGCATGTCGTCGACATAAACCTCCACATTCCGTCCTATTTGTGGACGAAACATATGATTCACTAACCTTTGATAAGTTGCCCCTGCGTTCTTCAAGCCGAAGGGCATCACTTTGTAGCAAAACAAGCCTTGGCTGGTGATGAAGGAAGTCTTTTCCTGATCGGCTTCATCCATCTTGATCTGATTATATCCTGAGAAGGCATCCATGAAGCTCAGCAACTGATGGCCAGCAGTAGAGTCCACCAATTGATCAATGCGTGGCAGAGGATAACTATCCTTGGGACATGCTTTGTTCAAGTCAGTGAAGTCTACACACATTCTCCACTTTCCATTAGCTTTCTTCACCATCACCACATTGGCTAACCAGTCCGGGTAATAGACTTCCTTAATGAACTTTGCCGTGGTTAGTTTTTGAACCTCTTCCTTGATTGCCTTGTCCCTCTCGGGAGCGAATACCCTCTTCTTCTGACGGATAGGCTTAAAAAAGGGGTATACATTCAATCGATGAGTGATCACACTTGGGTCGATTCCTGGCATGTCGTCATGACTCCATGCAAAAACGTCAATACTTTTTCTCAGGAACTGGATGAGGTCTTCTCTTGCCTTCTCCTTCATACCTGTTCCAATTCTGGTAAATTTCTCAGGATCATCTTCTTGCAAAAGAACATCTTCCAACACTTCCGTGGGCTCTGCAATAACTCTTCTCTCCTCGATGCTCATTGTCTGCATCTGTTCGTCCAAAGCCATCATGGCTAAGTAGCATTCTCTAGCTGCCAACTGATCTCCTTGTGCTTGTCCTATCCCGTACTCCGTAGGGAATTTGACTGATAGATGGTAGGTTGAGGTTATCGCCTTCCAACTATTAAGAGTGGGTCTTCCGATGATGGCATTGTATGAAGAAGTACAGTCTACCACGAGGAAATTGACTTCCCTGGTTATCTGTTGCGGGTATGACCCTACCACCACTGGTAATGTAATGGTACCCACGGGCTGCACCTTCATTCCTCCAAATCCTATCAGCGGTGAGCATACTGGACGAAGTTGATCTCGTCCAAGCCTCATCTGTTGGAAGGCGGGGTAGTACAATATGTCTGCTGAACTTCCATTATCAACTAACACTCTTCTGGTTGTATAATCTGCAATGAGCAGTGTAATAACGATCGCATCGTCATGCGGGTGATGGATCCTCTCAGCATCTTCATCGGTGAAGGAAATGGTTGGCTCGTCCATTAATCTCGTCCTTGGTGGTCGTCCAGAGAGCTGGACATTTTGTACCGCTTTGAGATACGTCTTCTTCGACTTGGAAGATCGCCCCATCAGGTTCCCTCCAACGATAATCCTTATCTCTCCAAGTGGGGGCCGGGATGATTCCTCCATTTTGCCTTTCAGCTTCTCATCTGTACGATCCCTTCCAACAAAGTGCTTCAACTTTCCTTGCCTGATAAGGTTCTCAATTTGCTGTTTTAGGTCATAACACTCATCCGTGTCATGCCCATGGTCCCTGTGAAAGCGACAATATTTGTTCTTATTGCGCTTGTTGGGATCCCCTTTCATCTTCTCTGGCCATTTTAAAGAAGGATCGTCTTTGATTTGCATGAGCACCTGATTAAGTGGAGCGTTCAGGGGCGTATAGTTCTGGCTTCTTCCCATGGGACCTGTCTTCCTGCCATCTCGTTCCTTTCTATCTTCCGTCCGTCCCTTCTTTGGACGAGGGGCTTGTTCTGAGTGTCGAGCTGGGTGCGCTTCCATCCTCTCAGCTCTTTTCCTCTTCTTGGCTATGATTGCATCTTCTGCATTCATGAAGTTCTGAGCCGAATGGACGAGCTCGGCCATGGTTTGCGGCTCCTTCTCGTATAGCTTGTGGATAAATAAATCCGAATTAATCCCATTGTGGAAGGCTGCCAGTAGAAGCTTGTCGTCCACCTCGTCCACGCTAAGGGCTTCCCTGTTGAAGCGAGTGATGAATGACCGCAGGCTTTCGTTCTCCCCTTGTTCTATGGTCAGTAAGCTGGACGAAGAGCGTTTGTGCCTCTGTCCCCCGATGAAATTGTTAACAAACAATTTGCTTAACTCTTCGAAAGAACTTACGGAACTTGGGGGGATTTTACTGAACCAAACTCGTGCCGGGCCTTTAAGGGTAGTAGGGAAGGCTCGACACATGATTTCATCAGGGACCCCTTGGAGGTGCATTGTCGTCTTGAATGTTGCAATGTGATCAAAGGGGTCACGCGTCCCATCATACGAGTCCAGGGAAGGCAGTTTGAACTTTGATGGTAAGGGGTGGCCATTGATGGAAGCCGTAAAAGGAGAATCTGTTCTGTGGACCAAATCCTCTATAGGATTAGTTCTCCTCATGTTCTCCTTCATCTCCTCCATGACTTTCTTCATTTGGTCCATCTCCTCTTTCAAGTGTGGCACTACCCGTGAAGTGGTGCCTCTAAACTGGCTTCCAACCTCAGTATTCTCTTTGTCACCATGGCCTTGTGTCTGTCCTGCGTGTTCCTCACGTGTCTGTCTTCTCTGACTGATCTCCATCCTTAACTCCTGGTTTTGGCGAGTCAATTCCGCCATTGCAGCCGCCATGGATTGCATATTCTGAACGGATGACGTCTGCATGACTGGTGCAGATTGGCGATCACGCTGGGGATCACTTGAAGCGCCTCTGCTTCCCTGACGGCCAGGGCTAGTAGCCCTCGACCTGGTCCTGACCATCCTAACCCTTTGTCGCGGAAAAGAAAGTCGCAAAACAACCTTCGGTTTCCCACAGACGGCGCCAACTGATATCGCTCCGAATCAGTAAGGTGGATGGCCTGGCTTCGGTGGGCTATCGAAACGGTTGATGGCCTGCAAGGAAGGAAACGCAATCAAAGAGGAGACCGGAGAAGACCGGTCGAACCCCCTCCGATGGAGAAGTTAGTTTTGTAGAGAAGGAAGTTCCAAGTATTTTGGAAAATTGTCTGAGTGAGAATCTTACCTTTGTCGGGTTCAGACCGGTCCCTTATATAGGGAGCCTGGGACGGTTACTTGTCCAATAACCGTTCCAGGATTTGTGGAAACCAACAACTCCGGAGTTAACTACCTCAACGGATATAAAATTGTAACCGCTAATGGAAGTTAACTTATTCGAAGGGTTTGTTGAAAGTCTAAGTGTTGAGCTTCTGTCTGTCTAGCATAGGACGGTTTGGTTCGTCCAAAGATATCTATCGATTGTTCATGGACGAACCCAATGGACGATCATGCCTCATGGAGGACAGTTTATGGAGTGGTGCTATTATTCATGGACGCTTCTTCCTCTTCTGGATAAACTCTGGGATCAATCCTGCGTTGTAGGCTCTGGACGAGCCCGTTGGACGAGCTGGAGATGGGAATTATTTTCCGCTTCTCTATCATCTTTTAATCTAGATTCTGCCAAACATGAACTTCTTGCTCACAAATTCAAGGACCACCTCAAAGATTCTTAAAGCAAATTGTATGTGTAGGCACTGTGGGTTCAACTTGATCACCAATCATTATACAAATTGTTCTTCAGATTTTCTTTGATATCTTCGGTTAGATGTTGAATAGAGAGTTAGGTTAAAGAAACCCTAGGTAAGGATAAAAGTCTCTCTCCCTCTCTCTTATTTTAGTTGACTCTTATGATCTCTTAAATATTTTAGTAAGGCTCGAAATCCAAGTCATGAGCTGTCTTAATGGGTTTGATTAAGAATTAGGATTCTTGAAACCCAATTGATTGAGACTTTGTCGAGACATAGCTCGATAAATCGATTATGTGTCAAGCTTTCAGACACTTCCTTTTACTTGAGTTGATCTTGGGTCTCCTTTCTTAATATTGAATTACAACTTTATGACACTTAATTATTTCTTCATGGTATGCCAAAATTTAACAAATATTGACTAAAGAAAAAATATAATTTAGTCAAATACAAAATTTAAGAACTGTATTTTGATACAAGGATAGTCCAATACGAATATACAAAATTTAAGAATTAGGACACATGTTTTACAACTCAATTTAAAACAAAAATTTTAAACGCATTACATATGTCACATTAGCTAGAATTGACCATACCTACTTTTCCATCTAATTTCACAAAATGTGAAGTAATCGATTGTGGGTGATAGAAAAAAAGAGTTGGGTCAAAGTAAAAGTTAGTAGACAGAAAGTGTTCACTACTCACAGTCGATTACTTCGACATGTTATGAAATTGACGCTTTTTTGTTTTGAAATAAAATATTTTCCATAAAATGTTTTCACATTTTTAGATTTTTGTTTGTATGTAAAACTTGTAAAATATTTTCCTTTGATCATATAATGCTTTGTAAAAAGTTGTAAAACATTTTACCTTTAAAATTTTGGTAAAACATTTTACAAATCTGGTGCTTAGGTTTGCGATTCGATTGTTAAAGCCACTGTTAGAAAGGTCTTGTTGTTGGAGATTGTGTTATGGTGGTTAGGTCACAGGAGCCGTTGATCCAGCAGTTAGGTTGTTGGAGCTAGTGGTTTGGTAACCAAAATCACATACCCGAAATTGTTGGTCCAATATTGGCGATTTGGTTGCCAAAGTTGCCGTTCCAGTAGCCGGAATGGCAATCTGATCATCGAATCTCCTACACTAGCAGTTCTAGTGACCAAGCTGCTGGTTTTGATGATTTGTGCTTGAAATTTTTTACATATTACACCAAACACATGAAAATATTTTCTTAAAAATATTTTATTTGTAAAACTCTCTCTGAGAGAAATAAAATGTTGGTTTTGTCCCCAAGTTCTATTAGTTAATAATTATTACTCTTTATTGTAAAAAAGAACAAAATATTTTATTATTGTAGGTAGATTTAGGGTTTGTTTGTGATCCACTTATTTTGCTGAAATTAAAAACTTTTTTGTTAAAAGCACTGTAGATAAAGGTAAAAGTTAGTTGAAATAGTACAGTAAGACCTCATGAATAGTACCAAGAAATGCAGTGGGGCTCATGAATAGTAGCAAAAATAAATTGAATAGTAAAATAAGTTGATAAAAATAATTGTTGCCAAACGCACAGTTAGTCTTATGTTTACTTTACAGATTGTGCGAAACTAATAATAGAATATTATAAAAATATCTTTGAGTAATGCCTTTATCATAACTTCTACTACAAGTTGCTTTTGTGGCATGTTGTTAGTGGTGGAGTTGTGAACCCATCACTTTTATTCCACCACTTATAACTTGTCATGCGAACTAGTTGTGGGCCTTATGGAAAAAGTTGTTGGTTTAGCATTTTTTAATGGATTTGGCTTACTTCTACTACTTTTTTTTAACTAAAATCTCGATTTGTTTTAAGGAGAAACTATCATATCATCAATTAATTAAATAAAATGTGATGATTAAGTGAGAGTTTGGATATGGATTATCTCAAGTCCGTGTCTTGCGTTTACGTTTTGACGTTTTTTTTTTTTCCTGTTGCTATTCACACTTTTTGGGAGACAATGGCTACTGTTCATGAACACTAGCCGTCGTTTATTGACTTTTCAACCCACTTTTATCAGTTTTATGGGTCTGTGAACAGTGTTTAGGACCTATAAATTTCATTTTTCAGTCATTTTTTTTATTAAAAATGGGTTTTACGGTACTATTCACATATTTAAAAATTATTTTGCTATAATGTTTTCAGTTTTTAATTTTCAATTTCAGTAAAATAAGTTTTATCCAAACACACCCTAAATTACATAACAAAACTCTTTTTAATATCTTCATTTTTAACATTAAAACTTAAAAGCCAACGGTGATTAATTAAATAAAATATGAAAATTAAATCACACAGTAAAACTCTTTTTTAATATCTTCATTTTTGACGTGAAAAAGCCAACGGAGACTTTATTTTTATTTATATTTTATTATTGCTACCTGTCGTATGTCCTTACGCACGGCAGCAGTTCCATAATTGTAGCAGTGGGTGGTTGGATTTTGAAGTTTAAAAATTCAGAAAATAAATAAATAAACAAAGCCACTCAAATTCAACCCCCGTGGCTGTGGATATCGACGAGTTTAAATACAGGGGGGCAGAGAGAAGAAACACATTCATTCTGCAGCTAAAACTAATTAATAGTAGTTGTTGAAGAAAGATGGCCTCCGCAGGAATTGGAAGGATAAAGCTGGGTTCACAGGGACTGGAAGTGTCAGCGCAAGGTTTAGGATGCATGGGCATGTCCGGTTGGTATGGCCCTCCAAAGCCCGAACAAGACATGATCTCTCTCATTCATCATGCCATCCACACTGGTGTCACCTTCCTCGATACTTCTGACATGTATGGCCCCTTCCTCAACGAAATCCTCCTTGGAAAGGTACTTTTACTTATTAATACTCTCTCTCTCTCTCTCTCTCTCTCACCTTCTTTTCTTTACTGTTACCATCGCTTTCTTACAGGCTTTGAAGGGAGGGCTAAGAGAGAAGGTAGAATTGGCAACAAAGTTCGGTGTTACGGTTGTGGATGGGAAGAGAGAGATCCGTGGTGATCCAGCTTATGTGAGAGAGGCTTGTGAGGCCAGCTTGAAGCGCCTTGATGTTGACTCTATTGATCTCTATTACCAGCATCGCATAGACACTCGTGTTCCCATTGAAGTCACGGTTAGTTTAACTTAATTCTTACCTCCTCAATTAGCATCATATATATTTGTGGAAGATACTTATAACTCCCACATGTTTACGTTAATATATATTAATTGTTCATTCCAACACAACAAGGAACGTTGGACATAAAACCTTGAGATTTGAGACCATCCTTGCCATTGATGGAGCATTGATACTTTAATTAAAAACGGGAAGGTATTCATTTAGCCCAAACTATTTTATTTGAGATTTTTTTTTTTTTTAAAGTCTAACTCTGTTGATTTGTAAAATTGGTTTAATTGGACTTTATTATACAAGAATTAGTGGAAACAGAGAATTTGCATTTGATTCAGGATTGACCTCACAATGTTAGGAGTAGAGAAATCCATTCTTGTCATGCATTTATATGATATTTAGCTTATTGTCTTTGTATATCATTTAATTTCTTGATTCTTTTTTGAACAGCTTGTTCTGAATCTGTTTTGAGTCCTATCCAATGTTAATCTTTCGATTTATTTTCTTTTGATAAATTCTCTTTTACTGTATATTTGGAATGGATGATATGGGAGGAGAGACGAGGGGAAAATGGCCGGAATATTCTATGAGGGGAGGAGAAAAGTAGGCGGAATGTTTTTCCCCTCTCCTCTACTCTCCCACATCTCCCACCATCCAAACGTAGGGTTAGAGTCTAAGAGTCATATCATATATATCCTTGAAATACGATATTAAGATCATTTGACTGAAGATCCAAATTGTGAGGAATCTCTTTCAGAAAAAAGAAAAAAAAGAAAAATCATTTTCACTCTCATCTTGGAATACTACTCCCCCATGCATATTACTCTAAGCCTTTTACTTGCTACCTTCTAAACAGGAAATGCTACATGGATTTCCTTCACCACTCTGTACTTGTGGAGGTGGAAACATTTAAAATTATCTTCTTGCCTCTTTGATTACTTCATTTTCTCACTTGACTCTATGACTAGTTCATTTTGTAAGAGCTGAAAACTTATGTTACTCTTCCATGATGGTTTTACAGCAATGAATGAATATCTTGGTATGACTTTGTTGTCATAAGGGATATAACATCAATTACTTTGTGGGCCAAAAGCAAACCAATTAAGGCTCACCTCATTTGTTTTACTTCAATCAATTCATCAAAATGAGGCAACCAAAGTTTCAAACATTTTTTTTTAAGAAACAAAAAACTCAATTGAACTGAATAAAGAATAAAATTAATGAGGGTTCCTCTTTCTCTCTCTGATTATGTAATGTGGAATGAGGCTACAAGAAATCATTTTCACCCTGTTCATATTTATATTTCCACATCCAAAATGTTTTGGACTGCATCCTAGGCAAATTCCAGATTAATCAATTTTCAGAATATATTTTTGAAATTTAGGATGTGCATGGGACATGTTGATTTCATTTCTAATATATATACTGGATTTAGGATTTCCAAAATATATTCTTGAAATTTAGGATAGTCTATGAATTCTATGCAAAGTGAAGCCATCATCTAAGTAACTACCATCATTCAGTTCTTTTATGATTATTTATGAAATATGTGAAAAATGGAACTACCATTTGTTAAAGATCATGTACTCATGAGCCTATATTGTCCTGCTTTTCTTGATAAGTTAAACTGTAATGCTTGTCAAATAATGACTGGCGAGCCTTGTAATTCACCATTCTTGTATTCTAAATTAGTCTAAGTACATAGAAAAAAGCTGTTGTTTGTAGAATGGTTATGTTACAGCTATCTTTTTTTATGCTAGCTTAGCGGTTACATTCGTTGCCACTATTGTACCTTAATTAGTGTCCCATTATGCATCTTTGAAGAAGCTTGCTGTTGAGCTTCCCCTAATTCTTCTCTTCTATATATTATAAGGTTGGGGAACTCAAGAAACTTGTTGAAGAGGGTAAAATCAAGTACATAGGTCTATCTGAGGCCTCTGCCTCAACAATTAGAAGAGCACATGCGGTTCATCCCATAACTGCTGTGCAGCTAGAGTGGTCTTTGTGGTCTAGGGATGTGGAGGAAGAAATAATTCCTACTTGCAGGTGAGGTGTCAATTACAATTGCATATTAAGGTATTGAATAATTAAGATTCAAAATTTAATTTTGTCCTCATTGTGCAGGGAACTGGGCATTGGGATTGTTTCATACAGTCCTCTAGGACGAGGATTCTTTACTTCAGGGCCTAAGGTTGTTGAAAATCTGACGGACAATGATGTTCGTAAGGTTTGTGAATCTACCACAACTGTTGAGCTTCAAATTCAATTGAGTATACAATAGGAATGACACCTTTATAGCATCATCAGTGATATATATGAATACTCCAAGATTTTATTTCCTTGCAAGAAACCATTGGCTTAGATAATTATTCAGTTTGCTTTCCTGTTTCTCTTAACCATACAGCAGTCGTCATTCTATCTAAAACTTGACTTATGCCCAAAATTTTCTTCTGTGATAATAATATCCAAATAGAAATAGTCCTAATTTTTCTTAACAAATGATTTTCTATGCCTAAATATTGGCTGAAATCTTTGTAGTGCAAATATCTCGTGTTCATTATGTATTTGCATAACCCTAGCTCACCTCAATTTCTCATGTCACCCATCAGAATATTTGGTTCCTTTCTTCGATGGTTTTCACCTCCTCCTAACTCATTACACCTGAAATAAAAAGATATTGCCAGGAGTTGAATATTTTCCTATCAACTCCTTTTGGTTTTACAGAAAGCTTGTTTTCATGAAATGGATATAGATTAATTGATTCCTGCTATTTTGTTGATCATAAGAGATGTAATTAAGTATTTTCTGTAACCTACATAAGTTGTCTATGGTCATTTACGAAAGTTTTGGAGGCTGGACTCTGCTGGTTTGATCACATCAGTCGTTTTAATATATATTTGCACATACTTCAATGGCACATCATGCTAATGACCTGAATAAAGTAAGCATAGCCTGCCTCAATTGACAGGCATATGGTAGCATGGATGCCTGGAGACTTGAAGAATGAGGCTATAGCCATAGAAATTGTTTGAGGTGTATGTTCATCGTTGCTTTTATGCACAACACTACTTCCTTCAAATTATCTGCGGTGACATCAGTCTTTATAAATATGTAGTGTTATAGTGATTTTCATTTATTATGCAGTGAACTCAGAATTTAAATGATATATGTATTCAATGCTTGCAGTTTTTACCCAGGTTCCAACCTGAAAATCTGGAGCATAACAAGACCATATTTGAGCGTGTTAATGAAATAGCAATGAGGAAGGGATGCACCACATCACAGCTAGCATTGGCCTGGGTTCATCACCAAGGGAAGGACGTGTGTCCCATACCAGGAACCACCAAGATTCAAAACTTCAACCAGAACATTGGAGCACTGTCTGTCAGACTAACACCAGAAGAAATTGCTGAAATTGAATCATTTGCTTCCGAGAATGACGTTAAGGGTGACAGATATGCAGAAGGTGCTTCAACTTGGAAGATTTCTGAAACTCCACCACTTTCTTCATGGAAAGCTTTGTAAGCACTGCACAAGCCTTTCATTCTGTCTCAGTACCACTTGGAAACCTCATGGATTTTTTCAATGTCATTGATGAAGTGTGTTGAGCATTTGACTGCTCAGAAAATAAGTATCTCCTTCCTAAACTATAGGGGCCTTTATTGTGTACACCTAAACTTCGAAATTTTGTTATCATCACCCTAATTCAGTGCTCAGGAGTCAATTGTGGAATTTTTATTGTTTAGGGTGGATAGATTCCCACTAAACTCTTAATTGGGACCTCAATTCAGTTCTTGGGATGGATATTATAAATTAATCTCAAATTATGGTGTGGAATGCAAATTTGGAAGTGGGCATATTGTAAATGATTCATAATTTTGGGTTAATAGTTATAATTAACCCATTTATTATGTTCAATTTCATGAAATTAGTAGATAAATATTTGGTTCATGCTTCACTATTCAGATCTTGTATGGAAAATTTTATTGCTATAGTCTTGTAGAGAATGTTTGCAAAAGTAAGCTTAAAGTTTGACATGAATTAAAAGAATGCACTTACCTCTGTTTGTTTTGCTGTAAAATGATTTCACAAATATTTTTAGGTATTTTGCATGACATGTAAATTTTTTTAAATGCCAACTACCAAAACCGGTGGTTCAGCTATTGGAATCATAGGTTCGATGATCGGACATTCGGAATCAGCACTCCAATCATGGATCAGCGGCTATGGTAGCCTAGCCCTGTGGACTGGCAACCAAACCACCAGATTGAGGGGGGGAGGGGCTGTGTGTTAATTTAAAATGTTTTACTAAGTTTTTATGGTAAAATTTTTACAATATTTTGTAAGGGATTTGAAAATCAATAGTATTTTCAAAGTTTAAAAATTTTTACAATGAAACAAATATGAGAAAATGTTGAAAATATTTTTCTATAAAAATTTTACCGCGAAATAAACCGAGGATAGTTATTTACTATTAGCCTTAGGCACGAACTCGTTATGCACATGGTTAATAACTAGTGTATTTATTTTTAATTCTAGTTGGTAATAATTTTTTATTTATTTAAAATAAGTAACTATGTAATAATTATAGAGTTGAAAATTTTACTAGTTATAAATATGTATAAAATTAGGGTATACTTGATATATCTTTCAATTTAACTATATATTTTACCCTTTTTTTTTAATTCCAAATTGTCATGGTCTTTAAACCATTTGCTAAAATACTTTTGCATGCATAATTTATTATTATTTTTGACGATCAATTTTAACTAAACTATATATAAGGGTAGGTACGCCAATTATAAAAAGTGGAAACCAAATACTCCCTACTCCTACTCCTACTCCTATTAAGGGTTTTTTTTTAGGTGAGTTAATGTGGTGCAAAAGATGAAGGATCTAATCTAAATAAATCATCAAAAACTCAATAAACACAAAAAAGAAAAAAAGAAAGAAAAAAAAGAAAGGGTAAACTCATGTGTATATCCAAAAGAAATAAAAAATAAAAGAATAAAAGAGAGAAATAGAGTATAATTTGAATCCTATGTAATTGTAATTTTTTTTTAATTGTATCATGCATATGCACGGGTTATACATTAGAATATATTAATAGCCAAAACTAAGAAAAAATCTAATTAAATTCTAAATTTGAGTATAATTTTGTGTCACGTATCTCATTTAATTTTTAAATTTGTGTGTCAAATGATTTATTAGGTACAAAAATCAAAGTGTCTAAATTTAATTAGATTCTAAATTGAACTTTAATTGGAGTTTTTTTTTTTTTTTGAAGGGTAATTGGAGTTCAATTTTGCTAAATCATATATATATATATATATATATATGTGCAATTGTGATTATTTTTTAATGTACCTGTGCATATGCACAAGATTACACACTAGTATAAATAATAGATTATTCCTACATTATTCTATTATATCAATACGGCACTATTGACTCATGTAATTGGTAAACATTAGGAAAAAATTGCAAATTACACTCCTAAAGTTTGGGAGTGTTTTTAGAATTTGCAATTTACCTTAAACATTATACACAATGTTAAGCCAAATTTTATTAAAATAATACAAGCGTGAACCCTTTTAATGGAAAAATAATAGTATTCAATAAGGACTTAGTTCCGGTCAATGCCATTACTGTTAGTGTGTATTTTGAATTAAGGACCCTATGCGGCAATCAGCTGCATCTAGGAATGTAATACACCTCCAAAAAGGAAAATCAAGGACTTAAATTTTTTATTTTCATACCAAAAATATGTGTCCTAGTATCTTCCCTTATCTAACCCTAACTACCCTAAAGAATAATAAATCCATAGTTCTAATTGGCAGGCAGAATTCTTAGAGGCTCTTCTCTCTCATTGGAGGATAGGTTCTAGAAAGTCACTAGAAAACAACCAATTTTCATCAAAATAATTTATTTAGCAACCCAAAAAAAAAAAAAAAATCAAGCATTTTTAGACCAAACCAATAACTCAAAACAGTTGGTCTACAATAATGTATGTGGTTAGAAAGGAAAGCCTTGCATTATATTTGATCTTACAATAGGGTCAAACCAGCCAAAATGATACTTCCAGAATTAATCATGACAACATGAACATAGTGCGATGCCCATTAGGCTTTCCTACCACATAACCCTCCATGTGAAAGTCTAAAAATGAACATTTTAACAACTAAAGGTCCAAATTTGGCTATATTCATAAGACTTTCTTAAAATCGAATTAATCATAAACAGTCATGACACCAATTTAGTGATGCAAATACTCACCCTCTAAAAATAAATTCAGAACCAAATCTTCCTTTGTATGACCTAAAACCCAGATTAGGAAAATCAAATAAAAAGAGAGAGAGATTGAGGAACAAATCTTTAAAACTTTAATCAACCGATCCTAGTCGTTTACTTTCCGAGGATGAGAATGTGATGGGAAAGTGGGCTCGAATCATGACCATGAAGAGGAGATGCTGTTGGGAAAAATGTGCTGAAAAGCATCTTTTTGGAAAAATATTAGCAAAAAAGTATGTGGAGGAAACATTTTAGTTAGTTAGACTTTTTTTTTTTTTTTTTTTTTAAATGGAACTCGAGTTTCTGAAACTCGAGTTCCAAGTTTTTTCACACGGAACTCGAGTTTGAGAAACTCGAGTTCTGTACAAATGGAACTCAAGTTTCTTAGACTCAAGTTCTACCTCTTTTTTTTTCTTTTTTTTTTTTGGTCCATGTCAGACTTTATCTAAAAGGAAATGGGTTGGAAATCGAGTTTGTTAAACTAGATTTTCAAAAATAGTCCAACTAACTAAAATGTTTAATTCGCATGCTCTGTAGCAAAAAATTTTCTAAAATTCTATCATTTGGCAAATTTTGCCGATGTTGTTGGGTTGTTTGAAGAGAGAGTTTAAAAAAAAAAAAGACAGACGGGAGCAAATAAAAGTCAGATTAGGGTTGGATTGGCAAGGCTTGAAATCAGTTTGAATTTTGGGAAGAAATTTTCATTTAGGCAGGTCTAAAAAATTCAAGTCTCTCTTTCAAATTTGTCACCAAAAGTAAGAATAGTGCTACAATCACATGAAGTTTCATAATTTTTGCCACAATTCGCCATGTGACAAGTTGTGAGTAGTAGATATGTGTCCTCATTTAGACTTATCATCACACTTTTACCACTCACAACTCATCACATGAGGAATTATGACAAAAATTGTGTAATTTTATGTGATCCTAGCATTACTCCTAAAAGTAAACTATACAAGACATGGCTCGGCTACCAACTTTTAGCATTTTAAATAGATGGCAAAATCTTATTAGATGGGAGGATTATATCACATCATCACCTAATAATTTCTCAAAAGAGTGGATTCTAATTAGCTTAATTGCTAAAGTTTTTGATAGTTGAATAAGAGATTTAGAGTTCAATTCCCGCATATACTAAAAACTAATTGATGTTTTGGTCTGATGATAAAGAGTTATTATTAGGAGTGTGCATAATAGGTTGAAACTCTCAAAAAATAAAAATAAAAATAAATCTAAAAAGTGTGACCTTACATGATGGTCGTGGCGCTTTATCGCCGCTTATTATGATTTCATGGTAGGTAATTAATAATGGCTTCTTAGTTCTTACAAGTAGTTTTATTGACACCTAGTTGTTTTTATTTTTTATGAAAAAGATATAAGCGTCTAATCAAATTAATGACACTTTAGAATTAAATTGGAATTGCATTGAAAGATTTTAGACTAATTAAGGACATGATTGTCACCCTTTAAACTCTAAGTTAGGGTTGGCAATGGGGCAGGGCAGGGTCGAAGTTGAAGGATGGGGTCTTTGTCCTCACTCCACATAGTTTTGTCTTACCCTATTCTCGCCCCATCTCACATGATGAGAAAAACTTTCTCACCCCATTCCCGTCCCTTGGGGCCTCACGAAACTCTGCCCTACCCTGTAAAACTCTATTTTTTGTTAATTTGCCCTACAATTAGTACCATTTTTTTTTTAATGAAACCTATTTCATTAATAAAAATATACTTGAAATTACAACTAAATTTATCCCATCAAATCAAATCAATTTTCAGAAAAAAAAAATTTGAATAATATATCCAAGTGTTTAACAAGACAATCACAAAAAAAATAAAAAAAAATCTCATAGTATAACACATAACAAAATAAAGGCAGAGAACTACATTGGGTAGAACAAAATAAGCTAATAATGATATATTGGTTTAAATAGTAGAGTTTTAGGGTATGAAAAATTTACAATTATAACCCCTTAGCAACACAGGGCGGGGTGGGGACGGGGAGGGACAGGATGAGGTGGGGTGGGTCTAAAAAGTCTAAACTCATCCCCGCCCCCGCCCCTAAAATCTTGCCTCATCTCCGCCCCACCACCTTTGTAGGGCAGGGAAAACCCGCATGGGGCGAAGCGGGGAGGGATAGATTAAGCAGGGCGAGGCAAAATTGTCATCCCTACTCTCTAAGTATCAATTTAAAATATAAAATAAAAGGGTAATTACAATAAACCTACATATGGTTAAGTTTATTTTCACTTTGCCTACTCGTGGTTCAAAACTTGACACTTTATTTATGTGAGGTCATTTTTGTTAGGGGCTCCGTAACCCACCTCTTTAAAAACAAGAGTAAATATATATTTTTACTTTCCTTTTATGTCTCTCTTCTACTAAAATTATAACAAAAGAAAAAACGAAAAAATAAGATCTAAAAGTTAGTATTTTTTAAAAATTAACAACAAACATAATCTCTTCTCCCCACAACCCATTTATCACCATAATGCCCCTTACATACAACCGCATTTGCTTTAAAAAAATTGGAGCTAATGGTGGTTTGCATCCCCCTTCATCTCGATCATTTGAATGCATTCTTCTCTAGAAACATCTATAAAATATTAAAATATGTTACTAAACCACTAGTCGCCTACAAAGATCTCTCGGTCCTATTTGAATATCCATACTATTTAATTGTTGGAAAAATGGTTTATTAACGTCGTGGACACTTTCTTAAAACCATTATGGTTTGAATGAAAAATTGATTTTGTAAGTCGGTCCAAGTGAGGTGGGCTTAGTTTAAACACTAGCCTTGATCAGTTTTGTATCAACTATTCTGCATTCATTTGGTCAGTGAGTTTTACTCTATTTTTCTTGTACATTCTCACACACAAATTTATGCATATATTATTTATTAATCTTGTTCACAAAATCACAAAATAAATTATTTGCGAATAATTTCCAACAATCTTAAGAAATTTTTTTTGTTTTCTTAATTTGTTTTTGTGATTTTCGTTAAATGAATTTTGTGGTTTTATAGTTAGTAGTTACTGTCACAGAACAGTTTTTGTGAACAAACCTAGTAGTGTGAAATCGCATTGATTCTCACTGTTACCGTTTTGCGAATTGCATGTTGTAGAAAGGGAAAATTCACGACCTATCACAAGCTGACACGTCACATTATCAAGTCCACAAAATACAGCCAATTACAGAGCACCATGTATTGCTGCTAGGTTTTCCTCTCACTATTCAGAAGCCAATAGAAATTTGCCAAGTGTCATGCAAGAACCAATCACGCATCAGCGCACGTGTAAGCGATGACTCAAGCAGCCTCGCACGTGTAAGCGATGACTCAAACAGTCCAGCACGTGTAAGCGATGACACAAGCGAACCAATCAGACTGTGACATGTGTCACCAATCAAGTTACGCCACGTGTCGCTCACCCACCCCAAAACTCCTATAAATAAAAGCCTTCCTGAGACATTTAGGAGGACCAAAATTCAGAAGTGAAAAAAAGCTCTGCGAAGATCAAGCCCCAAAGCCTTCGAGAACTTCAAGAACTTCAACCCCAAAATCGAAGAACATTCGAAGCAGAATCATCCAGATCATCTGCCTAGATCCTAAAGTTCACGGGAATCAAGCCAAAAGTGTCCGAAAACATCAACAAATCACAAATCATTGAAGCTCAACGGATTCAAACCTCTAAAGTTTCGAAGAACTTCCACCACAAACCTTCGAAGACGAAGAACGCACGAAGAACACGAAGAACGCGAAGAACAAAGAATTTCTAAACAAGCTCATAGCCAGAGATTCATTGTAATTCCGTTTCGGTAGTCTTCGATTCATCCCTCAACCAAATTGAAGGGTATTTTGTGTTCAAGTCAAAACCACGTTACCACAAATCTAATCAATAAGTTTTGCAAGGATTGTACCACACTCTTTTGTAATTTTAGAGAATTGTACCACACAATCATCAATACAAATTCGCATTTGTGAAACTATTTTACTTGTTTGATTTATTTCAAACTAGAAATTTAGTCGCTTACAAATTCTGGCACGCCCAGTGGGACCTCTCTGCCTCTCATCTCTTCCTCCTTCAAAAGAAAAGAAATTCGACATCATTTTGCTACTAGCTTCAATGGCCTTTAGCAAGAATGTCCGAAAATTAGTGGTTGATGATTCCAGTGCTGATGAGTATGTTGGCCCAATCACTCGCAGTCGGTCCAAAGCTCTTGATCGACTCCAACCTCAACCAACCCAAGAAAGCCAACCTCCTGCTGTCACCTCTCTGGACTTTCTTGCAAATAGGAAAGCTACCACTAAAGATTCATCTGCCTCGAAAGATTTGGAGACCAGTAATGAATCATCCCCAACAAAGACCTTTTCTATCAACTCTACACCCGTGATGAGAAACTTAAGGAGTGAAGTACCATTGACTTATCCTGTTTCATCATTTTCCCCGTCATCTATAGAGGTCATGCCAGTAATGATGACTAACACCTCTACCATGGAAGAAAAGATGGCTGAAATGGAACAAAGGGTCATCCTTCTCACAAAGGCACTTGAAGAAAATGATGTCAAAATTGCAACCCTAATGAACAAGCTGGAGGTACAAGATTCGGGTGAATCAAGTCTTGGCCCTGAGCAGCCACCTGGCTTTACCTTCAAAGGAGAAAACGCCAAGGGTGATAAAGGAAAAGGAGGTGAAGGCACTTCTCAACATGGACATTCCACCTCAATGGCCTCGATATCTGTCCAACAACTGTAGGATATGATTACAAATACCATTTGAGCACAATATAGAGGTTCTTCCACAGGTTCTCTCATATATTCCAAACCCTATACAAAGCGCATTGATAACATGAGAATGCCAAATGGGTATCAACCTTCCAAGTTCTTGCAATTCGATGGCAAAGGAAACCCTAAGCAACACATTGCTCACTTTGTAGAAACTTGCGAGAATGCAGGCCTCAAGGAGGTCTCTTTGTAAAGTAGTTTGTCCGTTCACTAAAGGGGAATGCCTTTGATTGGTATACAGACTTAGAGCCTGAATCAATCGATAGCTGGGAACAACTTGAAAGGGAGTTTCTCAACCGATTTTACAGCACACGACGCACAGTAAGCACGATGGAGCTTACCAATACTAAACAGTGGAAGGATGAGCCCGTCGTTGATTATATCAATCGGTGGCGTTCTTTGAGTCTAGACTGCAAGGATAGACTTACTGAAATATTTGCTATAGAGATGTGCATCCAAGGCATGCATTGGGGACTTCTTTACATCCTTCAAGGAGTAAAGCCTCGAACATTTGAAGAGTTGGCAACTCATGCGCATGACATGGAATTAAGTATTTCCAGCCATGGAAATACGAAACCTCCCGTACCTGAAGAAAGGAAAGAAAGACGAGAAATAAGGAAAAATGACAGGAATGCAAAAAGTAATATCAAAGACTCAATGAATGTCAATCCTGCCCCAATCAAAATTTCAACAAAAAATGTGAAGGCCAATGAAAAGAGGCCTGAAGGAGGTCAACAACGTGAGACGCGTCGCTCATCACTTAAGGAATGGGAACAAAAGGTCTATCCTTTCCTAGACGCCGATATGCCTAAAATGCTAGAACAACTGCTCAAGTTGAAATTAATTGAATTGTCAGAATGCAAACGACCGGAAGAGATGAGAAAAGTTGATGACTCGAACTATTGTAGGTATCATCGCATCATAAGTCATCCAATCCAAAAATGCTTTGTTCTTAAAGAACTCATCATGAAGCTAGCCAAGGAAAGGAAAATCGACTTGGATTTTAATGATGTTGCTCAGTCAAACCTGGTCACATTTTCTTGTGGGTTACCTAGTTCCCTGTCTCCAAATACTAAGCAAGGGGCAAATACCACGCTCATCCATTTTGGTTCTCTAGAACTGGTTCAAGTTCAGCTCTCACAAAAAGCACCTCATTATAATTCAAACGATGATAAAAGGTCAACGACGGATGAGGAAGAAGGTTGGACAATGGTTGTTCGCAAGAGATGGAAAAAGAAACGAGCATTCCCTCTTCATTTGATCACCCAAGAGTCCAAAAGAGCACAAAACCAGATTCAGCCTTGGTAAAAAAGAATGAGTGATAAAAGGCAAAGGAGACTGGGAACAAAAGTATATGAAGATTCAGCACAAACCCGAAAATCTCGAAAGCTCATCACATTGGAAGAATTCTTCCCCAGAAAATTCTTTCAAAATGACTCAGCCGAGGCCGTCCACACAGTCTCTCGTTGTGAAATTCAGGACGAAAAGAAGGATGTTGACCATGGTGATTCAAAAGAGACTTTGTCATCTTTGGAGGAACTCCAATCTCAGGACAATGAAGTTGAACCCTTGCAATCCTCCACATTACCAAAAGAAGTGCTCACCCAAGCTCTTGAAAAGCCAGAGATATACGCCCCTCATACCAATACGCTTCAACAAACACCAGGATGTTACGTATGCTCTCCAGACTTAACCTTCACTGATGAGGATCTATTGTTAGGCTCTAAGCCCCACAATCGCCCACTTTATGTCTCTGGTTATGCTCGTAAACAAAGGATTGAGCGTATCCTTGTTGATGGAGGTTCAGCCGTTAACATACTTCCAAAAATGACCATGAAACGACTGGGTTTTACTATGGAAGAATTATCACACAGTCGTTTGGTCATCCAAGGTTTTAATCAAGGAGGACAACGTGCAATCGGCCTAATCCACCTAGAATTATCCATTGGAGAATTGAAAAGCAACGTCTTGTTCCACGTCATCGACGCTAAGACGACCTACAACATGTTGTTAGGACGTCCTTGGATCCATGAAAATGGAATAGTGCCATCGACCTTGCATCAATGCTTCAAGTTCTTTCAAAATGGAATAAAAAAGGTCGATGCCGATTTAAAGCCTTTTGCAGAAACCGAAGCTCATTTTGCTGATGCAAAATTTTATGCAAAAGAAGACATTTCTAGCGAGGTTCTTCCAGTTGAGATCCCGTCTATGGAAGGTAAACAAGATGAAAAGGAGCATGTTAAATTCATCGCCAAAAAGGACATCTCTTCCCCAAAGAAAGGTCCAGAACCATTCCTCTGGTATATACAATTATCACATCACAAGAATGGACAATCACCATTCGTGGAATGCCTTCAACCTACAAAAGACATGGCGAGACCTGCAAAGCTCACGATGGAGGATGTAGCCATATTGAAAGAAAATCATGTCATGCCTTTAACTTCATCCACAAATCCTTTGCCCTCGAAGCCGTTAAATGGATTCATGAGGTCTTCGCAAAGTCCGATAGAGCATAGTATTCTACCAAGTGAGCGGACGAAAGAATGGTTCGACCCAAAGGCATATAGGCTGTTAGCCAAAGCAGGCTACGATTTCTCAAAACAAGAAGACTTAGGGAAGCTAATTCCAGAAGCCACCGGGGAAAAGATGCATGGCCTTAGCAAAACACAAAGGAAAATGCGGCTTGAAGGGAATGAAATTCATATCCCAAAGACCGGATTAGGTTATACTCCCGAACAACCAGTTCAGATATGGATCAAGAAAAGAAGCGATCCTTCGAATTCCCAATACATAACGGTGGAGGTTGGCGAAAGTTCAAATCAAAGAAAAGACCATTCTTCACCCCATGTCTCAGTGTTTGATCGCATCGAGGTCTCGTCATCACGAATCACAGTGTTCGACAGGTTAAATACAACTTGTTTAACACCAAATCGGGACACTCTTGCTTGTAAATCAGTCTTTGATCAACTGGGGGCAACGAAAAGGCCTATTGATAGTCATTCTCAAAGTTCAATAAACTTTGACGTTCAAGGGGAGAAGAAAGCCAATGATAAGATTCGCAGTAGCATTCCTTCACGCATGAAACGTAACTTTACCTTGGAGATCAACACTGAAGGATCGCTCAAAGTCAAAAGACGAACGATTGTACATACAAGTCAGTCACCTGTCCATGATGAGGAAATTGAAGAGGTATCATCCTCGTTTCATATTACAATAGAAGAGGGTACATTGTCAGATGCTGAAGCAACCAATGAAGAGGTCGATGAAGCTCCTCCAGCCTTGGAAGATGGAGGACAAGCTACAGTTGATGAACTTAAAGAGATCAATTTAGGAACTGTTGAAGAACCCCGACCAACTTTCATCAGTGCGCTTCTTACCCTTGAAGAAGAAGAAGGATACCTCAAGCTCCTAGTAGAGTACAAAGATGTGTTCGCTTGGACTTACAAGGAAATGCCTGGGCTCAATCCGAGTATTGCTCTACACCATTTGGCAGTAAAGAAGGGCGTGCGCCCAGTCAAACAAGCTCAAAGACGCTTTCGGCCAGAGCTTATCCCTCAAATAGAAATCGAGGTCAATAAGCTCATTGAAGTAGGCTTCATTCGTGAAGTACAGTACCCGGAATGGATCGCTAACATCGTCCCTGTCAAAAAGAAGAATGGACAAATCCGAGTGTGCGTTGACTTTCGTGATTTGAACAATGCATGTCCCAAGGATGATTTTCCATTACCCATCACTGAGGTTATGGTTGATGCCACTACTGGTCATGAAGCTTTATCTTTCATGGATGGATCTTCGGGTTACAACCAAATTCGAATGAATCCTAAGGATGAGCAGCTTACAGCTTTCCGTACCCCTAAGGGAATTTACTGTTACAAAGTGATGCCCTTTGGACTAAAGAATGCTAGTGCTACTTATCAACGGGCCATGCAGAAGATCTTTGATAATGTACTTCATAAATACGTGGAGTGTTATGTCGATGATTTGGTGGTGAAAACAAAAAGGAGGGAAGACCATCTGGCAGATCTACGATCTGTGTTCACCCGATTGAGAAAGTATCAGCTTAAAATGAACCCCCGCAAATGCGCTTTTGGCGTAACATCTGAAAAATTTCTTGGTTTCATTGTGAGGCACCGCGGTATTGAAATTGACCAGTCCAAATTGAAACTATCCAGAAAATGCCAGAGCCCAAGAATCTACGAGAACTTAGAGGCTTGCAGGGAAAACTGGCCTACATACGACAATTTATCTCGAATTTGGCCGGTCGATGTCAACCTTTCAATAGATTGATGAAAAAGGATGTGCACTTTGAATGGGATGAGGCTTGCAGCAATGCTTTTGCACGCATCAAAACATACTTACTTAATCCTCCAGTTTTATGTGCTCCTATCCCAGGAAAGCCTTTGGTGCTGTATAATGCGGCCCAAGAAAGGTCTCTAGGTGCTCTTATGGCGCAAGAAAATAAAGAAGGGAAAGAAAGAGCCCTTTATTATCTAAATCGAACTCTCAATGGGGCTGAATTAAATTATTCTCCTATTGAAAAGATATGCCTCGCTCTTTTCTTTGCCATAGACAAACTGGAGCACTACATGCAAACATATATGGTCCGTTTGATAGCAAAGGCAGACCCAATCAAATATGTCCTCTCCAGGCCAGTGATTTCGGGTCGTATAGCTCGATGGGCAGTCTTGCTTCAGCAATATGACCTTGCATATGTTCCACAAAAAGCTGTCAAAGGACAAGTATTGGCAAATTTCTTAGCTGATCACCCAGTTCCGTCTGATTGGGAGTTCTCTGATGATTTCCCGGATGAAGATGTGTTTTACATTGAAGTAATGCCACCATGGGTGATGTTTTTTGATGGGGCTGCACGTCAAGAAGGAGCGGGGGCAGGTGTAGTGTTTGTTTCTCCACAACGGTAAATACTTCTTTACTCGTTCTCATTAAGCGAACTCTGCTCTAACAACGTGGCCGAATATCAAGCATTGATCATTGGTCTACAAAGGGCTATTGAGATGGGCATATCGCAACTTGAGATCTTGGGAGACTCCAAATTAGTTATCAACCAAATCTTGGAGTAATATGACGTCAAGAAAAAAGACCTCATCCCCTATTACAAATATGCGAAGAAGTTGCTAGCAAATTTTGAAGCCATCACATTGGAGCATATACCAAGGAAGGAGAATAGACAGGCCGATGCTTTAGCTAATTTGGCTACTGCCTTAGCATTATCCCAACAAGAAACAACCAAAGTCGCTATTTCCCAAAGGTGGGTGGTACCTCTTGTGGTTGAAGAAGAAGAGGAAGAGCAAGCCAACATCATTTCTGTATGCCTTGTCGAAAAAGAAGATTGGCGACAAGTGATCATTGAATACCTTCAACATGGAAGACTCCCGGATGATAAACGCCACAAGACCGAAATTCGGCGGAGGGCTGCTCGATTCATTTACTATAAAGACACTCTCTTCCGCCGTTCATTTGATGGATTGTTTCTCCGTTACTTAGGAGAGGAGGAGGCTAAACAAGCCTTAGAGGAGGCTCATTCTGGAATATGCGGCGCACATCAGTCAGGTCCTAAGTTACATTATAGGATCAAACGAATGAGTTACTATTGGCCTACAATGGTGCAAGATTCTATGGAATGCGCTAAGAAGTGCGAAACTTGTCAGTATCACGCAAACTTCATCCATCAACCGCCAGAACCTCTACACCTAACTGTAGCTTCTTGGCCTTTTGATGCATGGGGGCTTGATGCAATAGGGCCATTACCAAAGTCATCCGGTGGCCACTTGTACATCTTGGCCACAACTGACTACTTCTCGAAATGGGCGGAAGCTGTACCCTTTAGGGAAGTGAAGAAAGAAACGGTGGTCAATTTCATTCGAACTCACTTGATCTATCGGTATGGTGTCCCTCGGTATATCATAACTGATAATGGCAAACCATTCTACAATAGGCTGATGACAGAGCTATGTGAGAAGTTTGAATTTAAACAATAAAACTCCTCCATGTACAATGCCCCGGCAAATGGACTAGCTGAAGCGTTTAACAAAACATTTGGCAGTTTGTTGAAAAAAGTGGTATCCAAGACAAAGCGAGACTGGCATGAAAGAATCGGAGAAGCATTATAGGCATATCGAACAACATTTCGATCGCCCATTCAAGCAACACCATATTCTCTTGTCTACGGAGTGGAAGCCGTCCTTTCTTTAGAATGCCAAATCCCATCATTACGGATTGTCATTCAAGAAGGATTGACTGGAGAAGAAAATGCCAAGCTCAGGTTACAAGAATTAGAGGCACTTGATGAAAAAAGGCTCGAGGCCCAACAACGCCTTGAATGCTATCAAGCTCGTCTTTCAAGCGCATTCAATAAAAGAGTCAAACCACGATCATTCCAAGTTGGTGACTTAGTCCTCGCCATTCGAAGACCTATCATCACAACTCATCGTACAGGCAATAAGTTCACTTCAAAATGGGATGGACCTTATGTTGTGCAAGAAGTCTACACCAATGGAGCTTATAAGTTGATTGACAATGATGGTGTAAGGATCGGCCCCATCAATGGGAAGTTCCTCAAACGCTTCTATGCTTGAAAATCGAGGATTGCTCCTCGGTAAGAGCTTAAACTACCCACCATAACACTACAAGGATACATGATGTCTTCCCATTACCTTTGAAAGCGTACAAATAAAGAAAAATGAATCCCACTCTATGTCACCATTTGCGAGTGTGGCGTAGTGGTTGGATGCCTATGTCGCCCTTGAGGCCAAGGTCTCGGGTTCGATTAGTGGTGATACCCACTATGCGTAATTGGTACCCATAAAACACTGTGAGGCGTAGGGTGAGGATTACACACGTGAGTCCTCCTTTTTTGCCAAAGAAAACAAGATTGATCTAGACTTCAATGAAGTTGTCGGGTCAAACCATGTGACCGTTGCTTATGATGTACTTCCAACTCTTAAGCAGGGGGCAAACACTAACCAAGTTCACAAGTTGATCAACAATGACGATGCAAGGATCGGCCCCATCAATGGGAAGTTCCTCAAATGCTTCTATGCTTGAAAGTGTACCAATAAGGAGAAATTAATCCCACTACATGTCAATAATTGCGAGTGTGGCGTAGCGATTGGACACCCATTTCTCCCTTGAGGCCGAGGTCTCGGGTTCGATCATTGGTGATACCCACTATTACACACTGCGCCCCCTTTTTGCAAAAAACACATAAGAAAAAAAAAAATCTTTTGAACTACGTGATGACTTGATCCCTCTCAAGGGTACGTAGGCAACTTAGTATTCTTTGCTAAGTTCAATCTCGAAAAAAAAATGAAGGAACAGAAAATAAAGTCTTCTTTATTGATTAACGAAAGGAAAATAGTACAAGAGGAAAGCATGTTGACATATATGAAGGGAATTAAAACAAAAGAAATTACGACTTCCATTTCAAATCTTTCAAGCTAGAACGATTATCTTCCAGAAGGGCTCGTATCTTCTCTAAAGCCTCCATATCCTGGTCTTCAAGAACGGGGGTAGATTTGACTTCTTCAAGTTGTTCTTCTAAGTCTTGCACAACATTGTCTTGTTCAACTTGATGAGTCTTAATTTGAGACAATAATTGCTCTAACTGGATAAGCTCGTTTTCAAGTCAACCATCCTCAATCTAACAGCATCAAATTCAGTCTTCAAAGACGCTTTCTTCTGCGATGCTTCAGAAAAAAGGGATTCAACTTCAGCCTAGCGTTGAGACAAGATGACAGGACTTGGTCGTTGGTTCAGAAATTCCTTCATCTTCAAATAGTTTGCAATACCCTCGCAATATTTGTCAACATTCTCGCGCAAGTGTTGAGGGTCCACTCCAAGACTTTCAACCCCACTATAAATTTCTTGTACTTCAGCTTTTGGGAGGATGGTGTCTACGGAAAGATTCGAAAGCCTGTTTAGAAGAACATCTCCTAGCATAGAAGCCCCTTTCCTATGCACGGAAGAAATATGCGCCTTGGCTTGAAACACAAAGACTTCTGGAGGTTTAGCTGGTTGCAGGGATGGCAGAGGTGCCCTTTCTGTCTCAATCGGAAATTTGGATGACGTACCAACATCAGCAAACTCACACCTCTCGAGATCCGAACTCTTCGCAGATGGCTTTGAAATAGAAGACTTGCTATTTGAAAGAAGCTGCGCATGATTAATAGAAATCTCTACATCAACACCCTCCATTGGACTTTTCGATTGTTTCCAATTATAGCCCAGGTCGTTACCCACCTCCTCCTCAGAAATTTTACTGGCATCCTTAACTGGTACAACAAATAGACCTTTGGTGCCTTGACTGCAGGTGACTTCGATATGTCGAGATGAGTCTTTTGAATGACTATCATCTTCAAGACGACATCGTGCAAACTCTGACAAAGGCTGTGGAATGTATGGGTCTTGTAGTTCCCTCTTTCCCTTCTAAGGCTTGTTGGATGTTAGTGGCTTAACAGGGAAGGAGGCGATGTCAGCTAGGAGGTCTGTTCCTTTGGTAAAATCATTTCCGCAAACCCTTTCCCACCATTGTTTGTAGCTATGTCTGACTCGGCTTCCAAAGTCTGTGGCAAAAGCTAGAATGAATATCTTAGAATCTGTGTTGCAGCAAGTGAAGGATTGATAGAATTGGCAGAGGTCTTTTAAAGAACCGGTATGAATTTCTTCCTTCAAATCACCTGGGATGTCTTGATGAAATCCAAAGCGCCGACTGAATCTGTGAGGACTGTATGCTTCTACAATATGTTGGTCTTCACATCGAAGTGACAAGTACCCCGAGCGAAGGCTTATAAAGTAGTCGAACTTCTGAATGGATAAATGATCATTGTCAATAAAAGTCTGGTCATAGTTTTTCTTGAAAGTAGTTCGGTGCCAAAGAAAGTTGGTGGCGTTTCGTATATGTTTGTGTGTAGAGAATTCGTTGAACGAAGAGACATAGCCCACACCAGAATATTTAGTCATCAAAGCATCAGATAGTTTATCATGGGTGAGGCGATTGCTTCGGAAGAAATGACCTACCCAGGCATGAACATAATGGATGGCAAAGCTAGCTCCGGACTTGCTCGGGGTAGAAGAGGAAGAAATGGTATTAAGCCCACGATAAATGCTAGCCAATACTGGGGAAGCAAGGCCAAATGAACGACCATTAGCTATGGAACTAGCAATTTTGAAAGTGCCAGGACGGATGCTGTTCTGATCCTTGATAGGGAAGACAAATATGCACAGCCAACAGGAAAGAAGCGCCGATAAATAAGTCTCCTCCTTTAAATCACCTTCAACTTGAAGATCCACAAAGACCCCGTATTCTTTATCAAGCCATGGCCCATGCTCCTTTATCTCACCCGAGGGATTTTGACTATACTTGGGAATGGTTGTCCGTCTCGCTGGTTTTCTGGGAGTCAAATACTTGCTATTTCCTCTATACCAAAAAGTAATCCAGTCGCGAACACTTACTTTCCCTTGTTTCTTCAGCCGATTTTGAAGATGATGATACGCTAGGAAGAGGTAGCGACAGCTGTACGGCAGATAGGGTCGTCCTTGGTCATTGATTCCATCTAGCTCTTGTGCATTGGGTACTACTTCATCATAAAATGCACCGGTACAAGGAAGTCCACCGAGAATGGAAAGATCCCATAGTGTGATGGAAATTTCCCCAACGGAGGTATGGAGGGTATTAGTGGACGGACTCCAACACTCACAAAATGCTTTCATGAGGTTCTCATCATAATCATATGTGAACAAGGAAGCAAAGACCGCACTGTAGAGGTGGGTCACATCAAGGAGCTGTTTACACCGGCTGAGCACATCTTCTAGCCAATCCCAATAAAGGAAGAAGTAAGAAGATCCTCCATTCACGTTAAAGGAAAAATCCCAATCCGCACGTTTGGCAATTATCTCTCGTCCCAAAGTATTGTACGGCTTTGATTTAGCAACATTTTTGTGATGCGAGGCAAGAAGGATAGTTGTTTCCAAGTTAGAGCCGCCATTAGAAGGAACAACCTGTGACCATTTTGGCAAATTGAGAGGATAAGAGTTACGACCCCATTTCTCTGAAAATTTTCCAATTGTGGGCGGACGAACAATCAAGGTCGTAGGCTTCGCATCCTTGTCACCTTTCTTCTTATAAATAAACAAGGCTGGTTCTTCACCAATTTTCGAATCCTTAAAAAAGAGCATCATGATAGCTGTGTACTAAAAAAAAAAAAAAATCAAATAATAGAAAATAAATTAATTAATTAAAAAAAAGGGGGGGGGGTGGGCATGGTTTCTCCATACAGAGTATTATGTTACTATAGAGTATTCTGTTATTAGAGATTACGTTTGTACGAGTTAGTGCATGTCCTGAGTGGCTTTATATAGAGATCCATAGAAGCTAGCAGACAAAACGAAAAACACATGTAAAAAAAGTTAAAAGTGCCATATTTTCAAAGGGTGACGTACCCATTTGAAAAATCAAAAATGTAAAAGCCCATAAATGTATCATGCTGTCAGAAAGAAAAAAATTACACTAGACCTCGGAAATTATGACACTAGACTGTGAATGAAGTCCTAGACCGACAAAGGGAAGCTTCTTGTTCTACTGTGTCACCAACTCCTTTGTGAACAGAAGAGACACTCAGTGGTTACTCTAGAACCACTCCCTGCTTGGATTGTCAAACGTTGTCAGAACGGCCACCATCAATGTAGACCAAGGTGCCAACAAGTCCAGCAATGCTTGCAGTCTCCCATCCTAGACCGACGAAGGGAAGCTTCTTGTTCTACTGTGTCACCAACTCCTTGAGGACAACAGAGACACTCAGTGGTTACTCTGGAACCACTCCCTGCCTGGATTGTCAAGCGTTGTCAGAATGGCCCCCGCCAAAGTAGACCAAGGTGGTAACAAATCCAACAATGTGTGCGGACTCCATTTTGGATTTCTAAAGTTTCTGACAAGATTTCACAAAGAAATCAACCCACAGAAATCTTCTAAGGACTTTGGTGTACAAAACCCAGAAAAATCTTCAGCAGCGGAGCCACCACGAACCGCCACAAACTCCCAAACGTTTCGCGAAGTTTTTCGTTCAAATCTGCACAAATCTGAGAAAATCTTCACAAAACAGGTGTCACCACTAGATCCATCGGCCCACGATCTACAGAACCCAAAAATTTCAAGCCCAGAAACGGCCGCATCCGCCTCCATGCGCCGCCACAAACTCACAACGACCCGTGGCCTAATCCTTCAAATCTGTGCAAATCTGCCCATGATTTTGGAAATTTGACTGAACCATGGTCTTTTACGGCTTTAGATCAACAAAGCCCGAAAATTTCAGGCCCAAAAGCCCAAGCACGCGCCGCCAAAAGATTCGGCGGGCGGCCTTCAGTCCCACGCGCTGATGAGGACCTCTAGAGCTCGCACGTGCCACACGTGTCGCATGTGCCACACGCGTCCTAGCACTGTGACGTCATGGATGACGTCATCCACTTCTGACCCGTTTGTCCAGATTCGACCTGGACCGACCCGAAAATTTGACCCGGTCCGAACCGCCTCAAAAAAAAAAAAAAAGTGCTTTGACCAAGTAGACTTTTGACCTTGACCAAAAAATCAAAATTTTCAAAACGGACCTGTCCCACTCGATTTTTCGAGTATATTCCGATTTTGGGACCTGTTTCTTCATTCGAAGCTGCAAACGTCCAATTTCCAAAAAAGGTTGACTTTTGTGCAAATGTTGACCAGAAAGTCAAAATTTGAAATACGGACCTGTCCCACTCAATTTTTCAAGTACATTCCGATTTTGGGACCCGTTTCTTCATTCGAAGCTCAAAAATTGTGCAAACGTTCAATTTCCAAAAAACAAAAGAGTTGACTTTTGTGCAAATGTTGACCAAATGTCAAAATCTTTGAGATGGACCTATCTTGCTCAATTTTTCGAGTACATTCTGATTTTGGAGTCCGTTCCGTCATTTGAGACTTGAAAATTGCAAAACTGACTCAATTCCAAGTGTTCAAAACTTAGGCCTTCAAGATCAAAATTTGAGATTCATCCATTTAATTGGGATCCCCGTAGGGTTATTCTCCAGATTTCATCAAGACTTGCCTTTCAAAGTACAAATGAACTCTCACAAGTGTGTCTTAAAATTACACTAGGTCATTAGTTCAATCTGCTATTCCTGTTCAGTGCCTACCAGTCTCCAATTTACCATTCCTGTTCGGTGCCTACCATTCCCACCTACCATTTCCACCTACCGTTCCCACCTACCATTCTCACCAAAAATTCTCAACTACCATTCTTAACTACCTACCTACCATTCTTCATCTCTCTACTATAAATAGGAGGGCCGGGTTCATCAAAAATTCATCCAAAAAAAAAAAAACACTGAATCATGAAATGAAGATTTGCCTCTTTCAGATTTTCAAATCCTCATTTTCACAACCATTTCTCATTATGACCTCATCATTCTCAACACCTAGCAACCGATTTTGCTTCATAATCGGTTTGAGATCAACCCTCCCATGGGTTGGTCGAAACCCTATTTACAACATCATTGCAGTTTTGAGATCCAAACAAATTTTGTTTCTCCACTTAACAACCACCTTTGTCCATAAAATTACTCGTAACAAGGCCTGCATCGCCCTCCCATGCTTCTGTGGACTTGGTTGGCCAGGAAATCCAAGTCCAGCGGACACACCTGTTCCTAACCTCAGGGCTCCTGTAGTCTCTTTCCAATTGCTTGGTCTTCCAGCAGAAGCAGTGGTTCGGAACAAACAGCAACTTGTCTGGTTTCCAAACCAGGTTCACAAGTTAGCTCCATCTTTCATTTTTTCTGTGCTTTTCCAACAAGTGGCAGTAGATGAAGATGGTAAAAAGTGTTGGGGTATCCTACAAATTGTTTTCCATCCAACACTTAAAACAACCTCCAAGGCGCCAGCTCATCAGAATTCAGCCTTTGGTGCCGGTAAATGGTCATCAAAACTTTATTCCATGTCCCCACTACTACGGGATCCAAAGGTCATCGTTGCTAGTACCTCAAAACTCATTTTCTGAAATTACTCCAACTTAAAATCAGCTTGAAGAATTTCAGAAAGTACTCTTCTGAAATTATTTCAACTTAACGTCCGTCAGCATGGTCCCATTACACAGGCACATTCAATTACTTGCTGTCGGACCTCATTCAGCATACAATCAGTCCCATATCCAAAGTTGTACTTCCCATAAACATCTACACCAGAAGGGTCCCAGCATACAGGGCCAGCACCATGGTGGTGTATGCTTTGCTCATTTGCTTTGCTCCATCTCCATCTTCTTCGTTGCCACTACCAACATACCCAGAATACATAAGCTTCTGAAATTGCTTCAACTTAACTTGAGTGATACAATTACGCAGGCGCATTCAACCACTTTCCCACCTGTCCTCGTTGTAATCCAAAGCGTGATCTTCTGAAATAACTTCACCAGAAGTTCTTAAGAAAACGAGGCTAGCTCCATGACCCTGCATGCTGTATCCAGCCACCATTCTCTCATCTTCCCCATCTTCAACATCTTGTGATCGCCACCAACGATCCAAAATACTCTTTTGAAAGTACTTCAACTTAATCTCTGCTAAGAAGGCTCCATCACACAAGTACGTTCAAATACTTGCAGACCCCTTTTCCGGTCTCATCAAAGCCTTTCATATGGGTGGGTCTACTCTTCGGAAATTATCTCATCCTTCTGAAAGCTCCACCACCTTCAACGGCTCCACTACCTTCAACTACTTCACTTAAAGAGTCAAGTACCAAAAATCCATTTTTTCGAAACTCATTCCCACACCACACTCCAAGACTGTGTGCGTGAACGAGTCTCGAGGGGGCATTTGTAGAAAGGAAAAATTCCCGACCTATCACAAGCTGACACGTCACATTATCAAGTCCACAAAATACAGCCAATTACAGAGCACCATGTATTGCTGCTAGGTTTTGCTCTCACTATTCAGAAGCCAATAGAAATTTGCCAAGTGTCATGCAAGAACCAATCACGCATCAGCGCACGTGTAAGCGATGACTCAAGCAGCCTCGCACGTGTAAGCGATGACTCAAGCAGTCCAGCACGTGTAAGCGATGACACAAGCGAACCAATCAGACTGTGACATGTGTCACCAATCAAGTTCTGCCACGTGTCGCTCACCCACCCCAAAACTCCTATAAATAGAAGCCTTCCTGAGACATTTAGGAGGACCACAATTCAGAAGTGAAAAAAAGCTCTGCGAAGATCAAGCCCCAAAGCCTTCGAGAACTTTAAGAACTTCAACCCCAAAATCGAAGAACATTCGAAGCAGAATCATCCAGATTATCTGCCTAGATCCTAAAGTTCACGGGAATCAAGCCAAAAGTGTCCGAAAACATCAACAAATCACAAATCATTGAAGCTCAACGGATTCAAGCCTCTAAAGCTCCGAAAAACTTCCACCACAAACCTTCGAAGACGAAGAACACACGAAGAACGCGAAGAACAAAGAATTTCTAAACAAGCTCATACCCAGAGATTCATTGTAATTCCGTTTCGGTAGTCTTCGATTCATCCCTCAACCAAATTGAAGGGTATTTTGTGTTCAAGTCAAAACCATGTTACCACAAATCTAATCAATAAGTTTTGCAAGGAGATCGAATCAGAGGATCACTCTTTTGTAATTTCAGAGAATTGTACCACACAATCATTAATACAAATTCGCATTTGTGAAACTATTTTACTTGTTTGATTTATTTCAAACTAGAAATTTAGTCGCTTACACGTGTTGGTTGACTTTCTGTAAGGGTTTTCATTTATCTTTTGCTTCAATTCATTGATATTTATTATCGTGTTTTATATTTTATATATATATATATATATATATATATATTATTACCGTGGAAAGTTTTTGTGTGTGCACTATATTAATTTTGAGAAGTTATTTTGTGATTGAATTGGGATAATTTTTTTAAGTTCTAATACTAGTTGTTCGCGATGCGCATAAGTAAAATTGCGTAAAGGGAAATTTGTTTCAGACGATAATACTTTCAAAAATTAACTGCTTGCATATATCATTTGGAATACATGAAGAAATAGCTATAACTGTTTGCACCGTTTGATATTCTTTTTCAAAGTTCTCTTTTAGTTTTAGATTACTTGTTTTTAGTTGAAAATAGGAAATTAGTTTGGTGTGTTCTATAAACTTCGGTTTCTATGTGTTTAAAATTTGTTGAATTTTGAGGATTTATTTTAACAGATCGAAATGTCTACCGAAGGTGTTAATGTGGTGAATCCCGTTGCAGCGCTAGTCGCTATTCCTGTTTCTGTTCCCATTAAACATGGAGAAAAGTCAGAAAGATTCAATGGAAATGAGTTTAAAAGATGGCAACAAAATATGCAATTTTATCTATCAATAGTGAATTGCCCTAGGGGAAAAAGCATAACTCTTGAAAGATAGATAAATACCCTTTAAACAACATTTGTTAACTTTCACTTTTTAAAATCCTAAAAATAACTCTTGAAAGATAGAGAGTGGTGCTTTCTTACTTTTTAACTAAAAAAAGATTAGTAATTATTAGTGATAAGGAGTATAGCATCTAGGTCAAATCTTCTGGATAATTTTTGTATCCTCATACTTTTTTTCTCTGAAGGAAGTTTCTTTATGAGGCCTTGTGCTGTCAAATGTGGACTAACGTAGACATACTTGCTTACACAGCAGTTCGAAAACCAACAACCAGGGACGGAGCCACTCATTGGCCCCCTAATTCTAAGTCCTTGCTCCGTTTCTGCTTGTAGTTGTCAGTGGGTGGCAGAGGCAGAGCTAGAAATTTTCCTTTGGATGGGCTGGCCAAGACTGAATGATCATGTGTGTGTGTAACCCACTCATCGCTACACAAATGAATTTTCAAACATCAACTTCAACATTTGCTTCTCCAAATGTCAAACACAAAGACAAATTTGTTAATTTTGGCATGTGTATGAGATTTTTCAAATAAGATTAGTGGTATCATGTATTGGACAACGAAGATTTATGCATCTAATCTAGCACTAAATGATCTAGCACTAAATGTGTTTGTCATACCAAATCTTACTTAAATATGGTTGTTTTAGTACGTTAGTATGAAATACTAAATAAAAATAATGAATATAGACTATCGATTGGATTAATAAATAAAAGGAAGAAAAAAAATCGCCATCCATAATATAAATAAATAGAAATGGAGGTAAAATAGAAATGAAAAAGGAAAATAAGAAATGGAGGAGTTGAGAGATTAAGGAACACTTTCACTGTGAGTGATGAGGTAGATGAAAAATACAAATTGAAAAGGTAAAGTAAGTTACAGCCCAATAGTAGAACTTATGAAAGTTGGGCTTGTGTAATAACGTGACGTGTATGGGAGGAGAGATGGAGCGAGAGACTAATAAAAGGTCAACATAGTTGAATAAATTTAACGCTCTGTTTATTTCAGCTTTAACGTTTTCTGGAAAATGGTTCATTTTCCAAAAAGCATTTTCTAGAAAACAGTCTTATTTTCCAGTGTTTGGTAACGACCTTGAAAATACGCTTGAGAATGTTTTCTGGTATTTGGTATGCAATTTTTTTTTAAAAATATTTCTTGTATAATTTAAAATATGTATATTATGTAAACTAACTAATGTAATCATTATAAATAAAAAACCAAGAATGAATTTGGTTTTCATACTAATTAATCTAAAATTTTGACAATAGATACAATCAAAATTAATTAGTTGTCAAATTTCATGATCTCTATCACTCATCTTGCTCATATATATAGAAAGTAACGTACGTACACACACACACACATATCAACCATTTGTCTACTATGGTCAACCACAAGTCTTCAATATTACTCTAAATTATGTATTTACATAATGTACTACATAATATATCATTACTACAGAGTATCTGCCAACAAAAAATGTATTTTCCAACAAATGCAATTCTCTTAAACAATTATCATTCATTATATAACAATATTATTAGTCCACGGTAAAGATTGTCCCATGTAAAAGCAATTTAGAGCAATATAGGTACTATGTTTAAAATTTTCATTTTTTACTTCTTTCATTCTTTCTTCTTCTTCTTCTATTATTATTATTATTTTTTTTTTTTGCACTTTATGTACAAAAAAAAAAGTAACTTCTGCCTGGAATCCATCAAATCGAAAATTTCTTAGAGAAAAAAGAAAATCGAGCTTGAAATTCAAAGCAAAGAATTGGGATTTTGGTAGAGAGGAATAAAATAATTACCGCTGAAAATTTGTTCTCCTTTGCAAGTTGGAGCTATTGATCGATCAGTGAAGTAAAGAAAAATCTAATTAGAGAATTGTGTTACAGAGGGGAAGAGAAACATGGAGAAAAGAGATAAGATAGACAGTTAAAGAGAGAGATCTATGGGAAGAGGAGAGACCAGAGTTAGTGACTGTGAGGGTGTGAGGAAAGAAAAAGTAAAGGGAAGAGAGAAAAAGTGAGAAAACTTACCATGAGTGAGAGAAGGCGCCAAAAAATTATGTTTCCCACGGATATAGACGAAAATAATATTTATAGGAGTTGCAACGCATGAGAGAAAGATTGTTTTCCAAAAAAAAAAATTGGAAAACAGCTTATAAAAAATAAGTCTTATTTTTATTAGAGTTTTTCATTGACCAAAAATAGTTTTCCATTGACCAAATTTTTTTTTGTGCTATCAAACACTAAAAAATATAAAAAACTATCTTTATAGAAGGTTTTCAGCGAAACAAACATAGCGTTAAATGAAACAAGGAGACCAAAATTCATTTATTGCGCATAAAAAAAAAAGTTTCATTTATTGAAGGGGACAACTCTGACTAAAATTCTTTAGGGCCTATTGGCGGATAGTTAAAGACTTGTAGTATTGTACTGTTTCAGCGACTGCTTTTTCAATAATGCAGACTCAGTCTACCAGGAGAGCACAGCTCTCTTCTACTTCTTTATATATTCGGACCACAACCAAGTGTATTTCAATTACTGAACTTGGTTTATGCAAGTGGTAGTACGTAGTAGCTATTGCCTATTTGTTGAAGAAAGAAATTAATGGCAGTAAGTGTGAAGAGGATAAAGCTGGGTTCACAGGGACTGGAGGTTTCAGCACAGGGTCTGGGCTGCATGGGAATGTCCACCTATGGTCCTCCAAAGCCCGATGATTGATGAAGACACGATCACTCTCATCCACCTCGCCGTTGACAATGGAGTCACCTTCCTTGACACCTCCGACATCTACGGCCCCTTCACCAATGAAATACTCCTCGGAAAGGTAGTACTACTCTACTACTCACAAATGGGTCACTCTGTCTTTGGTATTCCTAGTTTTCATTTTCAATTAGTCACAAAAAATTTTACAATTGCCGAAGTAATAAGTTGATATTAGTAAATAAAAAAGAATGTTAATCGTGAGTTTAGATGAGAACTAATAAAAATTAACCAACTCAACCCTTTATTAAAAATGTTGTGAAAATGGTTGTATACATAATAGTATTATGAATTTTGTTAATGTGTACTATGAGGACATACAATAATTAGCATTTTTAATTTCTGAGAAAATATTTTCAAAAATAGATGACAATCATTTTTGGAAAAATAATTTATCGGAAATTGAAAAAGTATTAACAGTTTTTTCAATTTCTAAGAAAATATTTTCAAAAATAGATGACTTAATGTGTGCTCGGGCATACATTAACCGAACCCTAGTAATATTACTCTTTTGTTTTATATGATAGGGTGGTTGCACTTGCAGGCTTTGAAGGGAGGGGTAAGAGAGAGGGTGCAATTGGCTACTAAGTTCGGCATTAGATTTGCGGATGGGAAGTATGAAGTCTGTGGCGATCCAGCATATGTGAGAGCAGCTTGTGAAGACAGCTTGAAGCGCCTTGATATCAATTGTATTGATCTATAGTACCAGCACCGTATTGACAACCGCGTTCCCATTGAAGTCACGGTTAGTATAGCTTAATATATACACAACATGCTTGCAATATAAATTTAACTCCCACAACTATATCTAAGCTTTGTTGTCATATGAATATAATTGCAATTACCTTGAGAGCTAAAAGCTAACCAATTTAGGAGCTCCTCATTTGTTTTTTTTTTTGCTAAAATCCTCATTTGCTTTTTGGTTGTACTTCAATCAGTGCAATAGAGGGAGTCAATGTAATGAGTTTTATTTGTTTTAATGAATTGATCTTGTTAAATCATTGTCTTTATGGACTTAATTTCATGACAAATTTTATGTTTTTTTATTATCTCTTTATTATGTATTCTTTGAGATTAATTATATTTAGGGTAAAATGTACTTAAGCATAGTCAAACCTTGGTCAAAGTTGCATTCTGCAACTTGTTCATGACCTGCACAACTTGCGAGTTACGTGTGGCAGCCAAAGTTGGAAGCTTTGTTAAAATGTTTATCGCAACCAGTTCGTGACCTAGACAAGTCATGAACAACATGTCGATAGAACTTCTTAACATGCTGTCTTGTCTTCCAACTTTATCAAATAAGCTAAGAAACACACCCTACACATGCTAGACGTGGGAATCAGTTGTTGCTAAGTATATGATTATGTGCTAAAATCGTCAGTGAGTTATAAGCTTTAAGTTGCTTCAATGGGTACCTGTGGAATAAAAACAAATGGACCAAACAGAAAGTATCGGTGTGATACCAGCCAAAAACTCTCCGAAAGTCAAATTACCGAATAAGAAATTTCTAAGAACTGTATAGTGAGAGAACTAGAGAGTTTCTGCGTACCTGAGAAAAGAGGAGGTCTGGTGTTTATATAGTGATGAGTGGCGAATCAGGATCCCTTCCTAGTAGGGGAGATTTGATACCTAGTGTTTCCAAGATTTTAGGGTATATTTCCTTATGAGGGAGATACGGATCAGTAGTGGGCTTTTGTGTGTGTTACGCAAGATATTTCCTTATATGAGTAATCGTGAGGATCATGACGCTGGATCCGTCGGCTTTCTCTTCCATTAGTCTAGGGTCGTCTACTACTTCAATAAGGGCTTTGTTAGTTAGTGCAAGGGTCGCACCCATCAGTCCTTGGAGAGAGAGAGAGAGAGACCTGTCACTTAAAGAGTCCGTTCGTTTCTGTAGAGCCAACAACTCTACAGGGTCGTCAGCTTACGTAGGCGTTTGTTTGATTAAAAACATCCCTATCAGTGTGTGTATATATATATATATATATATATATATATATTGAGAGTAATTTTAAAAATCACATCCATTCGTTGCGTTGAGAAGAGAGATAGAGCCTTAGAGTCATCCTTCACTCTTCTTCTCCATTTCTCTCACTATTGTTACAATAACCTTGAGAGAAATTTATAACCTTCACCTCCTTCATCAAATAGAGAGTGTTGTGCGTTGTTTAAGGGAATGTAAACCATTGGAGCTTAGTTCAAATCCAAATCTTCTTGGTGCAGGGCTTTTTGCTGGTGGTTCAACGGTGGCATTTTGAAGAAAGAGCTCAGTCAAGTCGGTTACTAGCAGAAGCTTGGAGGACTTGTGTACTTAGGAGGATATGGGCCTGGAGAGTTCATAGTCTTTTATGTACTAAAACTATTCTTACCAGTGGAGATTACAACTGCAGAGCCGGCGGAGAAGTTTTTCATCGGATGCTTTGGTTTCCTTTTCGAAAACACTTCTTGATACATTCGTGTGGTTTGCCATTTATCATTCTGCTTATTTCGTGTTGCTTATATTTATGCCTTAGCTTGATTATAAGCATGCAATATGAAATTCGGCTATTCATGTAAACTTGGCTTTAATCCTAGATTCCTAGTTTAGGACTAATTAAGTATTTAGTCGTAAAAATAGATTATGGGTTCTAAATAAGTGCTAGGTTGTTAGCATCTAGAGAATTTCAAAACCAAATGAAGGATATGATGGCTAATAGATTTAGCTTCATGCTTGACTCTAAGTGATAACCATTATTCAATTCTTTATAGTAATTAGTTACAGGGTGATTGAATAAAAAACAGGAAACTAGTACCTATCATTTATATTATTATTTAACCATGATCCCAAGATGTCATGCTTGTGAGGCTTTTGAGATAATGATATGCAAGTGTTAAAATTCGGCATATATTGTAATTTAATTAGTCTAATTACATATCAAATATACTGTTATTGCTACTTGATTATTTTGCACCTATCCTTCGTAGCGAGCTTAGTTGCCACGTACATTTGTTGCCACTATTGTTTTGTTGCTTTATGTGACCCAATCTGCATGTTTTATAATCTTGCTACTGAGCATCCTCTAATTGTTTTCTCCTATATATTAAAAAGATTGGAGAACTCAAGAAACTAGTTGAAGAGGGCAAAATCAAGTACATAGGTCTATCCGAGGCCTCTGCTTCGACAATCAGAAGGGCACACGTGGTTCATCCCATAACAGCTGTGCAGCTAGAGTGGTCTTTGTGGGCTAGAGACGTGGAGGAAGAAATAATTCCCACTTGCAGGTGAGGTTTCAATTACAGCTGCTTTAATTTTAAGTAAAGAATAATTGAGAACCAAAAATTTAATTTGTCCAACTAATTGTGCAGGGAACTAGGCATTGGGATTGTAGCATACAGTCCTCTAGGACGAGGGTTCTCTTCATCTGGATCTAAGTTTGTTGAAAATCTGTCGGATAATGACTACTGAAAGGTTTGTAATTGTAGCTCCACAACCCAAATGTTAATTTTCAAAAAGAGATGCACAAATGCATTGAGATTAACAGTTTTATAGCATCATCATTGCATTTATGAATATTGCGAGCTCACTTGGCTCATAGGGTGATTGACCTTGCAAAGGTCAATCTATACTATACGCTTTCCATATTTCTTATAATGAACTAATATAGTAGTCAACATTCTATTCAAAAGTTGACTTGTGCCCAACATTTTCTTTAATAGATGCAGTGTGTATCCGAGTAATCTAATTTATCTGATCAAATGATTTTTGTAGCCAAAATGTTTTGCTGAAATTTTCACAATACTGCAGACTTCAAGTATTCATTGTAAATTTGTTAGTGTAGCCCAGCTACCTCATTTTTCATACAGCCAATCAGAACATTTGGTTCCTTTCAATAATGGTTTTTTTTTTTTTAATCGCTTTGTAGATCAGTTTTTCTGAAATAGAAGAAATTTCTGGCTGCTGATTTTCCCATCAACTCCTTTTCGTTTTACAGGAAACTATTTTTATGTAATGGTTATGGTCTAATTTGTTTGCTGCTATTTTGTTGTTGCTCAAAAGAGTGTAGAATTATGTTAAACTGTATATTCATCATTGCCTTTATGATTTTCACTACCTTAAGATTAATTATAGTGATTTAAGTCTTGGTGCTATAAGTATTTTATAGTGTACGATTATCATCAGCTCTATGAATGAGTGACTCTGTCTCCATGAAATTTTCCTCGGTTTAATGATTTCAATCTTAATGCTGATTTATGTATTCCCACTGCTTGCAGTCCCTACCCAGGTTCCAACCCGAAAATTTGGAGCATAACAAAATCATATTTGAGCGTGTTAATGAAATGGCAACAAGGAAGGGCTGCACCCCATCGCAGCTAGCGCTGGCCTGGGTTCATCACCAAGGGAAGGACGTGTGTCCCATACCTGGAACCACCAAGATTGAAAACTTCAACCAAAACATTGGAGCTCTCTGTCAAACTGACACCAGAAGAAATGGCTGAACTTGAATTGTTTGCTTCGGAGGATATTGTGAAGGGTGAAAGATATAATAATGACATTACAACTTGGAAGGATTCTGAATCTCCGCCACTTTCTTCATAGAAAGCTGCATAAACACAAGTCTTTTGCTTTGTATCAATAAGGACAGTGAGTTTCATGGACTACTGTTAATTGAAGTGTGTTGAGTTTAGTCGAGTTCTTGAATCTTGATTGCTTAAAGAAACAGTGGGTTCTGCTGACAATATAGGACAGAATCTCCAATTTAAATATTGTAATATATTAATTTTGGTATTTAATTTGTAATTTTCATTATTTTAGGTTTAAGGTTATTATTTTCTTGTTTTTAGGTGCTTTTAATAATTTTTTAGATCAAATTTGGTTCTTGTTAGGGTTAAATATCAATTAGGAGTTATTTTAGAATATATTCTCTTGTCTGTCAAGTTTTACAGGACCTTTAATAGGCTCCTAAGTCTGTACACGTTTTTTAACAATTATTCAATCAATAAAATTTAAACTATTGCCTTTCTATTTTTTGGTGGATTCCATAACTTTTCTCCTTTTGGATTCAAGGAACCCTCATGGATTCGAGATTATTTTCAGAAGCAAACGTACTTCGTTTCTTATATTCTAGAGGTAGGCTTTGCTTCTTGACTTTTCCGCATCCTGCATCAGTTGGTATCAGAGCCTTGACTTATCCTGGTTTGGTGTCTGACGTATGAGACGGTAGCAATTCCGGTGACAGACAACTTAGCAAGTATTACGTGACGTATAGCTATCACTCACAAATATCTTTGCTAAGATGCCGTCGTTGGAGCATGGAAACAATAGGCATAACTATTGCGGAGACATAACTCATGAGCAACTTATTGATAAGAAAATTTCATATAGACCTTATAAAAGAATTGCAAGTTTTAATGGTTATTTTTATAAAGAAGATTTTCTTGATTAGTTACTTAGGGTCTATTTGGATATAACTTATTTTTGCTGAAACTGAAAACTGAAACTGAAAACACTGTAGCGAAATAATTTTTAAATATGTAAATAGTACTGTGGGACCCATTTTTAATAAAAAAAGTTGCTGAAAAGTGTAATTTGTGGGACCCGTGAACAGTGCATGGGTACACTGTTCACAGTTGACTTGTCAACAATTGTGGGCTGAACAACAAAAAAAAAAAAAAAAGAGAGAGAGAGAAAAACGCAGATTACAAAACACAAACACCAAATTAATTTGAATCCAAACGGGTACTTAATCTAGAGGACCTATTTGACTTTAAGAGTATTTATTATGAGAGAAAAGTTGGACTTGTTTTGTATAAACTTAGTGAGCATGCTTTATGTTGGTGGGAACGAGTACAATTTGATAGAATCCAACAAGGTAAAGACAAAATCCGTTCATGGACAAGGATGAAAAGATGTTTGCTATCAAATTTTATCCTTTGGATTGCAAAGAAATCTTGTTGTATACAATACAAGATTATTATTGGCCAAGAAGTTCACACTTGAATTATTTTAAAGAGCCATATATTCCACCACTAAGAGAAGAATTACATGTTGAAGAAAATACTTTTCTTGAAGAATATGTAGAAGTCAAAGAAGAAAATATAGATATTTTTGAGGAAATTAGTGAAGGCCTTGTTATGGAAGAAGAACCTAAAATCAAGATTGTGGAGGAGATTAATGAAGACCCTATTATAGAGAAAAAAAAATTAGGTCGAGATAATAAAAACCATTAAAGAAGAAATTATAAAGGAAGTTGTCAACGATCTCGATGAAGTCAAGTTAGATGATTGCAATGTTCAAGCTCCTATTATGTTGGTGGGAGACATCGAAATAAAGTTTATTGATTTTATTAGGGTGGAAAGATTTGATTTGATTATTGACTATTATTTGGTGAATATTGTTAATTGCATGAAGATCAAGGGACAAGAAGTTCAAGTTGCTCAATTGATGGCTTTCAAGTTTGGCAAAAAGACAAAGAAGATAAAGTATTTAAAGTATTTGTTCTCTTGGCATGGAAGATTTCAGATTTTAAAGATGAACTCGAGAACGAGTTTGTTTCAAGTGGAAGGGTTTGACGTAGGACAAAATCTACAATTTATATATTATAATTTATTAATTTTGGTATTTAATTTGTAATTTTCGTTATTTTAGGTTTAGGATTATTATTTCCTCGTTTTTAGGTGCTTTTAATACTTTTTAAGTCAAATTTGGTTCATGTTATGATTGAGTATCAATTAAGAGTTATTTTAGAATATATTTTTTTATCTGTCAAGTTTTACAAAGCCCTTTTGTCTTTCTATTTTTTGGTGGATTCCAAACTCTTTCTTCTTGTGGATTCAAATAACTTCCGTGGATTTGAGGTTATTTTCAGAAGTAAACGTGTTTTGTTTCTTGTTTTTTAGAGGTAGACGTGTTCTGCTTCTTGATGGTTCTACATCCCGCATCAGCTGAAAAGTTTTATTTTATTTTATTTTGGTCAGTAAAGTCGAAATGTTATAAAATCAGAACCTAAAATGTCTTTGCATAAACACGCAATATGGCTAAATTTAGACCCACCTCACCTCCAGCAAACACTTGCAAAGTTGGCAGATCGACCTTACCAAGTGCCAAACTGCCAAACAATATAGCCTATGGTGCCTTGGTTTGAATCAAGTTGGCTTTTGCGCAAGCTTTTTGAACTTTTATAACACATGGAGGTTGTTTATTATGGAACCGTTGTACTGATCATTTGTGGCATCTATAGCCCTCAAACTGGCTGACAAATGTTAGTGATGATATACTAAGATATAACAAAATCACACAAAATTAAAAATTGAAGCAAAACAAAAATTGGATATACATAATATAGAAAAAATTACACGACATAAATTGGACTGAGGCATGACACTTGCTCTCTTTAAGGAGATTCAAGCCCTCGATTGACAAAGCTTTTTATCTATGCAAACCTTCTCTAACTTGTCTTCTCCTGGATACAACATCCCAACAATATTGTATGACCTGAACAACTTCTGCACAAGGTGTTGAAATGTTGAGTCTATAAACAAATTTTCAAATTCATATTCAATTTAATATAAGTTTAGACTTTTGTCTCTTTATTTTTTGGTAGATTCCAAACTATCTTTTCTTGTGGATTTAAGTAACCCTTGTGAATTCAAAAAACTCTTGTAGATTGGAGGTTATTTTTTAAAAGTAAACGTATTTTATTTTTTATTATTTTCTAGACATAGACATATTCAGTTTCTTGATGCTTTTGTACCCTACATCAGTTGAGAGTTGAGTTTAGGTTTTGAAGTAAAAGATCCTCTAGATTGTGCTCTATATTGTGTGCATGGGATGGATGCTAAAGAGGAAAAGAAAAGGTCTTTCTCTAGGTTTTTATTTTTTATTTTTTTATTTTATTTGGTTTTTTTATTCAATAATATGGTTTAGGGTTTTTATTTGATGGTTATGATAGGAAGAAAATATTTGATTGCTGATGTTTTTGTTGAAAACTCCAAAAAAAACAACCAATTGAATAGGAAAAAGCTAATAGGTAAAAATTCTCCATTTTTCTTTGGTTTGCCGCGCGGTAGTTGGAATAGCAAATCCACATGATTTCCTGACATGGCCCTTACCTGATGTGATCTTTGGGGCCCAAGATCTTGGTATCCTGCCACGTGGAAAGCAGCTGTCATATTCCAAATGTTTGATGAGTATCTATTTTTATTTTAGTATCTATTTGGCATCAACTCTTTTTTTTTTTTTTTTTGTTTTAATTGAAATTGTATTGATATATACTTATACTTTTAAAAAGGGTTTAAAAAAACAGTAAGCTTTTAAAAAGATGTACTAAAAGGTAAAAGCCATACAAAAGGTTGTGGGCAAAGGGACTAACTCGAGCCCAGCACTAGGGAGGAGAGGGCTCTTGTGTGGGGTCCAATTGTCCCTATTTTCACATTACTAGTTTTGATAAACGTGCAAGGCACGTGAAAAACACTAGAACACTATCAAAGAATGCTCATAGTAATTCTATCATGGGTTGCTTTAATTAAAAGCAAAATTGATCTTAAACATTTACAATGAGAAACAAAAATCTATTAGCAACAATTATTTTAAAGAGCATTCTATTATGCAATGCTAAAAGCAAAATCTTGAGTCTACAATTTGTATTTTTAGATGAGAGCCATCCATTATATCTCTACCAGCACAAAGTGTTCAGCCACTACATTTCAAAGAAATATAAACAAATATAAGTTAATTATCCATAAATGTAAGACGTAAAAGGAACCTAAATGACAATGACATTTTGCCTTTGTCTTATTTATTAAAAAAATATATTTTACCATCATCTCATAAAAGTAATATATGACCATTTTCTCAATATTCACATGGAATATGCAATATAAAAATCTACAACAATAACAAAGCCTTAATTCCAAATTTTGGAATCAGTTATGGATCCTCAAAAAATTAGTTAGGGTTAGCTATGAAGATAAACTATCAAACAATGTTCATATTGCTAAACAAAAATTAAAGGTAGATGTGTCATCCTGATCAAGATCAATTAAGGTAGTGTCTAATTTTATGAAGAAACCTAAGAGTTTCTCCAACACATCCTCAATGAGCATCCATTTTTACATGCACAAAGTCCAAATTTTTAGCACAAGAGAACCATTTTCACAAATAAAATAAATTAGCGTCCCAAAAAAAAAGTTTCAAAATATTCAGATCTATTACCAAATCCATGGTTACCTTCAACATAGCCACCAATACTTCAGCCTTGTCCCCATCACTTCCTCCCCAAAGCTCTCTATCACACTCTAATTAAGTTTCTATCAACACAGAATTACTCATAGATCAGAATCCACTAAAGAGCTTAAAGATTACTTATCCAAGTTAATTTTTGAGTATAACATTTTATTGAATTTTGGGGTCTTGGGGAAAAAGAATTGAACCATGTTGTGCTTGGCATTGAGCTCTTTGGTAACACTCGTATTCAATATTTATAATCAGCTCAACTTCTAAAGACCAAACTATTAAAAATAATAATAATTCATATTATTCTCAAGATTCAGTAAAACATGAAGGCATATTTTTTTATATAAGTAACGTGAAGGCATATTTTTATTCATGAATCATGCGCACAAAATTTAAATAACAATAGCAAGATTAAAATTTGAAAAATCAACTCAAAGATACATAAATCACAAAGATTCGGAGAGAGCGAAACCATGAAAAGAAAACCCAAAATTATAGTATGGAGAATGCTATCTCCTAAAAATCAATACCCAAATAGTAATGTTAACCTTCAAAGATCTTTCAATACCCAACACATTCTTGAAAAAGGCATCAACCATAGATTCATAGGGATAATGACACAAATATTCAAAAATATTGTAAGAGAACCAACAAAAAAAAAATCCATGCAAGAGAAATATTTGAAACAAGAATTACCTAGATTGTGAGGAATTTTGGAGGCTTTTGATGTTTTCTTTGAAACTGTAAAGCAACAACAACAGAGTATAGAGACTAAGAATCAATACCCATAAAGCAATGAAACTTTAAATCACGAAAAGGAAAAAAAAAAAAAAAAAGATTTAAGCCCCAAATAAGCTACAAAATTTCAAACTTTTCCCTTTCTCTATAAATATATACATTTCTCAGCTACCAATCAAATCTCATAAACTAAAAATCAACAATCCAATGTAATTTTAAGCAAAAGAAGTGTGGCTGCTTGAGTTGAGAGCAGGGATGGAGCCAGAAATTTTGATTTGGAGGGGCCAAGTTGTGATGCTAATATATTAGTTGAGACAAACATCTACACACACACACGTATATATAAATTAATTTACTAAAAGAATTTATCATCTTCTAAATTTTAATGAGTATATAAAAGTCATGTATTTCTTCTATTAGATATGTACAAAAATTTATTATTTTCTACATAGTTTAATTTGTTAAACCTCTTAAATTATATGATTTTAATATAATTTTTCTTTCTCTTAATAGCACCATTAAAATAACTCAAAATTTGGGAGGGCCAACTTCAATTTTTACATGTTACATTTTTTAAAATGTAAATAATATACATACTATAAATTAATTTTTTAAAATTTTGGGGGGCCACCTTTGTGTGTGGCTCCGCCACTGGTTGAGAGCCCATGTAAACCTTATCTCGAGAGCTCTTCATCTGTAAACAAAATATAGTCCCTCTCTCACTCTATATCTCTATCTTCACCAGCAAATCATGCTTTTAGCTCCGATTGAAATCAAAATCAAGCAAAACCAACTTGCTCATTCACAACATATCCACAAACACAAAACAGATCTAACCGAATCAAACCAAAAAAAAATCACACTAAACAAAATTAACATAAGCAAGAAATTATATATACCCCTCTTATACAAAACAACTCACATATTTTGTTGCACGTACAATTAAAAATAACAAAAAAGCTTATTTGAACATTTATACAAACACTTCATAGACACTCGTTAATGACCTTGAATTTTCAAATCACAGGCAAGAGGAGTTGGTCTAAACAGTTTTCCCTTCTTCATTAACTTTTTCCTTCATCTTCAATCTAAAAATCAGAAGATTCATAATTTCCAAATACTCATATTTTTACAAAATCCATAAAACTCTGAACTGTAGAGGGCAGTCAAATTACAATTTTTTAAGAGAGAGTTCAGTAAAAAATTGAGAAGAAGGTGCTTAGCTCAAAAATCAAAATGATGTAAGATAAGCAAAGCCCAAAATCCATCAGCAGTCCACAATTTAAAGTTTAGCTCTTTTAACTGCAAAACCAAAAGGAAAAAGCATGCAAGCCCAAGAGAACGTCACGAACAAAGAAAAAAATAAATTAACTTAAAAAATAAAAACTCATTCAAACATTTTCACAAACAATACATATACACTCATTGAGAAGAAATATAAATTTAATATAGTCGAAATTCAGAAATGTAGATTTGTAAGGAATTAATTAAATTAAAGATTCATGGAGAGATATTACTAAGAAATTGAACATTGTAGATATTAATTAAGTCATTCTTTTGAATTAATGCTGTTTTTTTTTTTTTTTCCAAAAAAAAAAAATTGTAGCTAATAGGTGTAGTAATATAACTTAAATGAAAAGAAAAAAAAAAGATTAGATGAAGATGAAGATTTTGGATTTGTGATCAAATTAAGAAGAAATAGATTAAGAAAAGAATTTGGATTGTAATTAAATTAATATTTTTATCAACTTAGAAATTATAGGAGAAGAAGATAAGAAAAAAAAATTATATCTATTTTTTTGTGTAGTAATTTGGTATTTTTTTTATTGATTGATTTTAGCATTCTTAAATAGTTTTAGTTTAACTCAAATTCTCTTGTATTTAAACTTAATTTGTGGAGGTGTGAAAAATAATCACCTTAATTCAATCATATATCATGTTGCTTTTTTTTTTCTTTTTCTTTTTTAATCCAGAAGAAGATATGAAAAAAAATCTATAAATATTGCTGCAATTTAAGATGTATTAGACCTCTTTAATTGCAAGTTGAAACCTTATACATTGTTTTTCTGGGAAACAAACATCTCAATGCCCAATCCATAAAAGCAAGTGTTTGGATTACACTACATTGCAACCTTTGACAAAAAGTCTAAAGTTAATCTAATTTTATTTCATTTCAAATAAATAATCCTTAAAGGAAACTGCACGAAGACATATTAAGAACAGCAAATGTAATTCAATTGTAATCAAATTAAGATTTGTATCATGTGAAGCAACTTTATCTCCAACATATTTAATTATATCTTTCCCAATTCTAAAACCTCTCACAACTCCACGTTAACAAAAAAAGAAAAAGTAAAAATTACATGAATTATAAAAGAAGTAGTTGATATGAAAACACAACTGCTACTTTATTCCAAAAAAAAAAAAAAAAAGTTGATAAGAACGAAATTTAAGATATATTTTATCAACTTAGAAATTATATGAGAAGAAAAATTTTATATATTTTTAAAATCTAAAAATCTAAAAAATTTCTGCAATATAGTGAAGCCACTTAGAACAACCACGGAGTCTAAGCCCAACTTTTATTATATAGTATATAATATGATATATATATATATATATATATGGAGTTTAAATCCTAAAATATATTCCCCTATGTATGCCACTGACTAAAAGAGATTAGCCGGTAGCTTTAAAGTTGAATGGACACCACCTTATACACAAAGTTCTCAAGTGTATGTAGGGAAAAAGGTTTCAAGTCGAGAGATTATCCAAACGAATTAATACACCCTTATAGACCCAATCTCTCGAAGCTTATTACCACAATAACAATACCACTACAGCACTAGTTTATGTCTATCAGTACTTGTACTAGTGCCGTGCCATCCCACACCGTTGCTCAGCACTTAGGGTTGGCAATTTTTGCCCGACCTGCGGATACCTGGCCCGACCCAACCCTAATGGGCCGGGTTTTACCCAGTCCGATTAGAAATAAGGTCGGGTATGGGTTTTTTTTTTAAAAAAAAACCCGAAACGGGTTCGGGTTTTATTAAAAAACTTAGACCCGACCCGAGACCCGACTCGTATAAAAACCCGGTACCCAAAATTACAAAAATTCCCTAATATATATATACCTATAATCTAACCCTAACTAATTCCTCATTTCTTCACTCTTCAATCTTCAGTTGCCTCCCTCCCTCACCTCAGTCCGATCCGCAGTCCCTCTCCCTCATTTCTGCACTTTGCAATTGTAGTCCGATCAGCTCAATCCAATCACGCCTCCCTCCGACAGTCCCTCAGTCCGATCACGCCTCACGCCTCACGCCTCAAAAAAAGGACCGACCCTCCCTCTCCCTCAGTTCAGTCACTCTGACCCTCCCTCTCCCTCAGCGCAGTCCCTCACTCCCACACTCCGACAGGACCGACACTCCCTCATGCCTCCCTCCCTCAGTCCGACCCTCCCTCACTCACACACTCCCTCAGTCAGTTAATCACTGAGTCTATGACTTGAACAACAAAAATAAATCTGGGCTTAAACGTAGGAAAAAATAAATCTGGGCTTAAATTTTTTTTTTTTGGTTGGACCACGAATTGGGCCCAATCCCTAAACGGGGCTCGCAAGCCCCGCGAGGCTCGGCTAGGGCAGATCCGGGCCCTGGGAAAAAACCCAGTACCCTAAACGGGTCAAGTCCGGGCCACGGATCTTACCTCGTGGGTCGGGTTCGAGTATGAAAAAACCCGGCCCGAACTCGACCCGTTGCCATTCCTATCAACACCAAACAACAAACTCCCAAAGGGCCACCCATTTGATAAGATACCCTACTTGTTTACGAAATCAACGTTTTTTCCAAAGATGAAGTGCAACCACAGGTTAAAGTCACTCTCATTTCTTGGCCTCATCAGATTGCCGTCAATAGATCTTATATTTGCTGTGGGGAATTGCCCACAGCGAAACCCAAAATCTCAAACGAGAAGAATTTACCCACACCACAACTTAAAAAATAAATAAATAAATAAATAAATAAATAGGGATGTGAAGATTGATTAATTAAATAGAATAGTGCTTCTTCAGTTCTTTGTGGAGAAAAAGTGAGCAAAGGGAAAGTTGTCAGTGACAGTGACTTGAGGCATTAACTTTGATTAAGGTTAGGCTTTCTTTTTCCGTTAGTTTGTTTGAGAAAAAAAAAATAGACGCGTTTAGTGGTACATGGAGATGGAGTGGAGCATATTTATTTTGTGGATTTGGACTCCACTGTTTAGTCCATGTCCATATTCAAGTACTAGTGAGTGAATCTGGGTTCACTTCTTAGCTACTAGTGTAGTGTGTCTAACCCAAAATCATCAACTCTCGAATGGCCCTTTTGAGTTTTGACTGTGTTAGTTATTGTTTTACTATTTTCTTTTCTTTTTTTGCTCTAAAAATTTCAACTAACGTTCGTCCTACTCGATAATTACCACAGTGGTCAGCGTCCTAAATTTGGCTGAGATCAGGTATTTGTAAATTGTAATGTACTAATGTTGTTGTCACAAGTCATAACATTCTTAAATTAGCATGTCAAAATCGAAGATTGTTGTGGGTTCAGGTGTGAGTAAACATGCTAATTTAAGATTGTAAAAATTTTTAATGAGAGATAGCTAGCATGCTAATTTTAAAAAATATTGTGAAATTGTTGTGAGAGTTTGTATTTGATTGCTGGTCAACTAGTAGTAGTTGTTGAAGAAAAAGCAAAGCAAAGCAAAGCAAAACAAAAAAAAATGGCTGAAAGAGTGGAGAGGATAAAGCTGGGTTCACAGGGACTGGAGGTTTCGGCACAAGGTCTGGGCTGCATGGGCATGTCCTCTTTGTATGGTCCTCCAAAGCCCGAACAAGACATGATCCGTCTCATCCATCATGCCATCGACAGTGGTGTCACCTTTCTCGATACTTCCGATGTCTACGGCCCTTTCACCAACGAAATCCTCATTGGAAAGGTACCACTCGATCATGAGTCATGAGTCATGAGTCATGAATAATGGCTATCTCTCTGTCGTTACTTTATTTATTGAGTGGTGCAGGCTATGAAGGGAGGGGTAAGAGAGAAGGTGGAATTGGCAACAAAGTTTGGTATTAGCTTTCCGGATGAGAAGATGGAAATCCGTGGCGATCCAGCGTATGTGAGAGCAGCTTGTGAGGCTAGTTTGAAGCGCCTTGATATCGATTGTATTGATCTCTACTACCAGCACCGTATCGACAACAGCCTTCCCATTGAAGTCACGGTTAGTTAAATTTTTTTCTTAAACCCCTTTTCTATTAAGTATTAGTTATCAGACTCATAATCATATCAGATTAAGCCATTCAGTTGATTTCCAATGATTATTAAGTATAAATTTTATAAGGTACTTGATTGGGGTTGCATAGAATCACTTGCTCTTTATTTATTTATGATGAAGTTGCTCTTGTGCTAGGCATTCTTGACTCAAAATTAAGAACAGTGTATATGTGTTTAAAATGCTTCACATTCCATACATCAAATGAAATGCCAAGGAGGGTTGCCATTGGCTCACCCATCACAGATATGTGATGGCTATAACATGAATATACAAGTGACTCCCACAACTATATACATCTTAATGTATTGTGACTTCCACACAAAACCTTGAGAAGAGACTAGGCCTTTTTTTTTTTGAAAGGGAATATAGATTTCATTGCAACAGAGAATGAAATTACAAGAGAGTAGAACCTGCTGTGCAGGAATTTTAGAGCAGCAAGTCTGCTTGTACAATTGATTCTAAAAAAGAGGGAGTAACCCCTTTCCACAACTGATGAGAACCATTCCTACGGGCAAAGTGAGCAAGCTCATGAGCTGCATAACCACTTCCATTGATTTTGTATAACCAATTCTATAAATAGGGGAGGGACTATTTAGTTCAAATTATCTAATTGTTTGTAAGCGTTATTGTTCAATCTTTGTTCCCAAATTCTTGTGTTCGTTGTTCCTTTTGAAGTTCTTTCTAGCTTATGAGGGTCACTCCATTTCAAGATAAGTTAATGTAATCAAGCGACTCAAGCCTAAGGTGAGTCAATTGTTTATGGCATCAGATAAGGCTTGGCTTATTAGTTGCAATGTCATGATTTGTCACTATCAATATCCTTATTTTAGACTGTTTATGTTTCTCTTATTGGATCCAGCTCATGATCTTTACTAGCATATATTTCATTAATTATAGTGTGGTTTTTTTTTTTTGGACTTGCTCTTTTGGTATGTGAATTTTTGTAGTTTGGATTTTAATGGACAAGTGTTGGTTGAAATAGAGTTTATGCATTCAATTCAGGAATAGAACCAAAAAATTTTGGATGTAGGTAATTTGCCTTTTATCATGCATTTTTATATGAAATTTAGCCTATTATCTTTTATATTGTTTATTATCCTATAATTAATGAACAACACGATGAGAAGAATATGTTTAAATTCCATTTAAAGTCAGAGTTGATTTTGTCTTCTGATTTTAATAAACCCCCTTTAGAGTCATATCCTGCTACATTGAAATGCCATATAAAGATGTGACTAATGATACAAGTTGTAAAGAACGTCTTTCAGGAAAAGAGTGGGATATTTAGCCACACTTGGTCACATTCTCCTTTTTGTAGTCTACTCTCTCAAGAACACTACTGTAAGCCTTTTTACTTTCTTATTTCTAAACATGAAACTCGTGTGGAATTCCTTCCCTATTCTAACTTGTGCCAAAAAATTAGAAGTTTGTTCTCACAAGCCTCTTTGCTAACTTCGTTTCAGAAGAAATAAAAAATTCTTTCTCTTCCATGATAGTTTAGAATATTGGATGAAATTCTAGGAATAACTTTTTTGTCATATGGATGACAACAATACAAACCAAGTTATGAACTCCTCATTTCTCCTTGATTATACTTCAATCAATTCAACTGAGTGAGGGAATCAAACTAATGAGTTTTATTTGTTCTAATTGATTGAACCGAATAAAGGATCAAATTAATGCGGGGAATCAACTAACTCTTGGATGTTTTGATGAACTCATTTTCACTTTTCTATAAAATAGCTTTCAAACAACTTCACCCCATTCCCCCATTTTTATCAATGTCTCCACATGCCTAAGGTTTTGAACTGCATCCCTGGCAAATTCGAAAAAACAATATTCCAAATTCATTTTTAAATTTAATATATATTTTGAAACTTTACTTTCCTTTGGGGGAGAGAGAGAGACGAAGTCATCTTGTTTTACTTGTGCCCCCTTTGAAGGAGAAATGAGCATTGTTTGAAGGCGTCATATTTTAACACATGATGACTATCAATATGCATATTTAAATTAAGCTTCATGCTTTACTGTAGGTGATCACCATTGTTCAATTATTTTGTAATTATTTATGAGATTATTGAATTAAGGAAACTACCATTTCCGTAAGATAATGTAACCATGAACCTATTCTATCATGACTGTCAGATAATGATTAGCAAATATGGTAATTTGGCATTTATTGTGTTCTGAGTATTCTAATTACATATCAATATACTGTTGCTGCAGCTTGGTTATCTTGAAGCTATCTTTTTCTTACATTTGCTGTTACATTTGAGTAGTTGTTACATTTGCTGCCACTATTGTTTCTTCATGTGTCCCATTATGCATCTTTTGAAATCTTGCTGTTGAGCATTCTCTTATTCTTTTCTCCTTTATATTATAAGATTGGAGAACTCAAGAAATTAGTTGAAGAGGGTAAAATCAAGTACATTGGTCTATCTGAGGCCTCTGCTTCAACAATCAGAAGGGCACATGCAGTTCATCCCATAACAGCTGTGCAGTTAGAGTGGTCTTTGTGGTCTAGAGATGTGGAGGAAGAAATAATTCCTACTTGCAGGTGAGGTATTAATTACAGTTGCATTTTAAGGTATAGAAGAGTTGAGGTATAAAATTTAATTTTGTTCTCCTAATTGTTCAGGGAACTAGGCATTGGGATTGTGGCATACAGTCCTCTAGGACGAGGGTTCTTTTCGTCTGGGTCTAAGGTTCTTGAAAATTCTACAGAAAATGACTTCCGGAAGGTTTGTAGATCCACCACTTAATTGTTGAGCTTCAAAATGAGATAAACATGCATTTAGATTCACAGTTTTATTGCTTCATCAGTGCATTCATCAATAGGTTCTTGAAAATTTTAGGAATAATGACTTCCGAAAGGTTTGCAGATCTACCACTCAAATTTTGAGCTTTGAAATGAGATAAACATGCATTTAGATTCACAGTTTTATTGCATCATCAGTGCATTCATCAATATTGAAGATTTTATCTCCTCAGTTGGCTTGGTGATTGACCTTGCAGAGACCTATATGCTTTCCCTTATTCTCTTTAATGAACTAACACCGCATGTAAAAGTTGACTTGTGGTCAACATTTTCTTTAATGGTTATATACAGGTAATCTAATTTATCTAAGCAAATATCTTCAATGCCTAAATATTTTGCTGATATCTTCACGGTTCAAATGTCAAGTGTTCATTGCATATTGGTTAGTGTAGCTTACATCGTTGCTCATATAGCCAAATCAGAATATTTGGTTCCTCTCTATTATAGGTTTTTTTAACCTCTTTCTAGATTAGTTTTCTTGAAATAGAAAAAAATGTTAGGTGTTGATTTTCCCGTCAACTCAGAAAACTGTTTTTATGTAATGATTAAGGACTAATTGTTAGCTGCTGTTTTGTTAATGCTCCAAAGAACTTGATTAATCTTTTTTAGAATCTATGTAACTCATCCATGAAAGAAGTAATACACTTTTTGGAGGCTGTAACACTAGAAAGATGCTGATTTTAATATAAGCCAATACTTCTATGACACATCTTACTGACTGAACTGATTAAAGCATGACATATCTAGATTTCTATTGTTATTTGCCTACCTCAGTTTATGTAATCTGTACTGTCTTCTGGTATCTTTTATTATCATGAAAATTAAGCTAGGGAATAGCATTTGCGGATGCCTACAGACCTGAATAGCTGTCTTATCGAATTATGTTAAACTGTATTTTCATCATTGCCTTTATAAATTGTATACTTTTTAAAAATTATTTTTATTGATACGAATCTTGTTGCTGATAAGTATTTTATAATGTATGTCTATCATTGGCTTTATGAATGAGTAGGGGCCCTAATTTCATGAAACTATCCTTTTTTGTTGACTAATTCGGTCGTGATGCTAATATTTTTAGTCACTGCTTGCAGTTCCTACCCAGGTTCCAACCTGAAAATCTGGAGCATAACAAAACCATATTTGAGCGTGTTAATGAAATGGCAGCAAGGAAGGGCTGCACCCCATCGCAGCTAGCTCTGGCTTGGGTTCATCACCATGGGAAGGATGTGTGTCCCATACCTGGAACCACCAAGATTGAAAACTTCAACCAAAATATTGGAGCTTTATCTGTGAAACTGACGCCAGAAGAAATGGCTGAACTTGAATCATTTGCTTCTGAGGATGTTGTGAAGGGTGAAAGATATCATAATGACGTTCCAACTTGGAAGGATTCTGAAACTCCGCCACTTTCTTCATGGAAAGCTGCATAAACACAATTCTTTTGCTGTGTGTCAATAAGTACGGTGAGTTTCATGGAGTTCTGTCAATTGAAGTGTGTTTGAGTTTGTGTTGAGTTCTTGACAGCTTGAAGAATAAGTCCGTTCTCCTGGGGGTGGGACTAAACGCAAGTCTTTTGCTGTGTGCCACTGGGCATCTTATCATGTTTGATCTTGTGAAAATCAGAACCTAAAATGTGTCAATAATTTTTAGAAGGGTGTCCCACCATCACCCCTCTACCCACCACAACTCGCCACATGGGCAAATTGTGGCACAAGTAGTGACTTTTGGTGTGGCTCCAAACTTTTTCCTGTCTAATTAGATCAGTAGAGATTGATGCAATGTCAGATAGATTGATGCGATGGTGAGATTCCAACCCTTCAGTATAGCTCTATCATTGCCCATCAACAAAGCTTTGAATCCCTTCCATCACCGCCGTTCAGGAGCTCTGTTACCATCGTAAAACCTGGATTTATTATTATTATTATTTAAAAATTTTGCAAGCAATTTGTTATGTTTTTGTACTTCATTTCTGTTGAGGAATTTGAGTTTGGGTTGTTAAAATTTCTGAGTTCTGTAAAAGAGGAAAAAATTTTACAAAAACCCAACCGAATAAGAAAAATTCAAATGTTTGCATTTGAAAATTGAAACTAACGGAGCCTTGCTTTCCTACCATTTTCTTTTTTGTTTTTGTGACATCTAAATAATTGTACACTGGAAAAATGGGTAAAAAATGTTTCATTCATGCCACAAGTGTGACCTTACATGTGTGACCTTACATGGTGGCCACATGGCATTAAATGTTTGTTTGGATACCGCTTATTTTATTGAAATTGAAAATTTATTGCTGAAAATACTGTAGATAAAGGTAAAAGTTAGTTGAAATAATACAGTAGGGTTCATGAATAGTATTAAAAAGTGCAGTGGGGTCTATAAATAGTAGTAAAAATAAGTTAAATAGTAAAATAATTTATAATTTTCATTGTTTCCCAAACGGACACTAAGTGCTCGTTTGGATAGCACTGAACTTTGCTGCGTCTGCGTTTTCACTCTTTTTTTTTTTTTTTTTTTTTTTTTTTACATTTCACGCGTTTTGCAGAAAAGGGGGACAAACAACACTGTAGTGGTACTGTAGCAGTATTGTTTATGGGACCCACAGCCACTTTATTCATTAAAAAATATTAAAAATGGGTCCCACGGTACTATTTACACATTTAAAAATTATTTTACTACAGTGTTTTCAGTTTTCAGTTTTCAGTTTCAGCAACAATAAGTTCAATCCAAACACACCCTAAGTGTGATTGTGTGGTAGGTAGTAATGACTTAAGTTGCTTAAGTAGTTTTAATGACACCTAAATTTTATTTATATATTTTTTTTTAATGATAAACATGTCCAATCAAACCACACATTAGCATCCAAATTAGGATTAGTATTAAATGGAAAGATTTCAGATTAATTAAGGACACAATTGACTTTTCAAACTGTAAGTATGAAATTGGAATCACTCACATGTTAGGCCGTAGGCAGATGATACCTCCCAAGCCTCAGGTTTTGTTTTGTTAAAGAAATGAAAAAGTAGGAGGATAGAAAATGGGGAAATAATAGAAAAGTTAAGGGATAAAAAAAAATTTAGTTTTTTTTTCATGGTGTTTGGTTTGAGGGGGTGGAAAAATTGTGAGATTAAAAACTCTTTTATTTGGTTGAGAAGAAATGAGATGATAGAAAATATTGTTTGTAGAAATTTACTCTCAAGCGGTCGTGCCCCTATTATTATTATTATTATTTTTATAAATATTTTACTAGGAAAAAATGGAGTTCAAGTATAAAAATGTAAAATGCATGCCCAATGTTAACTGAAAAGTAGGGGGAAAAATGAAGGAAAAAAGAGAAATGATGTAGAAAATAGTGAGAGGGGGGGGGGGGTGAAATTTGGTGGGTTAGGAGAGAATGCTGTTGGGCCATTTCATTTTCTCCCCACTTTTCCCTTTCCAACCAAACACTCATCTCCCCCTTTTTTTTCTCCCTCTTGTTTTCCACTCAACCAAATGGATTGTTAGATATTGGTGCTTAATATTTCTAAACCTGTGCACAAAAAAAGAAAAAAAAAGAAGAAGAAAAAGGGGAAGGATATGAAATTGGAAAATAAGGTATGCTTTAGGGAGGGAGAAATTGTAGTTTTTGGCTCTTTGCCCTTTTTTTCTTTTTATTTTTTTATTTTTTTTTTTACATTGCTTATTTTAACATAGAAAATTAAAACCTGTCTATTTTTAAATAGTACTATAATTTTTTTTGGGAATAAATTAGATAGTTATAATAGGGGAGAAGGAATTTGAACCTTTGATGTCCTTTATTGAAACATCAAACAAATATTACTATCATCTAATTAACAACAACAACAACAATGACATACAAAGTCTTAATCCCAAAATTTTGGAGTCGGCTATGGATCATCAACATATTAGTTAGGGTTGACCATATGTATTATTTACCTCTATTTTGCTCTATCTAAAGTTATATTTTCTGTTATTCTCTTAATTGGCATATTATTTCTTTTTTTACTTCTACTAATATGATTGTTGGTCTTTCTCTACCTCTTTTTTGTTCCCCCAACTTAGATAAATTCACTCTTTCTTAATTCTTACTAATGCATTAGTTGCTCTCTCTACACATGACCGAAGGCTTAAGCAACCTACTCTCATCTAATTAAAATAAAAGAAATTAAATTATCTAATTTCAATATTTCCATCAATACAAGGGAAAATGTTAAAAAAAAAAAAAAATTATTTTGGTAAATGTAGAGTGGTGAATATATTTTGGTAAATTTTAAAATATTAGAATTTTAAGCTAACTTCAAGGATAAGTTTTTATTTTGCTGATTAAGAAATATAGGATTTCGAGTGTCGACTTACCGACCCTATGTCACGTAATGATAAAGATAATGTTGTGTGTACAACTCTAAGGATGGTTGTGATTGAGGTCATGAGTTTTTGATATTCTGATGATGATGATGACGATGATGATGATTATTATTATTATTATTATTATTATTATTATTATTATATAAAAGATGATGATGATGAGGACGTGTAGCATTAGGGTCAGATCTTTTAGGTGACTTTTTTAATTAAGTTATTAACGCTGTGTTTATTTTGAATTAAAATATTTTACATGTTAAAAATTTTATATGCCAAACATTTTCAAATGTTTAATATGATAAATAAAATATTTTATTGTTTTACTTTTGCTGTTAACCAACTAATGTCCTTAGGCTGTCAAATCTCAGCTAACGTATGTCCTTACGCCAGCCGTTTGATAATTGTCACCCCGCTCCTCGAATTCTAGTCCTTTTGGCTAAGATCAATTAGTTGTATTGTCAAGTCTAATAGTGGAAAAGAAAAAAAAATGGGACCATCCTCTAATAGGGATTAGCATCTGGTGCAATTACATTTAGCAATTGCTCCATGCAATTCACTCCAATTCTCTCACAACTTTTTTTACTTTTATTTATTTATTTTTTATATTTAGGTGCGTTTCGATTCATGTTTTGTGAGTTCACGTTTTGCATTTTCCATTTTTTTTTAGCCGTAATTGTTGACTTTTTTTCTGTTCACAATATAAGTGAGTTCTATATACTATTTATAGGACTCACAAACTTCACTTTTCAATAATTTTTCCTTTAAAAATGGATTCTAATACTATTCAGACATTTAAAAATTATTTTCTTACAATATTATTAGTTTTCAGTCAAATAAGTTGTATCCAAATGGACCTTTAGGATCCGTTTGGAATCTGCTTATTTTGTTGAAATTGAAATTTTTTTGCTAAAAGTACTGTAGATAAAGGTAAAAGTTAACTGAAATAGTACAGAAAGACCTATAAATAATACAAAAAAATATATTAAGCCCTATAAATAATAACAAAAATAAATTAAACAGTAAAATAAATTGACAAAAATAATTTTTGGAAAATGAACCGTGAGAGTGGGAGCGGGGGGAATAGTTACCCAAAGAAAACGTATGTCCTTACGCCAGCATTTTGATGATTACGAAAGAGGACAGTTTGTATTTGTAGGAGTAGGTGTAGGAGTAGAAGGACCATATGATTATTTCTATCTTCTTCTTCTTCTTCTTTTACCGCTTGGCTAAAACGCAGCAACGGCAACAAGTAGTAGTAGTAGTAGCAGCAGTAGAATAAGTTGAGCAAAGAAATAATAATGGGTGGAAGAGTAGAGAGAATAAAGCTGGGTTCACAGGGACTGGAGGTGTCTGCACAAGGTTTAGGGTGCATGGGAATGTCCGCTTTCTATGGTCCTCCAAAGCCTGATGAAGACACGATCTCTCTCATCCATCATGCCATCCACACCGGTGTCACCTTCCTCGACACCTCCGACATCTATGGCCCCTTCACCAATGAAATCCTCCTTGGAAAGGTACTGATTTAAAATGTTGTCCATATGATATGCATTACTCACTCTTAATTTTGCGTGGGTGGGTGGTTGCTACAGGCTTTGAAGGGAGGGGTAAGAGAGAAGGTGGAATTGGCAACAAAGTTTGGTATTAGCTTTGCGGATGGGAAGAGGGAAATCCGTGGCGATCCAGCGTATGTGAGAGCAGCTTGTGAGGCCAGTTTGAAGCGCCTCAATATTGATTGTATTGATCTCTACTATCAGCATCGTGTTGACACCCGCGTTCCCATTGAAGTCACGGTTAGTTTATTCATATCTGATTCAGATATATCAACTCTTACTCTTTCTGCTTTTTTCTTTTCAATGTCCCCTGAAATTTATTTCTATCGACAATTCCGCACATATATATAGTACCATCTCCATTTGTCTTTTCATTATTATATCAAAAATTATTCTTTGCATATATATATGTGTGATGGCTGGAACTGGAGTTTACATTTTTTAACTCTGACAACCTTATCTTAATGTATTTGTAACTAACCTCCACACAATAAAGACCATTGTATTTCTATAAAAATAAAAATAGGGGAGGGACTATTTAGTTCTAACTGTTTGTAAGCATTATTATATTATTATGCAATCTTTGTTCCCAAATTCTCTAGTCTAGTGTGCTTTGTTCCTTTCAAAGTTCTTTCTAGCTTACAAGGGTCACTCCATTTTTAGATAAAAGTAATGTAGTAAAGCCTAAGTTGAGGCAAATGTCTATGGCGATAGGGTTGGCTTATTAGTTGCAATGTCATGGCATGTCGCAATCGATCTTCTTATTTTATCCTGTTTATATTCTCTTCTTGGTTTCAACTCATGATCTTTGTTAGCATGTATTTCTTCAATTTTAAGTGTTAATCTAACTCTTTTGCTTTGTAAATTTTTGTTCAATTGGATTTTTCCAAACAATAGCTGGTGGAAATAGAGTGTATGCATTCAATTCAGAAATAGAACCAGAAATGTTGGCAGTAGAGAAATTCCCTTTTACAGAAATTTGGCCTATTATCTTTTCTTTTTTTTTCATTGTCTATTTCCTGATAATTATTTGAACAACATGAGCAGAATCTGTTCGGATTCCATTTAGAGTTGAGCTGACTTTGTCTTCTGATTTTAAAAGTCCCCGTTCGAGTCATATCCTGTCCCAGTGAAATGCCATATTAAGATTTGACTGAAGATCCAAGATTTAAAGAATGTCATTCAGAAAAAAGAGTGCAGGATATTTAGCCACACTTTGTTACACTCTCCTTTTTGTAGTTTCCTCTCTTAGGAACACTATTAGAAGCCTTTTTACTTTCATATTTTTTAAACATGAACATTGTGTGGACTTCCTTCTCCATTCTATACTTGTGGTGCCAAAAAAGTTGAAGTTTGTTCTCACTTGCCTCTTTTGCTCATTCGTATTGGAAGAACTGAAACCTTCTTTCACATTTCCATTATAGTTTTGAGTATTGGAAGAAGATCATGTGTATGAATGACAACAAAAGCAAACCAAAGTAGGAACTCCTCATTTTCTCCTTTATTCTACTTCAATCAATTCAACTGAGTGAGGGAATCAAACTAATGATTTTTATGTTTTTCTAATTGATTGAACTGAATATTGAATTAATGCGGGAATCAACTAACACTTTTGTTTTGATAAACTCATTTTCACTTTTCTATATAATGTATTTCATACAACTTCACCCCATCCCCCCATTCTTATCTGTATCTCCACATCCCTAATATTTTGGACTGCGTCCTAGGCAAATTCAAGAAATCAATATTCTGAATTCATTTTTATGTTTAATATATATTTTTAGTGACTTCACATTTCCTTTTGGGGAGAGAGAGAGTCAAAGGAACCATGTTTTACTTGTGCCCCTTTTGAAGGATTAATGAGCATTGTTGCGAAGGCGTCATATTTTGACATATGATGACTATCAATATGCATATTTAAATTTAGCTTCATGCTTCACTGTAATTGATCATCATCGTTAAATTATTTTGTAATTATTTATGAGATCTTTGAATAAAGGAAACTACCATTTGCCTAAGAACATGTAACCATGAACCTATCCTATCAAGACTGTCAGATAATGATCAGCAAGCATTATAATTTGGCATTATAATATTCTAAGTAGTCTAATTACATATCAATATACTATTGTTACAATGATTATCTTGCAGTTATCTCTTTGTTAGCTAGCTTAGTTGTTACATTTGTTGCCACTATTTTCTCTTAATGTGTCCCATTATGCATCTTTTAAAATCTTGTTGTTGAGCATCCTCTAATTCTATTTTCTCTTAATATGTCCCATTATGCATCTTTTAAAATCTTGCTGTTGAGCGTCCTCCAATTCTAATCTCCTTTGTATTTTAAGATTGGAGAACTCAAGAAACTAGTTCAAGAGGGTAAAATGAAGTATATAGGTCTATCTGAGGCCTCTGCTTCTACAATCAGAAGGGCACATGCAGTTCATCCCATAACTGCTGTGCAGCTAGAGTGGTCTTTGTGGTCTAGAGATGTGGAGGAAGAAATAATTCCTACTTGCAGGTGAGGTGTCAATTGCAACTGCATTTTAAGCTATATAATAATTATGGTTCAAAATTTAAATTTACTCTCCTATTTGTTCAGGGAACTAGGGATTGGGATTGTGGCATACAGTCCTCTAGGACGAGGGTTCTTTTCGTCTGGGTCTAAGGTTCTTGAAAATTTGACGGACGATGATTTCCGAAAGGTTTGTAGGTCCATCCCTCAAATGTTGTGCTTCGAAATGAGATATACATGCATTTAGTTTCATAGTTTATAGCATCATTAGTGCATTATTAGAGATTTTATCTCCTCAGTTGGCTCACATGGTGATTGACCTTGCAAATATCTAATATCTATATGCTTTGCCTGATTCTCTTAATGAACTAATACAGCATATAAAGTTTAACTTGTTACCAACTTCGTTAGTGGTTATAGTATACAGGTAATCTAATAATCTGAACAAGTGATTTCCAATGTCTAAATGTTTTGCTGATAACTTCACAGTGCAGATGTCAAGTGTCTATTGTATATTTGTTATCGTATCCTACCTCATTTCTCATTTAGCCATTCAGAATATTTGGTTCTTCTCTATAATAAGATTTTTAAACCACTTTCTAGATCAGTTTTCTTGAAATAGAATATTTTCCCATTTAACTCCTTTTCATTTTACAGAAAACTATTTTTATGTAATGGTTATGGACTAATTGTTTGTTGCTATTTTGTCATTGCTCCAAAGAATTTTAATAATCAATTCTAGAATCTATGTAAGTCATCTGTGAGAGAAGTTTTTGACTTTTTGGATGTGTACTACTTGAAAGATACTGATTTTAATATATGCCAATACTTCAATGGCACATCATACTGATTGAACTGAATAAATTAAGCATGGCATACCTAGATTACAATTGTTATTTTCCTACCTCGGTTTATGTCATCTGTACTGCCTTCTGGAATCTTTTAGAGTCATGAAAATTAAGTGATGCAGGACAATTAAGAGAAAATAAAAGAACAAGAAAACTAAAAGATAAACCCTAAGAATCAGCACCTAGGGGTCTCTTGGAATTGGCACTAAGCAAGAGAACTTAGCCATCAACACCTAAGGTGTTAGGAATCAACACCCAATGAATTAGAAAATCTCCCATATGAATTTCATTAATAAATAGAGTTGTTAGAGGGACACATGGCTGTGGGTTGTGGAAGAACATTAGGAAAGGTGCAGTCATGTGGTGTATGCAGTGGGAGAGGGTATTCGCCTTCGGTTCTAGCATGACTCTTGGAGCGGTCCTATTTCTTTGAAAGAGTTTATATCAGGAATTTTTTGTCAGTGCTGTGGTTCAAGATGCTCTGATTTCTAATCTGATTTTATATGCACCAGATGGGGGAGGCAGGAGTTGGAACTTACTTTTTCGTTGTGAGTTTAATGACTGGGAAATAGGGAGATTTTACTCTTTTCTTTGAGCATGTTTCTGCCAGAATTCCAAGGGGGGTGGGTGATAATGTTATGATTTGGCAGTTGAATCGTTTATGGTATTTTTTATGTGCACTCCTTTTATAATTCTTTATTGAAAGCAACTTCTGTTTCTATCCCTTGGCAGAGCATTTGGTGTGTTAAGATACCTAAAAGGTTGTCTTTCTTTTTATGGACTGCTACTAGGGGTGGGATTCTTACAATAGATAACCTTGTTAAAAAGAACTTGTCTCTTGTTAATTGGTGTGGCCTATGTTGGTGTGATGAGGAAACTGTGGATTAACTTTTACTCCATTGTAGTTTTGCTCATGCTTTGTGGAGTGAGGTTTTTCTTTTGTTTGGGGTTTAGTGGGTGATGCCGAGTAGCGAATACTGTTGTCTCTCTTTCTTTCGCTTGGAGGAATTGATTGGGGAATTATTCTTCAAATGTTTGGAATATGGTACTAGTGGTGAGTATCGAAGGAATGCAATACTTGAACTTTTGAGGACATTGAGAGACCCATTTATTTGTTGAAGAATTTGCTAGCTAGGACCTTGTTTGAGTGGTCTCGTATTTGGGGTCTTACACATTGTATTTCCTTGTCTTTTTTCCTTATTTCTATTAGAGTTTCTATTTGATTTTTTTTTTTTTTTGGGTATTATTTTCTTTGCTGTGAGTTTACAATCGTAAACACATTGCACTTTTGCTATCAATAAAACTTTTATTACCTATAAAAAAAAAAAAAAAAAAAAGAGTCTAATAAAACATAAACCACTTAAATCCATTATATAGAGCTTGCAAGAATAAAAGTTCATAAACCATAAAACTCTAAACTGATAGTAATCTAAAGGCCAATCCTTATCTAATCGTCTAATCCTTATTTGAACTCAAAATAAAATGGAATCCTAAACTAATCCAACTACACAAGAAATCCAATCTAATAAGGTGTGTTGTCCTCATCAACCCTCCTGGGGTGGGGAAGACTCGGCCCCATCAAGTATAACTCTGAGTAGTACTCTAGTAAATCCAGATCAAGTTGCTGCAGTTCATCTTGTGTGATCCAAGTGCAGTCTGATATTGGTCGTCCCTTCTAGCGAACTAGGTACCACTGAATTTCTCCATCCCTTGTAGAAATAACCTGTTCATCTAAAATAGCATCAATATTTTATTTACGTGCAGGTATAGGGATTTGGACAAAATCATGAGGTTGGTAATAAACTGCTGGGCCTTTATAAATAGCCAAATTCTCACTATTAAAGATGGAGTCATTTTTATAATTAGTTTGAAAATCAACAATATATGCATTTGGTCCAACATGTTTCAACATCTTGACTGATGCAGTACTACAAGCTTGCAATTGCTTACTTGGAACCATGATGAAATCCCATGCTTGAAATTTCATGTAATCTGAACTAGCATGAATTTTATAGGGATTATCATTTTCTGGAAATTGTTTACTTACCTCATGATGCTTATATGTTCCTATTGACTCAAGTGCCCTATCATGGGGTGAAATGGGAGAGTACCTAAAGGCTTCCTAGACTTTACTTCAAGTGGAATCATGCTTTCAGTTTTGGGACTTTCACATGCATATTGGTTGACATGGGAAATGGAATCCTCACTCTGTCTTTTCTAGATCACCCTCATGGGTTGTGAGTTGGTATCATTTGAATGCAACCAAGTTTAAGGTTTTCCTTGCATTAATCATCTCTAACATTGATTTCAGCCATGTTGGGTTCAGACACTTCTTCTATATCATCCTCTTTATTCTCTTTCTCCTCTTCATAAAGGATAAGGGCCTTAGTTGGGCATTTGGCAGCAATATGACCAAAGCCTTGCCATTTAAAGCATTGTAGGTGGGAATCTTTGATGATTCACTCATCACTCCTTTTCCTTTATCATCCCTAGCTAATGGTGCACTAATTGTGTTGGGCATAGGAGGGGGTAAGGTGAGTTGAGGCCTAGAGGGTAAGGTGTATTGAGGCTTGCTACTTGAAGATAGAGGACTGGTGGTGACACTACGGATTTCAGGAAACCTCACAAACAAGGATCTAGAAGCTAACTCACATTTGGTAGCAGTTCATAGGCATGATCTATGAACTAATCCAACTACATAAGAAATCCAATCTAATAAGGTGTGCTGTCCTCATCATTAAGCCAGGGAACAACAGCTATGGATGCCTACAGACCTAAATAGATATGTTATGGAATTTTTTAAAACTTTATATTCATCATTGCCTTTATAAATTGTGCTACCTCAAAAATATTTTTAGTGATGAAGTCTTGATGCTGATAACAATAAGTATTTTAATGTGTAATTATCATTGGCTTTATGAATGACAGAATGAGTAGTGACCCTGCCTCCATGAAAGTCTCCGTTGTTTCGTGATTCAGTCCTGATGCTAGCTAATATATGTAGTTGCTACTTGCAGTTCCTACCCAGGTTCCAACCTGAAAATCTGGAGCATAACAAAACCATATTTGAGCGTGTTAATGAAATGGCAGCAAGGAAGGGATGCACCCCATCACAGCTAGCACTGGCTTGGGTTCATCACCAAGGAAAGGATGTGTGTCCCATACCTGGAACCACCAAGATTGAAAACTTTAACCAAAACATTGGAGCTCTGTCTGTGAAATTGACACCAGAAGAAATGGTTGAACTTGAATCATTTGCTGCTGAGGATGTCGTGAAGGGTGACAGATATATGAATGAGTTTGCAACTTGGAAGGATTCTGAAACCCCACCACTTTCTTCATGGAAAGCTACATAAGCACAAGTCTATTTCTATGTATCAATATGTACGTGAGTTTCTTGAGCTTTTGTCATGCGTCATGTATCAACAAGTACGTTGAGTTTAGGTTTCTTGACTGCTTAAAGAATAAGTACATTATGTTGAAAATAATGTATGCTTATAAATTATAATCATACCAGCTTCAACGACCTCGATTATAAACATAGAATACAAATTATCTATTCCATTTTTTATATTCTACTTTATGCTATGAATGCTTGCACACGTAGTAAACCTTACCAAAACAACATGGTCCCAAGTACTAGACGATTTAGTCTATGGTGCCTGGGGGGTCAATCAAGTTTGGGTTGTATTCAACCTTATGATCGTTATCTTTATTTCACCGTGGAACTGGTTTCCTGATCATTTGTGGCCTCTAGCCCTCAAACTGAGTACAGGTGAGGCATCTAATCTAATACATGAAAGACAAAAAGATTCCCACTCTTGTTAATATATAGTATCTTCACATCCTTCTTAGTAGTATCATGCAAACCAAAATGTTAAATGTTGAACATCCAAAAATCCATGACACAACTGTTACGAATTATTTCAAAGCAAAAAATTAGTATCCATCACCATAAAAAAAGTTGAGAAATGGCCTTGGCTTGTACCTCAATCTTGCAAAAATTTTGTTAGTGTTAATGACTTGAAGCCTTTAAAACTTGGCCACCAGATAAGCTTTCAGCAGATCCCAAATTGAATTGGGTAATGTGAGGATCATGTTTGAGCTCCTTCAAAATTTAAGCTCTCGTTTCTTTTGTTCTGAGGTAAGGGAATTTTTAAAATCTATATAAAAAAAATAAATAAAAAAAAGCCCGGAAGGTCATTACATGATTTAAAAGCTGATAGTGCTCTAACTTGCTTTAATAAGAATATTATAAACGGTTAGTCCTGTTTTATGCAAAAAAACTTGTGGATATGCAATATTACATTTAAACCAAGGGTGGAGCTAGGGGGGTCGAGCGGGGGGCAACTGTAACACCCCGACCTAATTTTATAGTTAACATATGTGTTCAATTGATTAATTATTATCTTGAGTCACTTATTTCCTAAAATTAATATAAGAGTATTTAATAAGCCTATTATTTTATTATACCATTGAATAAAAATTGTAAAGATTATAAATAATTGAATGATTATTTGTATTATATATATATATATATATACTAAGTATGTACAAAATTATATTAAGTGATTTGAGTTATTAAATACATAGTTGGTGTTTTAATTAAGTATGATGCATGAGATGTTATAGTAGATTTCCATCCACACATGCAACCAATGGAAATTCAACAAATAATGCCAAAGTTTTATGTATGTTGACAAACCCAAAGACCAACACTTGGCCGGTCAAAGAAAAGATTAGGTGGAGCTTGCTCATTGCTTAGATTCTCCTCTTAAGATTTTGACATGTAGCTACTTAACTTAAAAAATACATTTCATTCATGAGAAAAAAATCATATAACAAAATCTTAAGAGAGAACTTAACAGACAGCATCATGCTCTTTTCTAAAAAGATTACTAATTCAGAAACATACAAACAATGCCAGCTTTTTGGTTAATTGTAAATTGTCGGTCCAGAAGGTTTGAAACAAATGTTGTAGTTTCAAACAACTGCCTAGTGGTGATGTAAATCATTGACCAACTTTACTTTCAGACTTTTTTTTTTTTTTTTTTTTTGGGCTCAACATCAATACCCAGATGTAATTGTAAGTTTGTAACAACTAGGCCGAAAAACGATTTCTTTAGTCTCTGCACATAAATTACTTTAAATTGTTTTGTTTCATCTTGCTTTGGGACTTGAATAAAACTAGTTCTTGATTTGGTGTTACCTGTAGTGTTCAATAAATTAAAGCATTGGAAAAGATTAAGCAATGCATGTTAATAATTGAATATTAAATATTTCTTAAAATGAGCTTTTTTTTTTTTTTTTTTTTTTGGGCTCAGCATCAATACCCAGATGTAATTGTAAGTTTGTAACAACTAGGCCGAAAAACGATTTCTTTAGTCTCTGCACATAAATTACTTTAAATTGTTTTGTTTCATCTTGCTTTGGGACTTGAATAAAACTAGTTCTTGATTTGGTGTTACCTGTAGTGTTCAATAAATTAAAGCATTGGAAAAGATTAAGCAATGCATGTTAATAATTGAATATTAAATATTTCTTAAAATGAGCTTAGGGTATCTATCAACAACATCCTTAAAAAAATGCAAATGAGATGACGAAGAATGACCAAAAGGTGATTAGTGAAAGTAAAGGGGTGATTGGCTTAGAGGTTTAAAGAGCCTTGTGCGATCTATGAGGTCTTGGATTTTAAACCTCTAGCCAAGTAACTCGGAACTATTCTTAATATATTTATTCTTGTAATTTTCTAATGTGTGGTACATAATGACGATAAAAGACCCCCTCCAATTTCCTCCCATTTTTAATTGAATGGGCACTACATGTGACAATTATTTAATTTTATTAGATTCCACATATCTTACATTTAAATAAAAATTGGAGAAAATTGGAAGATTCAATGAGAGGGTAAAAATTAAATATTAAAGCAATGATTAGTGAATGTTAATAGGTTAAAGACGGCCAAATTTATTCTTATTGAGTTATTATCCAAGAGATTAGAGACACAATCCTGCTTACTATATAAAAGAGTAGGCCTTTTTTTTTTTTTTTTTTTTTTTTTTTTTGCATAAACGGGGAATATATTAGAGTACGCTTTAAAGGCAAGAGAACAAAACTAGTCTCATTTAGCTCAAGAGCCCAACGTATGTAAGTGAACAAGAGCATATTGAAACAAACAAATGTATGCACAAAACCTTCATTTCCTTTTTCCCCTAGAGAGAGATTGTACCCCCATGCATCCTAGATAATTCGTGCAAAACTAGTAGATAGTGAGATATGCACAAGTTTTGCACATGCTATTTGTGCACATACAGATTTCACACTATAACAATGAGCTGTTTGTAGCAAAGAAGACAGAGTGATGGCAATTGACAAAGCTCACTTTCTTTTTCAAATGAGTAGGCAGCATCTGACACTAATTCTACTCACACAACCCACTTTAGTTCATCTAATTCAGGAACTGCAACATCTTCTCTCATGACACCCGCATAATGATCACCCACATATGCCCCAGCTTGAGCAAATAGTTCCACCACTGCAGGCAACATACCATAGTACCTCTTCAAACCATTTACAAGTGGCTCACCACTATGCCTATCTCGAACATGCCACACATACACTGGAGGAATTAAATCATCAACTGTTGCCTCCTGCCAAGCATGTTGCCCATCCCTCATCTGGTGTTTAAAAGCTTGGCAATTCCTTACCTTGTGACCCTTGGGCCCCACTTGCATCTCTGAACAATATCCACAAGTTTGGACAGCATACTTCTTCATAAGTTTTGATGCTCCTGAACGCATTCTTTCCCATGCCTCCATGCCGTGAACGGCAATAGCTGCATAATGCTAGAGCATTAGATGCTTTTGTAAAAAAGTGGTTTAGAACTTTTAACTTTTTTTCCCCAATAATGGTTAAAATATAGTAAGTAAATGCTAATCAGGTCCTGGAGAAAATAATCTTCAAGAATTATAAAAATGATAAAAATGAGAACTGGAATAATGATCCATGACACCCAAGACACCAATGGCAATTGAAGGTTGCTTAGGAGTAATCTTCTGATGAAAAGAGTCATAGATTTTTTCAACTTGGAAAAGAGTAGCTAGAAGAAAACAGACCTTGTACATCATCGGAATGCAAGTCAAAAAACTTGTTTTCTTCACTTGACTTCTTTTTCTTATCCCAAAACCCATATGTGTTAATATCTTTGCCAGGTGTGTCCTCTTTGGGAAATCTCCGCTCAAAATCTATAACTTTACCAGCAAGACTGTAAATAGGGAAGGTCCTTCTCCTTGTAGGGTACTCGGGTATGTCGAAACCTGCTTGAACACACAATTCTACAATTGCTGGAATTTGATCCACTTGGAGCTGCTCATTATGAGAAACAGCTCTCCCTACCCGGTCATATAGATGAAATGATTCTACAAGAGGCAAAATATGCTCCACACCTCCTCTTTCCCAAGTGTGCTCTTTGTTTTTCAGGCTACCAGCAACATCGCATGTCCTAATTCTGTGTGGTGGATCACCAACATGAACCTCTCCACACAAGCTGCATGCAATAGACAGCCATTTCACAAGACAGGTTTTTCCCCCCAAAAAAAAAAAAAAAATAAAATAAAAAAGATAACCATTGCAAAATAAAATACTTACCCATAGGTGTTGAACTTTTTTTTACTCCATATCTAGTTTAATTAATTAAGGACTTAACATAACCAGATTTTCTGGATTAATGTTCACATGTAATGCCGATTGTTGTTGTTTTTTTCAAGGCAAATAAATTCATCAATGCCTACTGTTTCTTAGAATTGTGATTTTCTGAAAATTGTGTCATCTATCTTTTAAAAATGTTATATCAAGTTAAACCAACATTACAACATTACATATGTGAAAAAAAAAAAATCCTAGTAATGGAGTGAATATAAAAATGTTTTAATATCAGATTCTTTGTTTCATGATTCATGAATCTAGATATAAGCCATTTCAATTTAACTAAAACCCTCAAAATATACTTTTTTCCCTAACCCACTAAGAGCAGAATAACACACATTAATTGTTCTTTTCAATAAGTGCCATTTTCTTTAACTATAACTTCAAGGATGTTTTTGTGGGAATCCCATCTATTTGAAGGCCACACATCACTAGAAATTCGACCAACAGCCTTACATGGTTACATAACTGGTTGCTCAAAAAAATTTTTAAAAAATGCCATTATGGGTTTACCTGCAAGAAAAAATAGCAATGCTCTTAACAATCCTCGAGACACAAGCATTAAGCTTGACCCTGGCAGCATACACTTCATGAGCAACTGGAACTAATCCCTCGACCAACAGTCCATTTTCGGGAGGACGCAGAGTGTTCTCCTGCACCATCTGCTTCTCTTTCCTCCTCAACCTAGCTTCACGCTTGAGTTCATTAACACTTGTCACCAATGGCTTCCTCTCAGACTTCTTACGCATAATTGGTAGCTCCACATGAGAAGAGCCAGTTGAATACCAACCACAGAAATGCCTGTTTATCCCAATAAAGTTTTCAGCAGATCTTTCTGTGATCATATCAAGCAAATTTACCACGTTTCTAATACGCCCACGCAACATTTCTGCTCATGACAATTTACCCGTCTCTGCAATAAAAAATAGCACAAGATTTACATGTGTAATGCATCAAAAAAACCATCACTCTTCAAACAATTCACATTAATAAAAATCAGTTTAGAACTTTGGCTACTTGCATTGCTTCAGTTATTGTGATAGTAACATTGAACTAGCAGTATAAAATCACTGTTTAGGGACTCATTTTAACATCTTGGAATGAAAATATGATATGGTAAGTGAATTTGTCTGAAATAAAAATTGCAGTACTAATTTCCAAGTTCCAACTGCCAAAAAGAGCAGGTGACATTGATATCAGCATCTCTGAAGCAAGGCATGTTTCCATGGCCATCAACTGTGAAACTATAAACATATCACGAAAGGACCAAAGCACTTTCCCAGTCCTTTTACCATACAATCAAATATCATGGCTAAAAAAAAAAAACAAAAAATCTCAGATTTTGACAGATGGACAAATCTATACCGTTGATTTTGTGACATACCCTAAAACAAGAAAGCTTGAGTCTGAGAAAACATTACCGTGAAAGTTGAAACCCACAGGACAGCCCCACCTTCTCTTCAGTCTTCTCCCTCTGTCCCTTCCGATCTCTCTCGGCGCGGACAGGTTTTTCTCTTCTCTCTCTCTGTTTCGCGATTTCTCATTTCTCCCTTTTTTTTTTTTTTTTTTTTTTTTTTTTTTTTTTTTTTTTTTTTTTTTTTTAATGACTTTATCTGCTTTGGGCGTGTTACTTATGGGGTCCGTTTGGATTGAGCTTATTTTTACTGAAAACTGAAAACTGAAACTGAAAACACTGTAGCGAAATATTTTTTAAATATGTGAATAGTATCGTAGGACCCATTTTTAATAAAAAAATTGTGAAAAGTGAAATTTGTGGGTCTGTAAACAGTGCACAAATACACTGTTCACAGTGAAAAAGTCAACATATATGGCTGCACAGTAACTGATCACTCTTGAAACACGAGAAAAAAAAAAAAAAGGAGAGGCGTTTACTATGTTACTGTAATGTGGGTCCCATGCCCAAAATGCAGACGCGCTTCAACAGCAAAACGTCCAAAGCAAACGCTCACATAATTTATAAGTAACACGCCATAGGCCCGCACTACACCACTACACCTTTTTTTTTTTTTTTTTTTTAATCCCACTCTCACATAACAGACTCACTGCTTTGGACGTGTTTGGGGTATATTTTTAACTAGTCGCTAACCCGTGTGATGCATGAGAATAGCTACAAGATGAGTTTCAGAGGTAAAATAGCAACGTTGTTTTATTTACTAGTTTTTGTGGGAATAAATAAGAGATATAATATTGAGTCTTTAGTTTAGTTTGTGTTGTATATATAGATATATACAAGATAAATTGTAAAATATATACTAAAAGGTGCCTATTAAAAGGTTATAACTATTCAAATTGGATTACCAAAAGGTGTCTATTAAACGAAAATGTGTTTATTGACCGAAAAGGTACCCTATTGAATGAAAATGTTCCTATTAACCGAAAAGAAGTATGTTGAAAGGTTATAATCCTTTGGGTATAAATAGTGGTAATTTCTTCTCAACTTCTTCTTTTTCATTTTTCTTAAAAACACAAAAAACTTGTAGGTATTTTCCAAAATTGCTATTTGTAAGTTGGGTTTTTTTTTTTTTTTTTTTGGTTAGAAAAAGTGAAAAGGTCCAGGAATCAAACCACACCAACAGACAAGAGTAACAACAATAACGCTAAACAATTTTTTTATTTGGTAACTTCTTTTCAACTTTCTCTCTTTCACCTTTTTTAACTTCTTCATTTGGCAATTGCCCCCTGACCCGCCTAAATAGTGACAAATAATTTTGTAAGTATGAATAAAGACCAACGGATAACATCAAAGATATTAAATTGTATTAAACGTAATCAGTACCTACTGAAAAAGAATTATAAAAATTGCTTCTTTGTATTCCATAATCGATAGAAAAGCTTTTTTTTTTTATTGAAAAAAAAAAAAAATCAAGCCACATGCCCCCATTCACTTAACCCTTGGAACCTGCCACTATAACCGCAATTTCCTATTCAAGCGTGATATTGATATATCATTCACTTCTTTCTTTTTACTTCAGTTTTCTTTTACAATTTTTACGTATTTTTCTTCTCAAGGAAAATTTTTTATTTTAATATATGCATCTTATGTATAACAATGAATAGAGACTGAAACTTAATGGAAAAATTTAAAAAGAAAAAAGAAAAAAGAAGCACAATACTGAAACTTAACGGGAAAAAGAAAAATCACAACTGTGCTGAATTTTAAAGCGTATATGTGGCATTAATTTATATAGCCAATAAACAATATATGTACTAATCCTTGTGTGAATGTATAAAAGAAATAAAGTAAAACTTACAGACTAAATGAATACAGAATAATTGAAATAAAATTGACCAAGATAAAATAATGAACAACATGTAGAAGAAGCACTACAATCTCCATGCACAACGAATAGAACTGTGTCTCTCTCTGTCTGAAGACTCTTATGAATGAATTAAAAAAACTAACTTTTAAAAATGAAATGAGGGATGCCTATTTATAGGCACACTGGCACCAGTTCAGAATAGGTATAAATGTGAATAGGCATATTGAAAAGGCACAACTGGTCAATGTTTTAAAACGTAAATGTGGCTGCAATTTATGTAGCCACATGGCACAATGAGGAGCGGTCAACAAAAAGTCAAACGTTTCGGCTATTAGTGTTATTATTATTATTATATAGATTTCCTTTGTTTTTTTACTCTGCCTTTTGCCTTAAAGATTATAATGTTTATCATGAAATTAGAGACTTTTGTTTTTGAGTGTTTTCCTATAGTTTTATTTATTTATTAAAGTTAAATATTATAGGTGATTTTACTAAAATGAGATTTTACTTTATAATTTATAAAGTTATATTATAATATTTTACTAAAAATATTAAAAAATATGTCTAAATATAAAATTTAATTAATTATTTAATTGTCGTACCCACGCCATGTTGTACTCTTATTTTTCAAAAATTGCCATACTCTCGTATTCGTACCTGTGTCGTATCCGTACCCGTATTCGTATCGGTGCAACTTAGCATAGCTCGTCTACATAATGTGGGCATTCACACCAAATTCAAACAAATTAGCTTCTTAGAAAACATATAGCTAAACTCAACTAAAACTGTCATGCGTCACAATTTGTCAAAAAAGACAATGTTCATCAACACACAATTTTATATTATTCTCTCTCTCTCTCTCTCTCTCTCTGTGGACCTCTATGGTTGAGCTCCTTCTTGAACTCATTCACCTTCTTGAACACATCTTCCCCTCTCTCTTTAGATTAGCTCAGGTGGTTGTTTCTCCATTTTCAAAATTGGATCAAGTGGCTGTGGTTGGGTTGTGTTTACTCTAGATAACTGGGTTTGTGTTGGTTTATGCCTTTATGGTTTGATTTGGGTTTAATATGTGTTGGTTTATGGGTTTGATCTCTGTGTTTGGTTTGATCTGGTTTATGGGTTTGATTTGTGTTTTGTTGTTTTAGATAAGAAATTAAAACCAATTATGGAGAACAAAGTTATCAGCTTAAAAAATTTAGACGCCATTACTTACAATTTTCTCCATTCATTCTCATAAAAATTCTTTAAGAGTTGCATGAGATTAAAAAGAATTTTGTATTTAATAGAATAAGTGGAAAGTTGTATTGCTTCTAAAACTATTGTAGGACTTGTTAAGGCGACTTTTGATAGAAATCAATGGCGCCTTGAAAAAAAAAAAAAACCTTTTTAACGGCATCTAGATAAATTGTTACGCTGGGAACTGTTAAAGTTGACACAAGTTTATCCTCTCACCAGCCCACATTAACTTCTTAAGTTCTTTGAAAAAATTACAAGTTTTTAATTATGCATTTTCCAAGGCAGCCCAAAGAAAAAACCAAATCTCCATTTGTGGATTTTGTTAAAATCACAAGCTAAAACAAGAAGCCTCAAATCAAGAAAGAAAATCACAGAAAGTTCAAGAAAGCTCTAGAAAATAGAGAGAAAATTTTGAGTGAAAGAGAGAAAATTTTATTGCTAAATTCTGTGAATTACAAAGACTAACTAATTTAAACACATTAACCTCTATTTATACTAGCAGTTATAGATCAAAAAGAGGAGCAAAAGCACCGGAAAAACTCTAACAGAATTCCCTAAAACTCTCCTCCAATAAGATTAGGACAAGTGTCACTCTACATCTAACTAACTAACTAACTACTCTCTCACACGTGTAACTCATATGCTTTTGCATAACTCTTCAACATTGCAATTAATTTCTTCAACCACACCTTAAGCCTCTTTTGGTTTCTGCTTTGATCACATTGCCTTGTTTGTGCAACTGTTTTCTTCAAACTGCACTTGCTTCCATTCTTCAATTTTGTTTTACCCTTCTTCAATTCAATTGCACCCTTAATATTCTTCTTAACAGCCCCCCTCAAGACCAAAGCTACTCCTGCTATAGAAATAAGTTTTGTGTCTTGTAATGACTTTGGATAAGTAATGCTGGTACTAAAAATGTTGATCAAGCCTAGCTTACTTATTAGGTCCATGAAGGTAGGTACACCAAGTGCTTTAGTGAATACATCAGCCAATTGCAAATTAGTTCTCACATGAAAAGTTTTGATCATACCTGCCTGTATCTTCTCCCTAATCAAGTGGCAATCCACTTCAATATGTTTAGTCCTCTCATGGAACACAGGATTTACAGCTATGTGTAAAGCTACCTTGTTCTCACAATGGACAAGTGTAGCTTTTGAATGCTCAATTCTAAAATCTTCAAGCAAGTAGCCAAGTAATTTCACAGCAAGTGGAAGCCATTGACCTGTTTTCAGCCTCAGCTGAAGGTCTAGACACAGTATTTTGTTTTCTTGATCTCCAAGAAATCAAATTTTCTCCAAGAAATACATAATACCATGTCAATGACTTTCTAGTATTAAGGCAGCCAACCCAATCTGCATCACAAAATGCTTTCAACTGGAAATTTGATTTTGCTGAGAAAAACAAACCTTGTCCTGGAGTACCCTTAATGTATTGCAAAACCCTAAGTGCTGCCAACATGTGAGGCTACCTAGGCTTGTTCAAGAATTGACTCAATCTATTCACAACATAACAGATGTCAGGTCTGGTCAAGGTCAGGTACATCAACCTTCCAATTAACCTCCTATATTGTGAAGGATCATCAATTAACTCACCCTCATCCTTGGACAATCTAAAATGCTATTCCATAGGTGTTCTCATGGGCTTACAGCCTAACATTCCTGAATTTAACAGCACTTCTAATGCATACTTTCTTTTATTAAGACTTATACCCTTCTCATTTATGGCCACTTCTAAACCCAAGAAATACTTCAAGGCTCCTAAGTCTTTTATCCCAAACTTAGTATCCAAAAGCTTCTTCAAATTAGCTACACATTATGAATCATTTCCAATGATCAATATGTCATCAACATACACTAAAAGAGCTATGAAACAAGAACCCTTTGAGTGTACAAAAAGAACATACTCAGATTTGGACTACACAAATCCTAACTTAGTGATTGTTGTTGACAATTTGGCATGCCATTGCCTGCTGGCTTGCTTCAAGCCATAAAGAGACTTCCTCAACCTGCATACAAGAGGTCTAGCAGTAGCATTAGAGTAGCCCCCTTTGTTGTGAAATCCCTGGGATAAAGACATATACACTTCCTAATCGAAATCACCATGAAGGAAGGCATTGTTAACATCTAACTGATGCAAAGGCCAACCTTTGATAGCAGCAATGCATAACAACACCCTAACTGAGACTGATTTAGCAACTGGTGAAAAAGTTTCGGAGTAATCCAGCCTTTCTTGCTGAGTATACCCTTTAGCCACTAATCTAGCTTTGTACCTCTCCACTAAACCATCTGGGTTATATTTTATCCTATAAACCCATTTACACCCAATTGGAGCCTTACCAGGGGGTAAAGGAATAACATCCCAAGCATGAATGAGCTCTAAAGCAGAAATCTCCTTATCCATTGCTTCTTGCCAAGCCTTTGAAAGCACAGCCTAATGGTAAAACTCAAGTTCAACTTCAACACTAGCAGCAAGAGCAAAAGCTTGATGGGAAGTGCTAAGGTTAGCATAAGAAAGGTGCTGTGCATAAGGACTACCTGAAGGTGGTTTATTGGTAAGCAAAGAACAAGAATAGTCCTGCAAGTAAGAAGGCAGTTTATGGACCCTAGTGGATTTTCTAAGTTGAGTGGAAGGTATAGTAGTAATTGGAAGAGGTGGATCAATGGGTGAATCAAGTGCAAGAGATGGTGAAGTAACATCATTAACAGAAGCATCTAGAGGAACACATTCTGTAGTAGCTGTAGTATCTACTGCAAAATCACTAACAGTAATGGGAAGATGATCATTAGAAAAAGTAGGTGAGGAAATAAAATCTAAGGAGATAGGTGTGATAAAATAAGGATTAGTTTCAGAGGAAGGAAGCACATTTGTCAAAGGATTAGAATCAAAAGGATCAAGGTTCTGAGGAAGAACACAAGGTTAAAAAGGGAATATGGACTCATAAAAGTGCACATCTCTTGAGATGAATACTGAATGTGTAGCAAGATCCATTAGTTTATAACCTTTAACACTAAAAGGATAACCTAGAAACACACATTTAGTGGCTTTAGGTAAAATTTTGTGCCTGTTGTGTGCAAGTGTAGATGCATAACAAAGACATCCAAACACCCTAAGGTGTGAAAAACAAGGTAACTGTCCAAAAAGAACTTCAAAGGGTGTCTTATTTGCAAGAACAGAAGAAGGTAACCTGTTGATAAGGTAAACAGCTGTGAGCACACAATCTCCCCAAATTTCTAAAGGAATATTTGATTGGAATTTAAGTGCTCTAGCCACATTTAAAATGTGTTGATGCTTTCTCTCCACAATTGAATTTTGTTAAGGGGTTTCAACACAACTTAAGTGGTGCATTATGCCCTTGGATTTAAAAAAAAAAAAAAATCTTTTAGCAGAAACTCAGTGTCATTGTCTATTCTTATGCACTTTATTTTCCTATTAAACCGAGTTTCAACAAAAGCATAAAACTGTGGCAAACTGGCAATAGAACCTGAGTTTCTGATTTAGTTTTCATCAAATAAATCCAAGTACATCTAGAGAAATCATCAACAATAGTAAAAAAATACTTGTATCCATCAACAGTAAGAGTAGAAAAAGGACCCCACAAATCACAATGAATTAGATCAAAAGGTAAATTAGAAACGTGAGTGCTAGAAGAGAAAGACAATCTCTTTTGCTTTGCTATTGGACAAATGTCACAATGAGCAGTCTTATTACACTGTACAAAAGACACAATCTTATTTACAAGCTCAAGTTTACCACTTGAAGGGTGCCCTAGTCTAAAATGCCAAAGATCAGAATGAGTAGAAACTAAATGATAGTGAGTAGAGGCTGGGATAAAAGACAAATCCTTGTACTTGTTATCTAGCAGATACAATCCATTTTTCTCTCTACTCAGATCAATCGTGCTCCAGAGAGCAAGATCCTGAATGAAGCAAAATGATCCAAGAAAAATAAGGTAAAAATATTGTGATTTGTTCAATTTACTAATAGACATGAGGTTAAAGATAAAAGAAGGAACACACAACACATCAGTAAGAATTAAGGTTTTAGTGAGATGTACTGTGCCAATATGAGTCACTAAGACCTTTTCACCATTAGGTAAGTAAACAAAAGAATTAGAAACCCAAGTGATGGAACTAAAAACTAAGACAGAATGGATCATATGATCAGTAGCCCTTATGTCAATGATCCAATCTGTTTTATCAAAAGCTGATCTATTTACTACTTTAGCAATGAAAATAGTTGAATTTGGAACTGTAATGGATGAAGAACAAAAGGCTTTACTTGAGAAATTGTTGAGATAATTGGAAGTGGAAGCACTTAATGCCAAAGGCTGTGAAGTACTTGCTCCTGTAGCTATTAAGCTAGTTGGTTGCTGTGAAGCTGAAGCTAAATGCTGAGTAATTTCACCAACTGATTGTGAATTCAAGAAGGCTAAAAGCTGTTCACATTGTGACTTGGAGATTGGACACTGTGGAGTTGAAAAAACAGATTCTTCACCAGTTTGACCAGGATTGATAGTCCCAAATCCTGCTATCTGATTGCAAGAGACTTGGTTTGCCATGGATTCGTTTTTGAACTTAAATCCTAGTGGAAAACCATGTAGCCTATAGCACTTGTCTGCTATATGCCCTGATTTCCCATAGTGGGTGCAAATAGGTCCTTCCTTCTTGGAATTTTCTTTGCCACTGTGACTGTGTTTTGAACCAAAACTTGCATTGGAATACAATGCTGTGGCTTCAATAGGATGAGCTATGACAGGACCAATGAATTCACCATTCTTGAAGCTTCTTTGTTTCTCCTCTTGCAAGATCAAGGAAAGAACCTTATTAATATCAGGTAGAGGCTCATACAACAGAATCTAACCTCTAATAGCTGAATAGGAATCATTTAATCCCATCAAGAATCTCATTACTTGATCATGATCATAAAGATCTGAAGTGATTCTTTGAGCTCCACAAGCGCAAGGACACTTACAAAGAGGAATAGATTGGTAGTTAGCCAATTCATCAACCAAAGCCTTGAACTTTGTATAATAATCCTCCACAAAGAATTGACCTTGTACAAGATAGGCAGATTCCTTTTGAAGCTCAAAGATTCTAGGTCCACTTTTTTGAGAAAACCTGTGATGCAAATCAAGCCAAATTGCTCTAGCATTATCTATATACATGATGATAGAACCAATGCCAACTGAGACTGAATTAATGATCCAACTCAGAACTATCATGTTGCATCGTGTCCATAAGATGAATTGAGGTGAATTTGGATCTGGTTCTGGTATTGTGCCATCGATAAAACCAATCTTGTGTTTAGCAGTGAGTGAAATGATCATTGATTTAGCCCTTGGAAAATAGTTCTTTCCTCCAATCAACTTCTGAGACACTAGTTGAACTGTGTTGTTATCATTGCGACTAAGAAAGAATGGATTGACAGAATCTTCATTCACAGTAAAAGAAGATTGATTGTTTGAAGCTTCTTCAATGGACGCCATTAATGGAGCTTCAAAGCTTGAAGAAGAACAAGATGAAATTCAGAGAATTCAAGCAAAAGAAAAAAAAAATCTGATCTGATTTGATCTTGTTTAACGCTCTAATACCATGTTAAAATCACAAGCTAAAACAAGAAGCCTCAAATCAAGAAAGAAAATCACAGAAAGTTCAAGAAAGCTCTAGAACATAGAGAGAAAATTTTGAGTGAAAGAGAGAAACTTTTATTGCTAAATTTTGTGAATTACAAAGACTAACTAATTTACACACATTAACCTCTATTTATACTAGCAGTTACAGATCAAAAAAAGGAGCAAAAGCACGGGAAAAACTCTAACAAACTCTAACAGAATTCCCTAAAACTCTCCTCCAATAAGATTAGAACAAGTGTCACTCTACATCTAACTAACTAACTGACTACTCTCTCACACGTGTAACTCACATGCTTTTACTTAACTCTTCAACATTGCAAGTAATTTCTTCAACCACATCTTAAGCCTCTTCTGGTTTCTACTTTGATCACACTGCCTTGTTTGTGCAACTAGTTTCTTCAAACCACACTTGCTTCCATTCTTCAATTCTATTTTACCCTTCTTCAATTCAATTGCACCCTTAATCTTCTTCTTAACAGATTTATAACTCCTTTGTAATATTTTTCTTTGAAAGTTTGTGTTCATTATGTTTAGAGTTTATACCATTTTTACAATGAATTTTGTGTTGATGAATTGTTGAGTCCATTGGATTATATTAGCAAGTCATGATAAAATGTATTCATGTTTTATGTGTTTAGTGAGTCTTGAGTGTGTTTGAAGTTTGGTTCAAGTCCAAGACAAGACCGAGGATTCAAGCCCAAGAAGAATTGAAGTTTCTTGAATTTTGATAACAACTCAGATTGATCAAAAGTCACTAATCTATAGAAGAGTCTGTGAATTTGGAGCTGTTTTGGGTAATGTCAATAAGTTTTACATGAAGTATCAAATTAGAATATAATTATTCTATTTGTAAACTTTGATTTTTTTTATAGTGGATTTGTTTTTCTTGGAGTTGGTGGTTAAGCCGCCCTCATGACTTGTAGTAATTTTTACTTAGAAATAGTTGTTCCATTGGTTTTCCCTACATCATCATATTGTATGTTCATGTGTTTCAGCTATTTTTTATTTTATGAAATATTATGCGTGATTACATTGACCAAGCCTTGAACATTTATAGTTGGACTAATTAATATGCTTGGCTTATTAATTGGTTAATTAGCACAACTAGGGCCTAAATCCCCTAACATGAACAGTTCTATTTCAATATTGTGGGGGGAAGGAACATCTACACCAAGTGGATGGCATAGCGAGGGCATTCTACACCTTCGTCTTCACTGAAAAGTGGTACTTCTCCATATAGTGGAGGTTGAATAGTTATATAAACTTGAAAAGAGGGAAAAAAATTGCCTCAAGCAATTAATTAAGTGTAAAATTTTGACCTTTTTAAAGTTTAGATGCATTCAACTATTTTCTTCTCCACCCATCCTTCTACAATTATTAATTTTTTATTTTGAAGGTGACATTTTTATTTCTCGTTTAATTCCTACTTTCGAGAGTGGCTTTGATAATGATACCCTTTTTTTCACCTTCATGTCATTTTTATTGGATATGATCAATTGTGAATATTATTACATGCATATAATACACATGGTAATGACTAATGAGCCAACAGATTTGATCAATCATAATTACAAAAATTTAAAAAAAAAACACTTGCTCTTTTTATATTTAAGTTACATCCGATATCAATTATATATACTTCATTTGGAGTGTCTGACAGTGTTTTTTAGTGTCATTCTAGTTTGAGAAAAAAAAAAATTATTTTATATATATAAAGACCTTAAGCATACAATTAAAAAAAAAAAAAAAGGACCTTAAGCATGCTTTAAAGGAGATAGAGAAAAGGGTTTGAACATTGTATCATTTAATAGCCCTCATGGTGTATCAATGCTAATACTTAACATGTGGAAAAGGGTATCTTAAATATCTTGAAATTGTCATAAGTGCATTTTAAGAAAACAATATTCAAAATGTGTACTAGTTGTAGTACTTTAATGGTGGCTTCATTTTTTTAAAGAAAGTGCAAATTGTGGGGTTCTGCAACTTCTGCTACTATGTAGGAAATCAGATATGCCATTTGCATGGTTATTTTATATAATACTTGGCAAGAAAGTAGCAAACTAAAGTGCAATTTCTTGATTTTTTATTTTTAGATTCAATAGAAGCTATGTTAATTGTTTTTTACCATCAGCTTAAAAAGCCAATATGATAATAAGTTTTGTTTGGGTAAGGTGAGATTCGTACCCAAATTCTCTACAATTATTGCACCCTTGAATGACATGTCATGTGGATGATGTGTATAACTTAAACAAATTGAAACTTGCCACATAGCATTATTAGTCCATATCACCCTAATTTATTGAGGATTTTGCTACATGTCAATGTTAATTAAATGCTTTAGTAAATGTACATGTGGCATGATTATGTGCATCCACTAGATTGGAATCCAACTTTTATAATATATTATAGATTGGACTTTTATGGTACCTTTTACTAATATGCATTATATCTGGAGTCCTTTTTTTTTTTTTTTTTTTTTCCTTTTTAATTAGTATTTTAGTCTCTACAATTATTGTACCCTTGAATAACATATCATGTGGTTGATGCAATTAAACTTAAACAAATTGAAAATTGTCACATAGCATTATTAGTCCATATCACCCTAATTTATTGAGGATTTTGCTACATGTCAATATTATATGCTTTAGTAAATGTACATGTGACATGATTGTGTGTATCCACCAAGTTGGAATCCAACTTTTATAATATATTATAAATTATAGACAGGTTTCCTAATAAGAAGTTCAAAAGTTTTATTTAGTGTCGTAAAAAATACACAAAACAATAAAAGAACAAGTACAACATGTTTTCATACAAAATTTAATGCTGCGGATAAAATAGAAAATATAATAAAATAATTAAAATATGATTAATGCTATAATTACAAACTATATATTTTATAAGAGATCTAATGGTTGTATAAGAGATCTGGGGTTTAATCTCCGCCTACACCAAAAAACTGATTGGTGTCTTAGTCTGATGATAAAGAGCTTTTATTAGGAACAGACGTCATAGGTTAATACTCTCTCAAAAAAAAAAAAAAAACTATATATTTTATAACATTTTTACAAACTATTGATGTGGCAAATTTTTATTAGTTATAATTTAAGTCCACCACTAACATCATATTTTTATTTACCAATAACTATTTAGAAAATGTTAAAACCACATTAACAATTTGTAAAAATATTTTAAAATAGTTTGTGTCTGTAGCATTATTCTTGGTCAATGACTTTCTCCAAAAACAAAATCCACCTAATCAATGAGAGGAAAAATTATTAGATCTACCGGGAGGATTGCTAACTTGATCCTCATGGTCATTCTAACCAATAAAACACTATTATCTATACAAATGTGACATCACCTAGTAGTTTTTTATTTTTAATTCTTGTGCTAATTAGGAATCGGACTCACACATTTGCATAAATGACATTATATAATTGATTGGAAGGACCACATTAGCAATCCTCCCAATAGGCCTAATAATTTCTCCAATGAGAAGTGCATCCCAGTTAATTCAATTGGTTAAGTTTTAAATGTTCAAATAGAGAATTAACTTCTTCTTTTTTAGGGGTATAAAAAACAATCAAATTAATATGGACTGGACCACTAAGGTATTTCAATGTTACATATGTAACTGATTGCAATAAGCCTAGAACCCAGTGGCGACACCACGTTGAGGCCAGGGTGTTCCCAGGAACACCCTGACTCGAAAATAAATTTTTTTTATATATAATAATTTAAATTTTCTTATTTGTTTACCCTTAAAAAAGAAGAAGAAGAAGGAACACCCTTAAGCGCAAAATTAGGAACACCCTCAAATAATAATAAAAAAATTATCTATTCTACTTTCAAGCAAAATAAAAAAAAAAAAGCCCAAAAAAAAATTTTGAACTAAAATCTAAAAAAAAAAAATTGTAACAAAGCAAGCCCATTGCCCAAAGCCCAACATCAATCTTAAACAACAGATGAGAAACCAAACCCAATCTAAAGAAAAAAACAACATACGGCAACCCATGGATTCTCAAAAAAAAAAAAAAAAAAAAAAAAAAAACCAAAACCCAACCTAAAGACAGATTGTAGTAAAAACTGAAATCAGAAACAGAGAAACCTAACCTAAAGAAAAAACCTCATCAGTCATCAACGACCAACAGACAACGCCTCCGCCTCAAACTCGACCAACAGAGTTCATCGCCATCGGTCATCGTCAGTTGGATCGGAGATCAGTCATCGCCTCGGCCTTGCCAATCGGATCGGAGATTGGAATAGCACAAATCGAAACAAAGATTCCTTCCTCGCCAGTCGCCTCGAAGTGTTGCCTAACCTGATGGCGCCGCCCCTCAACCTTAGGCCTCCCTACTCCCTCAACCTCAAGGTATTTCATCTTTACTTTACACTTTTCTTCTCTCTTACTTCTCTTTGTCTCTCTCTCTCTTTTATCTAAAGACTAAAAGTATGAAAGTGAAATAAGAGTCTCTCTCTTTAAGATTAAAGACTTAATCTGATTGGCTGAATCTTTTTTTTTTTTTTTTGGTGAAATTGCTTTAGCTTTATTTAACTGTAATTGCTTAGCTTTATTGTAACTTTATTAATATTTGTGATTGGCTGATTCTCTTTTTTGTCTTTTAGTGTATTGTCTATTATGATTTGTGACTGTGAATTTTTTATTGGCTCTTGTGATTGGGGCTTGTTTGAGTTTTGGGGGGGGGGGGGGTGAATGGGGCATGGGGTCGGGTGGGAAGTAAAGGCAAGTAGTGGGTTGGCAGTGGATAATGCATACGGGGTGTGTGCTAATAGTTTGTAACGACAAATAATGAAGCAACTAATAAATAATAATTAATAATTTAATTAACCAATACATTATAAAAGATAAACAAATTAAATTATGTTAGGCTAAACAACAATTAATAATTTTATAATTAATGAAACAACAATGTAACAAATTATAATTTATAAAAGACAAACAAATTAATGAAATAGCTAAACAACAATAATTAATAATTTTATTAATATTTCAAATGAACTTATAGTTTATTTTTTATTCTTTTGCTAGAATTATGGACAAATATTTGATAAGAAAACCACGTACCCAAGATTCATCTTCTGTGCAATATTCATCTTCATCTTCTAAGCGAATTCGTGTTGACTTTATTTGCATGTTTTTTTATTATTGTTGTTGTTAATATATAAAATTTTCTTTTTATTAGATTATGTAATTTATGCTTGTTGAGGAATACCCTGTAAAAAATTCCTGGAATCGCCGCTTCTAGAACCTCCTTCTTCTCTTCTTTTTTATTTTTTTATTTTTTTATTTTTTATTTTTTTATTTTATTGCTAGACAGAAAATTGTAAACGGTAAACAACAAAATAGTATTATTGGTTGACAACAAAACAATTACTACGTAAAAAAATATTATAGATGCAGCAGTGCTAAGTGCTAACTATGCGAGAAAAGAAAGTCAATATTTTCTAACGTATGTACTTACGCAATGGATGTGATAGAAAGTCAATATTATCTAACGTATGTACTTATGCAATGGATAGAAAGTCAATATTATCTAACGTATGTCCTTACGCATACAGTTTTATTTTGGCACTATAAACTCTTAGAACAGACACCACTGCTCAGCAGCTACTCTAGTCTTTTTTCTTCTAAATTAACTCTTAGAAGTTAGAACAGACACTACTGCTCATTGTTTCTTCTAAATTAACTCTTAGAACAGACACTACTGCTCAGCAGCTACTCTAGTCTTGTTTCTTCTAACTACCGGCCAAGAGCTTTTCAATTGCTTTCTGAAAGCAACTAGCAAGTAGTGTTTGAAAACTTAAAAGAAGAAATGGCGTCAAGAATTGGGAAGATAAAGCTGGGTTCACAAGGACTGGAGGTGTCAGCACAAGGTCTGGGCTGCATGGGCATGTCCGCCTTCTATGGGCCTTTAAAACCCGAACAAGACATGATCACTCTCATTCACCATGCCATTCACAATGGCGTCACCTTTCTTGACACTGCCGATATCTATGGTCCTTTCACCAACGAAATCCTCCTCGGAAAGGTACGTACTTGCAGCTGCTAGCTAACTAATTAAGCAAGGTCCTCCCCTTCGCTTCGGTTTCCCTCTTTCTTAATTATTTTGGCTGTAATTAATTCATTACAGGCTTTGAAGGGAGGGATAAGAGAGAAGGTGCAACTAGCAACCAAGTTCGCTAATAGTTTTGAGGATGGGAAGTGGGTGATCCGTGGCAATCCAGCATACGTGAGAGCAGCTTGTGAGGCCAGCTTGAAGCGCCTTGATGTCGATTGTATTGAACTCTACTACCAGCACCGCATCGACACCAGTGTTCCTATTGAAGTCACAGTTCGTTAATTCTTCCCTTTTGCCTATAATTTCTTTTTCTCCTCTAAATACAGTGTGACCTCTACTAGCATTTTTAGTTGCATAACTTAATTCTGTCAACTTGTTATCTACTTTTAAATGTAAGCCAAAGAATTCTCTTCTCGTGTTAATTTTCATTGTTGACTAAGCCTTTTAAACGATTCCTATATAATAATGAAACCACCATCTACCACTTGATTGTTGTTGCAGGAATCACTAGGTGTTTAATATATATATAGTAGTACCATTTCCATTTTTCACTTCACCCTAGGCAAGTTCAAGATTAATTCTGAATATATATGTCTATCTCCACGTCTTAAATGTTTTGTACTACATCTTAGGCTAATTCCTTTTGGATTTCTGAGGCAAATATATGTTTTCATCTTCATTTTCATTCCTTTTGCCAAAGATCATGTACTCATAAACCTATATTGTCATGCTGCTTTTGCTATTAAACCCATAGATACATGCTTTTTGTTAACATGTATTAGGGTATGTGGGCTTTAGGCCCACCTTGTTTACTTGTATAGCACACTTACTTGTACTACACACTCTGCCTCCTATATAAAGGCACTTATGTATATTTTGTTACTTGAGAAATACAATACAATCATTCAGTATTTCTAACACTTTTCATCAGGAAGAAGCCTTATAATCAGGCATACATTGTATTATAATTAGTCTAAATACATATCAATATACTGCTTTCTTTCAGCATAATTATCTTTCAGTTGTCTTGTTTTTAGATAGCTCAGTCGCTACATTTTTTGCAACTCGTCTTTCTTAATGTTTATCATTATATATGCATCTTTTAAGAATATTTCCATTTAGCATCCTCTAATTCTTTTCTTTTGTGGATTACAAGATTGGGGAACTCAAAAAACTAGTTAAAGAGGGTAAAATCAAGTACATTGGTCTATCTGAGGCCTCAGCTTCAACAATCAGAAGGGCACATGCCGTTCATCCCATAACTGCTGTGCAGCTAGAGTGGTCTTTGTGGTCCAGAGATGTGGAGGAAGAAATAATTCCTACTTGCAGGTGATGCATCAATAATTACTATTGCTTTCTAAGTTATAAAATAAGGAAAATTATTAGTTTTTATTTAATTATCGATTCCTGTAAAATTTACTAAACAAATGTATATAATAATTTTACACTTTTATGCAAATATGTACAATATTATACACATTTGTTTAGTCTACAATGTCATTCTTACTTTAATTAAACAATATAAACCAATAATTGTCCATAAAATAATTAAGAACCAAATTTTATTTTCGTCCGGATTCTGCAGGGAACTTGGCATTGGGATTGTTGCATACAGTCCTCTAGGACGAGGATTCTTTTCGACAGGGCCTAAGTTAGTTGAAACTTTGTCGAATGATGATGTTCGAAAGGTTTGTAGATCTATCTACCACACAAATGATGAGCTTCAAATTAACTGTGTTACAGATGCATTTAGAATAATAAATTTATAGCATCATCATTGCATCTATGAATATCTCGAGATTTAACGAATGCTTTTCCGGTTTCTCTCATTCATACAGTACTCAATATTTTATAATAAAAACAACTTGATTAGCAGTCAAAATTTCTTTTTTATAGGAAGAATTGTAGTAAACCAACATATGATTTGGTCTAAAATCACTTTGCTTATTTACAGTTTAAAAAATGTTACTTCATCTACTTGAAATTTACTCCGTTTGTCTCATGTAACTCACCTCTATTAAAAATATAAGTAAATATATATTTTTGCTTCCCTTTCATATCTCTCTCTTCTTAAAAAAAATGAAAAAACAAGATCAAAAAGTGCTTTTAAGTAAGAAATTGAAAAGGAACGAAAAATTCATCCAATATTTCTATCGAAATCTAAAAATTTTCAAACACATGCATTCAACCAAATATTTAGATTTTTAAGTACATATTCGAGTACATCTACAACCCAGAATTCTAAATCAAAACACAAACACTTTCAGCAGATGATACATTCAAAACCATAAATCTACAAACTTCTTGCCCACCAAATCAACCAAAAACTAAACCCAAAAATTAGAATACTCAGAATAAAGAGCATCCGCAGACTTTGACACTATATTGCTCTTCATGTTGGCAGAAAGTTCAATCGTTTCTTCACTAGCCACTTTTACCACTCTATCATCTCCCCTATTTTCATCAATAGGACCACATGAATTATAACCCACCTCCCTTACAAAACCATCATCGCCATCATCATCATCAAGAAAAGGCATACTGTTTATAGCGACAGATCTGCCACACACAAACCATGCATAAATACATTAACCAATATGTATAAAAATATAAACCAAAATTAACTACTCACTTTTTTTTAAATCTCCAGCTTAATTTCTTTGACGAATCTTCTCCAAAACTGAGTTTAGGATTTCAATAGTGCAGCAAACCAATTACTATTATTCTGATTATTCTGCAACAGCAAATTATGGTAATATTGCCATTGTGTCAAAGTGTGGATACTTTTTATTATGATTATTATGATTTTTGGGTTTAGTTTTTAGTTTTTGGTTGATTAGGTGGGTAAGAAGTTTTGTAGATTCATGGTTGTGGTTGGCCTTTTTATGTCCTGGGCTAGATTGCTCCTGCTGTATTGTGGCCCAATAATTCAGGGGTAGGAGAGTCAAGACTGGCCTAATTGAAACTTACCTTAGCCCAGCTTATGCGCAAGTTAAAACCTCTGGCAGAAATCTTGAACGTGTTGAATGCCCACAGTAGGAAATACTATTACGAAAACGTTACAACATAATATATATATATATATATATATATATATATAGTAGGATAGCTAAAATACTTTAACTACAATATTTCTATTGATAACAGTGATACTTAAACAGTTTCATAAAGAGAAAGAAGTGTGATGATGTGATTACAACTGAAATAAATTAATAACAAAAAGAAGTCATTTAGTTTTCAATCAATCCTGGCAAAAGAAAAGAAAATAAATATGTTAGAGGGAGAGACTTGATTCCTTGATAGATTCAAGTCTAGGATGGGAACCACCATCCAATGTAGGTAACCTTAGAAAGCATCCTGTTGCAGAGATTACTCACTTTGGAAAATGGGCCTAAATGGCTTAATCTCAGATTCTCGATTTGCTAGAAAGTGGGCTATTAAGAGGGAGAGAAGTGATTGTCTATTGGTGCATGCTCTTACTCCTATCACTCATATTTTTCTTCCTTACTCTTTGTTTCCTTGTTTTCGTTGTTTCCTTACTTCTCTTGTTTTCTTTCTTTTCCTTTTGGTATTCTCCCTATGTTATTCCATGTTGTTGTTTACTATGCACATCTATGGCTTTTTATATTGCCTGCTGTGGCAAGGTTTACCATTTTTACCCCTCAACTACTTTTGGTCTGTTGTGGGTGTTGTTCCAAGACTGCCCCCCGGGTCTGCTAGCTGCTCAGCCACCACCACTATCCTATGTTAGCCTTGCCACACTTCATTCCCAGACAAAAGTAGTTTTTGTTTTGTTTTCTTTCTTCCTTTGGCACTCTCATCTAAATAAGGGCTGTGTTTCTCCCTTACCAACCTCTATAGCATGCACCTAGTGATTCTAGCTTACGTTTGCTTTTTTTGGATGATACGTCATCCCAGCAGGACATTTCCCCCAAAATAGGCTCCCCATTTTCCCCACTACCAGACCACACCCTTTCTTACCTCAGACCCATGGCCCACCTCCCCTGTATTGGTTGGGTACAGGTAAGTGGTGCTTGAGCTTTATGCGTGCTCCACTTCCATGAGTCCATTGCTTTTTTGGTATTTATGCATTTGTCATTGCCTACAAATTTGTCTAACTCTATTGCATGTTTTGGTGCTTGTTTAGCTCTTATGGCGTGGATGAGTCCTCATTCTTTGCATCTCATTTCTTCTTTGGGCTGAGCATTACTTGGGTGTGGGCTTTCTCTTCTTTAATTCGGCCCATGTCTCCTTTCACTTCTGGTCCATGGGCTAACTAGTGCTTCTACCATGTCATTGCATTATTCTTGCTATGATGTTGTTTACCCTTGTTTACTGTATAATTTCTAGGTTTACGGGCTGAAGTGTCTGTCATGCCAATTTCATATGTTATTCCTTCATTTAGTTTACACTGCCTAGTATTCCTGCTAGGTCAATCCATATAACATCTTGGGCTTCCTCGTCCCATTTTATTTCTTGGGCATCCTCAGCCCGTGTCATTCTTTGAGGCATCCTTGGCCCATTTCATTCTTTCCTACTTCTTACATTTCCATGAGTTTTTGCTAAATCTTTTGGGCTTCTCTGGCCCAATTATCACATCTTTACCTTTCGGTTTATTGGCCTTCAAACCAATCTCATTTACTAATTCCTTTCTTTGGCCTCTTCCAGTTCATTTTTTCTTTTTTTCTATTTCTTATGATTCTCATGGACTTACTGCTTCATTCTTTGGGGCTCCCTTGGGCCCATTTACTTTTTTTTTGGGCTATTTTACTATTTTATAGGCTCATGGACCATTATTTTTGCCTTTCTGGCCCAATGGTCTTTACTTTGTTGTTTTCTTTCTCCATCTGTTCATATTGTTGGGCTCCTTTTACAATTGGGCCCTTTTGCCAAAAAATGGGCATCAACAATGGTTTTGAATGTATCATCTGTTGAAAGTGTTTGTGTTTTGATTTAAAATTTGGGATGGAAGATGTGTTGGAATGAATATGTAGTTTTAAATTTAAATATTTGGTTGCATGTGTTTGAAATTTTTACTATTTTGATAGGAATTTTGGATAAATTTTTCGTTCCTCATCAATTTCTTAATAAAAACACTTTTTTATCTTGTTTTCTCTTAGTCTTTATATATATATATATATATATATATTTTTTTTTTTAGAGAGAGAGAGAGTTTCAACCTATGGCATTTACTCCTGATAATAGTTCTTTATTATCAAGCTAAGACACCAATCAGTTTTGATGTAGGTCGAACCACATGCAGATTTACAGCCATTAACCCTAAATTATAATGTCATTACCACTAAATTATAATAACCAAGTAGACTTATTTTGACTTTACTAACGATTCTTGAAGCCAAAAGAATTTGGTTTAAATATCAAGTTTCATTGTATATGTATTAGCGTTGACCACCTCAATTTCTCAAACAGCGAATCAGAACATTTGGTTGGTTCCTTTCTCTTATAGTTTCCACCTTCTTCTATCTCTTTATGCTTTGAATAAATGAAATTTCCAGTTGTTGAATTTCCAATCAACTCCTTTTTGGTTTTCGTAAACTAGAGAGGGTGTTCGATCAGTACATATAGTAAAAGTCAATTACAGACTCGTTAGGGAATAATCTAGTGCTAAAAAAGATTTGAACACCGTCGTTAGAGGGAAACAAAAGTTATGTAGGTAGAAACCTTAGACTGTCTTCAATTTATCCCACCTTTTTAGTTAATGTACAATAAGCGAAAAAGATAAGTGGAGGGTCAAAAACTAGGTAATTTAAATTAGAGGGTTAATCAATAAGAACAATCTCACCCATATACTTATCTCTAATTCTCGTTTACTATTTACCAAATATATATGCTCGAGATTCGGAATACATAAAGTAACTTATGAGAAAGCTCCTTTGATAATCATGGTTGAGCTAAACCCAACCCAAATCCCACCTGGTTTTTATGTAATGATTCTGGAGTAATGCTGCAATTATCTTCTAGTGTGATGAACAATATTAAGCTAGGTCTTAAGTCTTAACAACTTTGGATGCCTAGAAACCTGAATATAAATTATGTTACATAATTTAATTTATTGTACGTACGTAGTTTATCATTGTTTTTCTTGAGTACACTACCTCCTTGAAATTATTATACTAATAAACATTTTAGTGATTTCACTCTTAATTAGTAGTACTGATATTTGAATTCACCGCTTATTGCAGTATCTACCCAGATTCCAACCTGAAAACCTGAAACATAATAAAACATTATTTGAGCGTGTTAATGAAATGGCAACAAGGAAGGGATGCACCCCATCACAGCTAGCATTGGCCTGGGTTCATCACCAAGGGAATGACGTGTGCCCCATACCTGGAACTACAAAGATTGAAAACTTTAACCAGAACATTGGAGCACTGTCTGTGAAACTAACACCAGAAGAAATGGATGAACATGAGTCATTTGCTACTGAGGATTCCGTAAAGGGTGAGAGATATACTAATTCCATTAAAACTTGGAAGGATTCTGAAACTCCACCACTTTCTTCATGGAAAGATGCATAAACAAAAGTCTTTCTTTTTCTGTGTCTCAATGCCACCCGCTAGAAATATTATATTCTCATTGAAGGGTGTAGACTTTTCGTTTAGTTCTTGACTTGACTACTCAGAAATAAGTATGTCTTGGAAAGTTATCATGTATGACTTCATGAAGTTTAGAGAACAAATATTTTGTTCACTTATAAGATCATGAATTGGTTCAATTCCTTTCCATTTGTATATATTCTCTTTGTTGAAAATTCCAATTCAAATATACAATTCAACTTTGCATTGACGGCAAACTGATCCCTGAATTTTAAGTTAAAAAGTACCCACTCCGTCCCAAATTAGTCTTCTATTCCAATGTCCAAAACTGAAATTCTTTTTGAAAGTAAAAAAATAAATAAATCCTAACAAAGTAACATATCATATGCTTTATTAAAAAGGTCTATACCTTAATTTCTTTCACCAAGTTTTAATAAAAAAGATCAACCATGGAGTGGCGCATTGGAGCACTAGTGCTCCGAACGTAACTAATAAAATTCTGTCAATAGGGTTGTAGTATGATTCGCACCTACCAACATGTCCACAATTCTCATGACACGAGTTGGACCCAACCCCCCTCCCCCTCCTTCAACTCCAAAAAAAAAAAAAAAAACTGAACTAAACTAATGTAATTTTGTGTCAGACAGGATCTATTTTGTTATCACATTTCCATTCTCTAATAAATTAATGGAATTTTGGTTGTTTAGTAAAATCTATTTTGTTTTTCCATCAATTTAATGATTACTTACTTGGACTAATGTCAAGCTATGGTTGAACCTGGATGAAAGAGAATGCTTACATCCAATGGCAGAGTCGAGAATTTTTAGGAGCTGAACTATAGTATTCATAAATCATTCTAGACAACTTCAAAACACTCATGAGTACAAAATTTTAAATACACACCTGCGAGCACACACATACACACACACACATATATATATATATATATAGAGAGAGAGAGAGAGAGAGAGAGAGAGAGAGAGAGAGAGATTTTAATTTTCAAATATTAGAGTAAGTCATAATACATACAAAAAATAGGTATTTTTTTATAATAAAAAGAAATGTTGAATTAACTCAAAGTTTGCAGGGCCAATTCACATTTTTATAATATATTTTTTTAATTCAAAATTCCCCCCCCCCCCCCCAAAAACCCACATAGTTTGGCTCTACCATTGCTTACAACCCCTCGTGATCGAGATACTGGTGTTGAAAACTCTCGAAAGAGGATTCGTGGAATTTTCTTTGGGTTTTTAATAATTGTGGAGTCATCACTTATTTTTTATTTGCAAAAAATAAGAAAAATGAATTAAAATTTGAATTCCATTAAATATCTCATTTTACATCAAATTTACAATTGGTAGAAATTTTACATCACATTGGTCCTAGCTAGTTACAATCTAAGTAAAAAGTTACAAAGCTTTGGTTCTAATACAATCCACCACAAAAATTATAAAACACTAATCTTGAACCAAAAATACTAGATTCGAGGGTTAGGTTACAAAGTGGGAAGGTGTTAGGCACCAGCCACTCTGCCGAAATAGAGTTTGGTTTTCTAGACTTAAAATGACATTTTATATACCCACATATAACGACAAAGTTTAGTTATAAAATTATTTGTAGTCTAAGGGTATAATCTTACTCAATATCTTTTTGTTAAATGTGAATTTTGACAAATCCACTATTAGTTTTGTGGGGTCCAATAATTTGTGGCCTTGGCCTATTTTTACATTGGGGCCCAAGGCCCGAGCCGAGGAAGGTCATAGCCGAGAATAGGTAACAAAAGTTCAAATAGTCTTGAGATGCAGCCGAGGATGATTCTGTCCTCGGCATATCCGAGGTATCCTTGGAAGGAAGGGTAAAAACGGTATAGGAACAGTTTGGGAAAAAATCTAAAATATCTAGGTCAATAGAGAAGGGTACGCTGGATAGAATAACGACCAAGGACAAAGGGAAAGCTATCCTTATTGCCATTCAATACTCTGCACCTGACAGAGCCATACTCTTTAGCTTTTACAACCACTCCCAGCCACTCTGGGTATGGGCTGATGGGACAAGTATCAGTCCTGGAAAATCGAACCCACACGTGGACGTTGGATAAGGGATACAGGCTAGTATAAAAGGAAAAGTAAGCAATCCGGGGAAAGGGACTAGGAAAAATGGCCAAAAACCAGAGCCTCCCAGCCCGCCTCTAGGAAAAAGACTCCTAGGGCGATCACGATTTAATTATGTATGAACACCACGGAAAACCACCGTCTTGTGACCAAGGCCTAGCCTTTCAAACCCACGCTCTATAAATGATATTGTTTGGGCCTTTTTACGTGCGAACCCAATATTATTATGGGTCGTTACAAATCGTGTCCTTACAATTGGCGCCATCTGTGGGGAAGGCTTGTGTCTTGGCACAGGTGATGGGTTGAGACAATTACTCACATCATTTCAAACAGCTGGGTGTAGTGTTTTAGCACAAAGTTCCACTAAGGGCTACGTTTCTTCACTAGGTGCTGCGCTTCGTAGCGTCAACAACACGGAGGGTTCTAGGGGCTTGGCCGAGGAGCTAATCCCCCTAAACCAAGTCCCGTGCCATAGTCGAGGGGTTAATTCCCCCAACTACTTAGAAATCAAGTTTTGGATAGAACCAAGGTATTGCATGGTCCTCGAACTCAAACCTATGGGGAAACCAACTACTTAAAAATCAAGTTTTGGATAAAACCAAGGTATTGCATGGTCCTCGGACTCAAACCTATGGGGAAACCAATTACTTAAAAATCAAGTTTTGGACAGAACCAAGGTATTGCATGGTCCTCGGACTCAAACCTATGGGGAAACCAACTACTTAGAAATCAAGTTTTGGACAGAACCAAGGTATTGCATGGTCCTCAGACTCAAACCTATGGAGAAACCAACTACTTAGAAATCAAGTTTTGGACAGAACCAAGGTATTGCATAGTCCTCGGACTCAAACGGATGTATTGGGGACTCAAACTATACTTAAAAATTAAGTTTTAGACAGAACCAAGGTATTGCATGGTCCTCGGACTCAAACCTATGGGGAAACCAACTACTTAAAAATCAAGTTTTTGACAGAACCAAGGTATTGCATGGTCCTCAGACTCAAACCTATGGGGAAACCAACTACTTAAATATCAAGTTTTGGACAGAACCAAGGTATTGCATGGTCCTCGGACTCAAACCTATGGAGAAGTCAGCTACTTAAAAAGAATTCTAAGTCGCTTAGTTCTCGGACCAAATACCAGAAAAGGTTAAGGCTATGAAAGTTATTAGGAAGATGGCGAAACGCCTTATTACTCAGCAACCTACAGGGGTAGTAAATTTTTGGGTTATATATCCTCGGATGATTACTTGCTACATGGCATCGAGCATTCAGCCATCACCTCGTTCAAATTTGGGGTATACAACCCATTTTCAGGTCGGTCTTATTGTACACGATACCTCTAATAAGTTCATAATAACATCTTTTTTCTTAGTAAGGGATTTTGGCCCTAAATATTGTTTTCTCAGGTCGGCGTCATTATGCCATACAGCTCTAATAAGCTCATCATAATGTCTTTTTCTTTCCTTCTTAGTAAGGATTTCTGCCCAAAGCATCATTTGTTCAAATCGGCATCATTATGCCGGATAGTTTCAATAAGCACAGAGCAAGGTCTTTTTATTAACTGGGATCTCGGCCCTAAGCATCATTCATAGTATAAAAATAAAAAAGAAGTCACAGGATAGTACGTCTATTCACGGCATAACCATTTCAAAAAGAAAAGATAGAATATACGAAATAAAGTAAAGACGACTTTCATTGATATAAAGAGGTATTACATCGTACAATGAAGGGCTTAAACAAGCCTATATAGAAAAAGAGTTACAAAAACAATAAAAAAAAAAATTAAAAAAAAAAAGCAACAAAACAAGCAAACAGCCAGGAATCTTTTTAAACTCTGCTCCCAAGTCTTTCCAAAATCTGCCCCAGTAGCGCCCATATTGAGAGAAGGACCTTCCTTGGGGGGAGAGAAGAAGAAGAGGAAGAAGGAAAAGCACCAGGATGGATTTGGTGATGGGAAAGAGGAAGAAGGAAAAGCACCAGGATGGATCTGGTGATGAGAAAGAAGAAGAAGGAGAGGCAAAAGGAGGCACCGGTGAAGGAAGAGAGGAAGAAGTAAGGATATTTTGTCCCTGCGTCAGTCCTGACTCCTAACACGCTGGTGTCATGTTAGCTATGCTCATAAGAGAGCGGCTAGTACTGATAATGGGTGACCCCAGCTCAGTCGCACCAAAAGTTTGACGCGACGAGCCCCTGCTTCGGATTTTGGCTGAAGGAAGGATGTGAAGTATCTTGAGTCTCTGCCATCCCTGCCCTGACCGAGCCATTTTGAGTTTCAAAAGAGCATGGAATTTCTGGGAAGGATATGGTCCCTTCATTTCCGCTCCTATCTCGAACGTATCACAATTCAAAGTGTAAACTAGCGGATAAAGGAAACTCTGGGGGAGGCTAAGGGTTTCAGACTTTAAAGAGATTAAAAGGGTCTCTGTGTAAGAGGAGTAACCTCTTGCATTTCTTCTTATATGAAGGGCAAAACAGGAGGCATTTAATCTATCCAAATTTTCAAGACAATCTGTAATCGAGAATATACCCGCTCCACTTCCCCGCGCCGTCAATAACCGTCGAATTTAAATGGTCTCGTAAAGGGAAATCATTAAAAGCGCGTTTCGGATAATGAAACGACAAGAACGCATCATAAATGAATTCAGAGGAATATCTCGTAGCCCGGTATGTTTCCTGGATAGATGAAGAGACACCCACATTAATGAAGGCTAGATCTAAGCAGACCGCAATAAAAGCGTGGCATTACCAAAACCCTCATCTCCGACCAAGAGGTCGGATAGCAGGATTTTGAGGGGCTATTGTGGGGTCCAATAATTTGTGGCCTTGGCCCATTTTTATATTGGGACCCAAGGCCCGAGTCGAGGAAGGTTATAGTCGAGGATAGGTAACAAAAGTCCATATAGTCTTGAAACGCAGCCGAGGATGATTCTGTCCTCGGCATATCCGAGATATCCTTGGAAGGAAGGGTAAAAACGGTATATGAACAGTTTGGGAAAAAATCTAAAATATCTAGATCAATAGAGAAGGGTATGCTGGATAGAATAACGACCAAGGACAAAGAGAAAGCTGTCCTTATTGCCATTCAATACTCTGCACCTGACAGAACCATACTCTTCAGCTTTTACAACCACCCCCAACCACTTTGGGTATGGGCTGATGAGACAAGTATCAGTCCTGGAAAATCGAACCCACACGTGGACGTTGGATAAGGGATACAGGCTAGTATAAAAGGAAAAGTAAGCAATCCGAGGAAAGGGGATGGGAAAAATGGCCAAAAATCAGAGCCTCCCAACCCACCTCCAGGAGAAAGACTCCTAGGATGATCACGATTTAATTATGTATGAACACCACGGAAAACCACTGTCTTGTGACCAAGGCCTAGCCTTTCAAACCCACGCTCTATAAATGATATTGTTTGGGCCTTTTTACGTGTGAACCCAATATTATTATGGGTCGTTATAAATCGTGTCCTTACAAGTTTACATTTTCTTCTTATATCTTCCATACTTGCAAAATTTCTAGAAAATTAAAGATCAATAGTTATATCATCAATAAATTGTTTAAATTGCAAGTTTTTGAAGTTTAAAATTATGCATAAAATATAAGCTTATAGATAATATAGTAAATAATATTCGATTGACACAAAATTTGACAGGTGTATTAAGAACATAAAGAACATACAATTTAATAATTAGATTTTTAAAATATGTAGTAATATTTATTTTATTGAGTACAGTTGTAACCTTAGGCTACAACCAATTTTATAGCTAAACTCTGTCCTGCATTCAATATGCAATATGCCAATTTTTGAAATGCCAAAATATAAATGTTAGACGTTCTAGATCTAAGATTAGATCTAAGCCTAGATTTATAGATCTATTTGTTAAAAAAATTATTTTATAAATTAAATAAATAACAACTTGGATTTAAAAGACAAAGTAAGAGATTGAATATAAAAATATTAAATCTAGTTTTTTTTTTTTTTTTAATTATTGAAAAGGAATCATTTTATAAAAATAAATTTCAGACCTATTCCTTTAATATTAAGAATGCAACATTTTATAAAATATTTAGATCTGATTTTTGGTATGAAAAATAAATAGATTTTTGAAGAGAATTTTAGATCTAACTTCAAATGTAAAACAATAAATAGGGACAAAATGGCCTTATGCCCTTTTCATCCAAATTATATAGCTTTATGCCCCCCTTCCCAAACTAATTAGAAAAATGTCCCTCTTTTGTAACTCAATTTTCTCAAAATCGAGTTAAAAAAAAAAATCAGGAGCCCTATAGTGACGTTTTATAACTTGATATCCATGAAATCGAGTTATAGGCAATTTTATTGCCTATAACTCGATTTCATGGATATCAAGTTACGAAACGCCACTATAGGTCCTTAAAAATGTCATTATAGATCCTTGAAAACGTCACTGCAGGGCTTAATTCGATTTTGAAAAAGTCGAGTTTCAAAAGAGGGGCATTTCCCTAATAAGTTTGGGAAGCGAGGCAAAAGGCTATATAATTTGGGTGAAAAGGGCATAAGGCAATTTTGTCCCAATAAATAGATTTTGAAAACAAATTTCAGATCTAGTTGTAAATATGAAAAATAAAATATTTTTTTATAAAGAAATTTCAGATATGTTTTTTTAGCAAAAAAAAAAAAAAAAAAAAAAAAAGGGAGAATAGAATATATCGTTTTTTACAAAGATAGAATGGTTTTTTTTTTAAATGGATAGGTATTGTTATGATCGGGTCGACTAGTCACCCTTCACACCATCCATTTCTAGTTAAAAACAATATTAGTTTATGTGTTGTATAATTAAAGGTGAGAAGAATTATAAATAAATAAATATTTTTCAAGTATATTAAAGATTTTTAATTTTTAGAACTCTTCATTTCATGAATGATTAGTGTGATGTTACTTTCTTTAAGTGCATGCTCTTTGACGTAGTATATTACAATGCTTGACGTATGTAATTTGTATTTGGGAACCTACGTTTGAACTCCTTTAAGTTTGGGCTCTCCTTTCTTCCACTTTAAGGAAAGGGAACTTCTTTTAAAAAAAACGGAAGGTCATTACATGATTTAAAATCTCCCATTGCTTTAACTTGCTTTAATAATAATAACGTTATATACGTGGTTATGTTTGGTTGCGCTGAAATGCTGCAATCCATTTCATGAAAATTGTTAACATGTATTTCTTCAATTTTAAAAGTGGGGGTTTTTTTTTTTTTTTAATCTAAATATTTTGATTTGTATAATTAGTTGTATTGGATTTACCAAACAAGACCTAGTGAAAATAGAGAGTAAGCATTCCATTTAGGAATTGACCTCACATGAACAGGAGTAGAGAAATTCGCTCTTATCTTGCCTTTCAATGAACTTTAGTGTATCTTCTTTTTATATTATTTAAATAATTTATAATTCTTGCTTTTAGAGTTTGTCTTTTATGTTTGATGGTGCGTAAAAAATCATCAATAAGCCATGTTGATGCCCATTTTTGACAAAGGGTCCAACAGCAGAAGAAGCCCAACATTATAGAGAAGGTAGGAAGGGAAAAAGGGTAAAGAGATGAGAAAACAAACCCAGTAGACTGAAATGGCAAGATTGATGGCTAGCAGACCCACAAGAATAAAAAAGAGGTAAAGAAGTAGTAAATGGGCCAAAGAAGCCCAAAAAATGTAGTAAACCTATGGAAATAAAAAGAGGTGAAGAAGAGGTAAATGGGCCGAAGAAGACTGGAAAATAAATTAGTAAACTCAATGGGTCGACATAAAGGCCAATAAGCCCAAAAAGTAATAAGAGGTAAAGATGTGGTAATTGGACCAAGGAAGCCCAAAGGATCTAGCAAAAAGCCCATGGGAGTAAAAGAGGTAAAGAGGAAGTAAACAAGTCGAGGAAGCCCGAGGAATGAAATAATGAAATGGGCTGGCACAGCAAGAATGTTGGCCAACAAAGCCCAAAAGAGGTAAAGATGTGGAAAGTGGGCCTAGGAAGCCCTAAGCAAAAGATTGATGAAGAAGTGGGCTAGCATGACAAGAACATCAGCCCACAAGTCCACAAGGTATTACGAAGTAAAAGGAAATGTAAAGTTATAGCAGGCACGATAAAGTGATATGGTAAAATCAATAGCCGAGAGGCCCACGAACGCAAGAAAGGAAAACATTTTCTCAGTAGGAAGATGAGGGCCTTTGCCCAAGCAACGCCCAGTCTAAGAAGGGATAAAAGGCAGAGAACATGAGCTCAAAAGCCCACAAATCTTTCACGCCACAAAAGATAAACACCAACCAGCACGTATAGTAGAATCAAACAAAATCGAAGGCAACAAAAATGGTGTGAAGGCCAGAAAGAAATAAATTCAGACGGAGTGGAGCATGCACAAAGAGTCAGGGCACCACCTACTTGTACCTAGCCAATACATGGGAGGTGGGCCATGGGTCAAGGTGTTCAGAGGGTGTGGTTTGGTGGTAGGGAGAAAAAGGGGTCTATTTTGGGATTCCTGCTCAAGCTTATTTAGGGAGAGATGTCCTATTGGGATGACATCTCACCTAAAAGAAGTAAGTATGGGCTAGGACCACTAGATGTATGCCATAGAGGTAGGTGATGAGAGAGAGAGAAAGTTGGATCTTTATTAAAAAGAGTAAAATGAAAGCAGAGGGAGGTAAAAACGAGACAAGCAATTTTGTTTGGGAATGTAGAGTGATGCAACCAACACACTCTAAGCAAAGGTAGTTGCTGGGCAGCCTGCAGGCTAGTGCGCAGTCTTAGAAGGACACCTATAAAGAGCCAAAAGCACTTAAGGGATAAAAATGGAAAATCCCACCACGACAGATGATATAAAAAGGGGTAACTATGAATAGTTTGGGGAGGAGGAACAAGAGACGAAAGGAAGAAGAGGTAGAAAAAGAAAGAAGAGAAAAAATAGAAAAAGAGAAGAATATACAAAAAATCAGAGAGACATAAGTGGTAGGAATAGAGGCATGCATCAATAGACTACCTTTTTCTCTCCCTATCGATAGACCCACTCTTTGAGAGATTGAGGATTGAAGCTTAAACCTTTTAGGCCATTTTTTCCAAAGTGCGTAACTTCTATGGCAGGAGCATTCCTTGAGGTTACTCACGTTGGGGATTGGTTCCCTTCTTGGACTCGCTTCTGCTGAGAAGCTAAGCCTACTTTTCTATCAGACAAGTTTTCTTTTTTGTTATTAATGTTTATTGGGTAATTAGTTTACGTTTAGTTATTAAACTGTCTGCTATAACGTTATTTCCGTTTGTATCATTTTGCCATAACCTTGTTAAGCTACCTTCTATCTTGGCATTAGTATCATTTGTTTCATTTAGTATTATAGTTATTCTGTAGTACTATATTCCTGCTATAACATCTATAACAGTTGTTCCTGCTATGGACACACCATACATTCAGCCTGCAATGTCTTTGCCAGAACACATCTATATTGGGACGGCTCGACTTGTGCACAAATTGGCCTAAAGTGTAACCCGTTTAGGCCAGCCCTAACTCTCTTACCTTATACCGCGAGCCATAGTACAGCAGGAGGGATCGAAGCCCAACAACACAAAAAGACCCACCATATTTTAATTGGCGACTTCAATGGGGAGTTGGGAGAAAGATAGGCAAAGTAAGCAGATCCCTCGCAAGTTATGCCTCTGAGATCAAAGACGATGCAAAATATGAGTGTCGTGCCATCGCAGGCAGAACCAAGGCCAACCACGCCGCATCAGCCCAATCAAGCAAAGGGTGCTAATAGAGCGAGGGCAGGACCACAATAGCAGTAGAGGAATCTCGCCAACAATACTAGCTTCTTCATTGAAGTATTGCAGTCCGTATAACATTCCCAACAACAATTGATGGAGGAAATGCGCTAGCTGAAGGCGGACAAGACTAAGGAAAAGGGGAGCCCATATGACCTCGAGCATGTAACAGACAAGGAAGAAACCCTTGTGGGCGTTGGCCCGTAGAACATAGAGTAGTGTTTCATCACAATGGCTAACGTCACAGCACTATTAGAGCAAGAAAGGGCCAAGGCACCCAAGGAAAGATTCTATGCATGAAGACCTCCTAATCCACTAAGGATACTCAGCAAGCTGTATCCCAAAAGATATGAGCCATGAACCTTCGCACAGTATGATGGTAGAAGGGGAAGCACTGTTGAGCATGTAAGTAAGTTTATTGACACCCTTGGTCCCTAGGCAGGAGACGAGGACCTTTGCCTCCAAGAGTTTTCAAAGTCCTTATATGATCGATCATAAACCTGGTACACTGGCTTGAAGCCAAGATCAATCCCAACATGAGATGATATGGTAGATGTATTCTGCACCAAGTATTTCCACGAAGAAGAAACGGTGACGCTCGCTACCTTGTAAGGCACAAAGCAAAAAAGCGGCGAAGACCTAATAGAGTACATCAAAAGGTTTAGGGACATAGCCCTCAATTGCTATAACCGCTGTGAAAAGAAGATGTTGGTGGAAATGTGCATAGGCAATATGATCATGGAGTATAGAGCTGTCCTGGAAAACTTAGAAATTTTCTAGTTTGCGCAGCTATTGCAAAAGGCTAGTAAGATGACCCAATCAATCAGGCATAGCTCTGACAAGCCCAAGGAGTAGAGATCCACACCATAGGCCATGATAATGTCCATCGACAAGAAGAAAAGGAAGTCAGAAGGAAGGGAGTATGAGAGCCCTCCGCCAATACCAAGCACACCAAAGGTGTTGGATGTGCTTCTCGACAAATGGATTGCAAATGGAGTTTTTAAACCCAATTAAGTCTCTAAAGAGCCCACTAAAGAAGAATGGAGAGACACACATTTCTGCTATTTGCATAACTATGTGCAACACGCAACCATAGAATGTTGGATACTCTGCAGACTAGTGCATAGCAAAATCGGAGAATGAAACCTTGAGTTTTCCTAACCAGAGGTGCAAAGAATCCCATTCCCCAGTCATAAAGGGAAGGGGGTAGCAGCAGCTGTCATTTACGCAGACTCAAGAGAGGAAGAAGAGGAAAGGCCGGCTCTGCCTACTATAGCCATTACTACCTTATAGAAAAGCTCCCAGTTCAAGAACTTATTGACCAATTAGAGCTCACAACAAATGAACGAAGGATGGCCATAGAGGCTTTACCAGCATTGCCTCAAGAACGGGAGTAGAATGTCTGGCTGCAGAAACTAGGGCTGACAAAGCTTTCTTGCAAGACAACAATGAGATTACTTTCAGCAATAAAGACATGGAGGTAGAGTACTCAGACCACAAAAGGCCCCTCTACGTAACAGCCTCCATAAACCAAATTCTCATTAACAGAGCTCTGGTTGACATGGGCGCTTTAGTAAATCTTATCCCACTCAGTACACTACAAGCAACAGGAATACCAAAAAGCAAGATTCAAGGATGCCCAATAGAAGTGACGGGATTTGGAGGAAGAGGCAAATATACTGCAGAGCACATACAGCTATGGCTAAAGGTGGGCCCCATAGACTCCTTGGCCCGATTCCATGTGGTAAAGACAGAAGTTTCCTATCATATACTGTTAGGAAGGCCATGGCTGCACAAGCATCGCTTAATTCCATCCACCTATCACTAGTGTGTGAAAGGGAGATTGAATGGCAAGATGATATGGATAGCAGCAAACCCATCCCCATTCGAGCAAGCAGAAGCCAATTTGGTCGAGACCATGTTCTACGACAAATGGGTGCCATCTAGAGAGAATTTGGTATCTAAGCCGCAAGGCACTTTGAACCCAAATGGGAGGATATCCAAGACAAACCAAAGCCTGACTTGAGAGAGTTGTTGATGTAGAAGAGGAAAAGGAAAGAAGCATTAACTTCAGAGCTAGGTAGTACGCCACGATGTGTCAGGGTCCGAACACCTAACTGTAAGATAATATATAAATTATGAAGGTGTATGGGGCCCACCTGTAGTATGCAAGGGGGTCCCAGAGGAGAGCCACAGCATAAAACCCTAATATGCTGTATGGCCCAAGATGGTTCAGGGGAAGAAAGTGACACGGAAAGTGAAAAGGAGATTGTGGCAGAAAAAGATGCGCAAGTAATGGCAGAAGAAAAGCTGAAAGAGATTGACCTGGGCACAGACCCACAAAAATTGAGACCAATTTCAATAAGCTCAAATTTGTCAGAAGAAAAAAATGCAGAATTGATCTTGCTACTAAAGGAGTTCAGAGAAGTTTTTGCTTGGGATTACAGCAAGATGTCTGGGTTAGACCCAGGGCTAGTAGTGCATACACTCAATGTGGATCTTGGGGCAAAGCCAGTGGTCCAACCTGCTAGGGTGTTCCACATGGAAATAAAGAAGCAAATAGTGAAGGACGTGAAAAAATTATTAGCTATTGGGTTCATCAAACTGATTCGGCACCCACGGTGACTGCCCAACATTGTACCTGTGAAAAAGAAAAACGAGCAAATACGATGTTATGTCGATTTTAGAAATCTTAATCGAGTTTGTCCCAAAGACGAGTTCCCATTGCCTAACATGGACCTGCTAATAGATTCTACAGTAGGAAATGCCATGTTTTCCTTTATGGACGGGTTCAGTGGGTACAATCAGATTCGGGTGGCATCGAAGGATGCAAAAAAGACCGCTTTCAAGATTCCTATCGGGAATTTTTATCACATAGTGATGCCATTCAGGCTAAAAAATGTAGGTGTAACCTATTAGCGCACAATGACTGCCATATTTCATGACATGATGCACCGAGAACTAAAGAACTATGTGGACGACATACTAGTGAAATCGAGAAGGCAAGAAGATCATGTCAAGGTGTTAAGAAAGGTATTCGAAAGATGTAGACTTTTCATGCTAAGAATGAACCCATTGAAATGCGCCTTTGGAGTGTCTGTTGGGAAATTTTTGGGATTTCTGGTCCACAACAGAGGGATAGGCATGGACCCAGCCAAGGCAGTGGCAATAGCAACCATAAAGCCACCAGCCATAGTCAAAGGGTTGAAAATTTTCCTAGGAAAAGTCTCCCATATTAGGAGGTTTATCCCTGGTTTAGCATCAATCACTTCGGCTTTAATGAAGTTACTAAAGAAATGACAAGGCTTTAAGTGGGGAGAAACACAGCAGACATCTTTTCAAAAGCTATAGCAAATTATGATGAACCTCCCCACAGTGCAAGCCCTAGTCCGCAGGAAGCCATTGTTGCTTTACCTAGCCTCAAGCCCATTTGCCATCGAGGCTTTGATAGCCCAAGAAGATGAAGGCGGCATCGAGCCAATCTACTACTTAAGTCACATCCTAAGGGACGCTGAGACCCATTATCCCTAGGTGGAAAAGGTATGCTTAGCAATCGTCTATGCGTCGCAAAGACTATGGCATTACTTCTTGGCTTACGAGGTACATTTGATGACGAAATCCCACGCGATCAAAGTGCATCTCCGACAACTTATTCTGTTCGGCAGAATATCTCAATGGCTATTACAGCTATCATAATATGACTTGAAGGCGGGAACACCCAAGGCGGTGAAAAGCTAGGTCATAATAGACTTGTTGGCTCAATTTTTAGGAGAAAAGGAGTTCCCGCTAGACGATGAGGTACTAGGAGAAGTAGCTATGGCAGAAGTGACCAAAGAACAGTGGATCATGAAGTTTGATGGTTCCTCTACGACAAACTCAGGAGGCACGGGAGTGGTCCTTTATCACAATGGTGAAGAGATCGTGGAACTCTCATTCAAGTTGGAATTTCCATGTTCAAACAATATAGTGGAATATGAGACCTACTTAACAGGGTTGGCAACAGCCCTCGAAATGGGAATCAAACACCTAAAGGTGATAGGCAACTCCAATTTGGTAGTCTGCCAGGCTAAGGGGAGTTTTTCTTTAAAGGAGCCAAGTCTAGCCACGTATAGGACACTAGCCCAAAGGATGGAGGAAAATTTTTGTACATTTGAAATAGAGCACACTTATAGGAGTGAGAATCGATATGCGGATGCATTGGCCGCAATGGGCTCATAAATAGCCTTTAAAAGGAGCAGTACCAGAGTTGAGATTAATAAACGAAGGGAATTCATAATTGAAAAACTCTAGGAAAGGTTTCAGGAGAAGTAAGGATGCAAGGAGGATTGGAAGGCTCCCATCAGGGAAGCCCTGTTAAAAGAAGAAGACATGGCAGAATTGAACACACTAAATGACTATGTCCTAATGAAGGGAGAACTATACCATAGAATGCTAGAAGGAATTCTGTCAAGATGTGTAGGGCACGAGGAGACCCAAAGAAAGCAGGAGGATGTCCATAGTAGAACTTATGGGTTCTATGGCGAAATCAGCCTATATCGAAGTTTGCAAAGAGCGGGTTTCTATTGGTCAAGTATGGGCAAGGACGCAAACTTGACCTAAACCTAGTGTGAAGCCTGCCACCTGGCTGTAGACAGGAAAAATAACTATGTCGTGTTTACCACTGAGGATTGGAGAAGCCTATTCATAGAATACTTGATAGAAGGCTTTCTACCACAAAGACATAGAGAAAGGTATAAGCTTAGGAAGCTAGCAACCCGTTACTTCCTACATGAGGGAATTCTTTTTAAGAAGAGATACGATGGGGACCCACTATGGTATTTGGGTTTAGAGGAAGCTAGTGAAATGTTGAAAGAAGTGCACGGAGGAGAATGCAGGGAGCAATAGGGAAATGTTGTATCGGTGCATATTGCAAATGGGCTACTTTTGGCCCACTATGAAGAGGGATGCAGCAGAATTTGTAAAGAAGTGCCACGGTTGCCAAGTGCAAGCCAATTTGATCCATACTCAGCCACAAAACTTGTAGAGCATGGTCCCTTCATGCCCTTCCACACTTGGGGGCTCAACTTGGTAGGACTAGTCAATCCACCTTCTCATAGGTACATATGGATCCTCGTGGTTACAAAATATTTCACCAAGTAGGCAGAGGTCATACCACTTTGCAAAGCCACCAGAGGAGTTGTGGCAAATTTCATTAAAGAAAACATAATTGTATGATTTTGGGTACCTCACAAAATCATAAGCGACAATGGTACCCCCTTTGTCAATAAAAAAGGGAGGAAGACGCTAGAATTCTACGAGGTGAAGCATCACCAGTCGTCACCTTATTACTCGCCAAAAAAAAAAAAAAAAAACCCTCATTACGATCATTAGCAAGATAAGCCAGGAATATTGCAGAGGTTAGGCAACGCATCTGCCAGACGCATTATGGGCTTACCGAAGCTCACCTAAATCTACCACAGGATTTTCTCCTTTCTTTTTAGTATATGGGACAGAATTGGTAAGCCCAACGGAAGTAATGATACCATCTTTAAGGGTTATGCAGATGCAAAAATAAATAAATAAATAAATAAAAATAAAATAAAATAAAATAAAGGAGAAAAAAAGTCTTTATGGCAGAAAGGGGTGAGGATATGGAAGGGTTGGATAAGAAGAGGGAGGAAGCCCAAGAGCGTAGCCGCAGATACAAGCAAAGGATGACCGAAGCTTATGGTAGGATGATTAAAGAAAGAATGTTTATAGAAAGACAACTCGTGTTGAGAACAACAGACCATGTCAGGCAAGGTATGGCAGGACCATCTAAATTCTCACCAAAATGGGAAGAACCCTTCGTGGTAAGGGAAGCACATGCAAGTGGCTATTATCGTTTAGCCCAGATGGATGAAAAAGATTTAATGGACCCTATTAATGGTAAGTGGTTGAAATACTATTATGCAAAGGAAATATTATGTAATCATTCATTTTCTTTCTTGTTTTCTTGTTTTTGTTTCTTTCCTCCAAGTGACCTTGCAAGGGATAGTGTCACAAGAAAGCATTGTAGCATGTTTTACTTATAACTCATGATTAAAGGCAAAAGCAGAAAGTAATGAAGATCATGCATGAAGTATTAGCAAAATATCCTATATCCTATATCATAAAGCATAATAGTAGTTGTAGCAGATGTAGCATAATAGATTACAAACCCAAAATGTATAAGTCATATCAGGCTTATCAAAATAAGTCATAAGTGCTAGAAAAATCAAGTGTACTCTATAGAGAAAAGGGGGAAAGAAGTAAACACAAGGGAAGGAAATAAAGCTACATAAGGGATAAATGTCTAATCAAAGGCATGAAATAAGGGTCTAATCCTTGAAGCGGCCGAAGCCAGTAACACCAGAAAGAAGGCGCTCATGACGTGCCTCTAAGTCTGCCATCTCCTTCTTTAAACTCTCAATGTGAGTTTCAATAGCATCCATAGCAAATCCAACCCTGATCAACTCCTGAAGAGGGCTCGGGCAATCTCCAGCAGAAACTCCACAGCAAATGCAACCCTAATCAACTCCTAAATTGCAACCCTCCACTGTAAGATTCTCTCCACAGATACTGTGTCAATTAAGTTATGCTTGATGTCGTTCATCACACTTCTCAACAGCTTGAGTAAGTGCTCCCTCATAGAACGACCAAAGGGGAAACCCTGCATGAAGTCTCTGCAGCTGCTATAAACCACCTCCAGATGAGTAACGCACTCCTCAGGTACCTGAAAGCCATGGAAATCAACATAAGGAGATCTGGCACCCCAAAAGTCCGATGGGTCAAGATCAAAAGCAAGTGAAGAAGGTAGCGGCCTCACTCACAGGATCAGGAACGGTGGCAGAATTGCTACCAATCTTAAACCAAGAGGTCAAAGCCACCTCAACAAGAGACGGACCTAAAGGAGAACACAAGGCACAACATAAGCCCGTAAAGAGTAAACGAAGGAAAGAGATGAATGCAATGACAAAAGTTTTAATTAAAGATAGTGTGAGGGTAAGGAAATTATTAGGACCTCCAAGAGTGGGAGCTGCAGATGCTGCAAAAATAGGGGTTGTAGGCATTATGGGGTCTGCTACAATCTTAGGCTCCTTAGGTATGTCCATAACTATAAGGCAAGAATAACATATGAAGTAGATAAAGGGATATGTTGAGAAATAATAGGAAGAGAAGAAAAAGAAGACTTAGTAAGAACAAAGGACACATACCCATGGCCTTGGCCTCCTGCTTATCACCATCACTACCCTCATCAGAATCAAAAACCCGTGTCTACGCGATGGGTTCATTCTCGGAGTCCTCAAAGACCTCCTCTAACCTCTCATCGGAAGACAAATCTGTATCAAGCCCTCGGGTGGTAGAACTAAGGATAGAAGACGGGGTGACCACCAAGGAAGCGTCATCCTTCACGGCCTAACAGAGGGCGATGAAAAGATTGCTGACAAATATGACAAGAGGAGTAGCAAGAGAAATGCTCTCAATCTGGGATGCTTCTGCAGGAGTAACTCCCTTTTGAGGAGTGGGGATCTTAGCAGGAATAAGAGGGGACTCCCCAGTAACAACTTTCTCGACCTGGGTACTCTCCTCGACAGAAATGAGCTCAAATAGAGGGACTAGAGTTTTGGCAGGAGCTCCCTGTGCAGTAGCAGCAGAGGCAGAAGCCATGGCCTCAGCTATGGTATCCGCCCCATCAAAGAAACCCTCTATAGGTATGCTAGCAGTAGTAGGAATCTCTTCACTCGCGGGGTGATAAACAAAGATGGGCTCGGGAGCAACCTAAGGAAAGAACATCAAGGCAGGAAAAGAGATAAACAAGCATGCAAAAAAAAAAAAAAAAAAGGAGAGACAGTATATGATAACATGTGACAATGACAAAGAATGAGGATGCATGCACAAATAAAGAAAGGGAAAGGAGTGCACCTCAAACTCGGGCTCCTCAAGCAATATAGGGTTAGTGGTTGAAGTATCCTCCTTGTACTTGGACTGCCAATGGAGGAGAAAAAACACATGTACAAAGTTAGCTGCAAGAAAGCCTAATAGTCAACTAAAGTAAAGAAAAAATAAAATTTAGATATAACATACTCTGCTCTCGATAGTTGCTATTAAGACTGGTGGAGATGTCTTTCTCTTGCTGCCACAGGTCCTGCTAGAAGGAGGAGCATCCACGGATGGCTTTGGAGTGGAAGGCTTAGGCTTGCCTACAGTAGAACACTTGCTGGAACGGGTACAAGCAAAAGGAGGAGGAGAGCCCTCAAGAACTATATTGCCGATGGGAGGGAAGCCTCCCTTATATAGGACGAGATCAGAGCAAGCCTTGGAAGAGTCATTACCTCTCTTAGCAGACTTAGGCTTAATGGTCCAAGACACCGAGCCCTTCTTCGTAGGCGCAAGAAGGTTCATCACCTTCACTCTCTTTTCCCAACCCGGAAGGAACTCATCAACATACAAGTACCACCCCCTCTCTTTCTCTTTCCACTCAAATATAATAGATCTACTCTGCTTCCTAGCATACGGCAGCACAAACTTGGTGGGGAGCAACAACCATAGTTTAGTGAAAATAATGGCATGAAGACCCTCAGAAGGGATAATAGAAAACCCACGGCCACCCAACAACTCCTAGCCAAAAGAGATCATCATGGTCTGCCACTACCAGTGCATCTGAGCAGTGCAAAGGCCCTCTCTCTGGGAACTCGGAATAGTGACCACTGTAAAGTGCCTGCTCGAAAACTCAAAGGCACTAAGGCACAAGAAAGGGCTGACCGAAGTAGTAGACTTCAAGATAGCAGTGATCCTAATCAAGTCCAAACTGCCTACTTACTTTGTTAGTAGAATAATGAACATAGCAGATGCCCTTAACAGCCAGATAAGGCAACCACCTCGCATTGTTGGCTACCAAGTATGCAATCCCCCTTTCATCAAAAGCAGTCAACAGGGTGGTGGTCCCAACAATGGCCATAAAAGGGCCCATGGCTGAATCCGGACAAGTAAATCCACTGCTCAAATCTCTATAAGCTCTCCAGGAAAAGCCCACCCCTTATCAAAGAACTCTACGGTAGGGTTCCCAAATGGCTTTAGCCCAACCCAACGATAAACTAATGGAAAATCAAAGACAAAAAGACCACAGAAATCGGTAATCACCTTCGAAAAAGACTGGTATTTCTTCTTGGCGAAGCGGACTAACTTGCACTTAGCCAAATGCCTGGCACAATGCTCCCATAACAGATGCTGCAATATGGTATTGTGGGCAGAAGTAGTAACTATGTGGCAAGAACCTGCTTGCCTTTCATCACTCTGTAAGATATCCAGCTATACGTACAAATGACCCAGAAACATAAGGGCCAATGGCAAACTCACCCCAGCAGAAATCTTTATGGCTAACTGAAAGTAAAGAGATTTTACAGCATAATGAGGATGTAAATCAAAGATGAGATTACAAAGCCAAAATGCGACAAAGGTGGCATGGCGAACAGCTGTGGAAGCCTTGGAGAAATCCCCAACCCAACAAGACAACTTCGCATTCCCGCTCATCCCTTTCTTCAACTCAGCCTCCACAGCTTCCTCCTCGACGGAAAGCTCAATATGATTTGGGTCTATATCACCGAGAATGGGTAGCAATAGTTGATTTGCCACATCCTCTAAGGTCACGATGATCTCACTGCAAGAAAGGAAGAAGGTATGGATGGCGTTACACCACCAATGGACTAAATGACTGAGGTTGAACAAATCCTAATAGTTGGACAAACACCAGAAAGAAACAATGGCCTTCAACACACCGGCCTGCTGCAACGCTGCCATAAAATCCACATCGGACAACTCCATGTCCACCCATTCTTTCAAACCCAAAGACATACCCGACCTAAATTCAAAAAGAATGGGCACGGGTAGTGAGGTCCCTTGGTGGATGTCGAGGTCAAGAATGAAGGAAGCCAAGGGAGCCCAAGAGACTTCAGAGTCATAGCAGAAGATAGAAAGCCACGCGCGGCCCGATGAAGGAGGCAAGTAATCACTGGGTACTACAGGGAAGTGAATGTGGGTGTCGTACCATGGGTCAATAAGAGGATGGCACTCACTACCCAGATCGCAACCCCCTTCTTCCTCCTCGAAACGGTTCGATTTGGAATAGGGAGCCTCTCCACATAAGGTTTTGGTAGGCGGATCATCAGTGGCATCCTCCTCCCCTTTACGGTGAGAAGAACTATCACCTTTCGCCAACGACATTATAGACAGATTAAAAGGAGAAGGTAATGGGCAAGGAAGTTTTGGGAAGATGAGACGTTGAAGGGAAAGGAAAAGTAAAGGTTATGAGAGAATGATGAGGAAAAGAAAAATGAAAATGCTAAGGCCAATAAAAGTGACATGAAGGGAAGCAACGGGTCAGCTGTCAAAAGAAACATCGTATTAATGAAGCAGAGGTTGTGTTCCAGAATAACTGTTACACTGGAAAATTTAAAGAGACAAGTCTATTCATGGCAGAAAAGGAAACAAGGCGAGGTCCACTATTTAAAAAACTCAAAAAAAAAAAATAATGATGATGAATAAATTTGCATGAGCAATCGGATATGAATTGCATAGGCAATCCATATGCTCAAGGGGCTAAATGTTGATGCCCGTTTTTAACAAAGGGCCAACAGCAGAAAAAGCCCAACAATATAGAGAAGGTAGGAAGGGGAAAACGGTAAGGGGATAAGGAAACAAGCCTGGCAGGCTGGAATGGCAAGATTGATGGCTAGTAGGCCCACAAGAATAAAAAATAGGTAAAGAAGAAGTAGATGGGCCATGGAAGTCCAAAGAATGAAGTAGTATGCCCATGAGAATAAAAAGAGGCAAAGAAGAGGTAAATGGGTCGAGGAAGCCCGGTAAATGAATTAGTAAACTCAATGGGCCGGCTTAAAGGCCAATAAGCCCAAAAAGTAATAAGTGGCAAAGATGTGGTAATTGGGCTGAAGAAGTTCAAAAGATCTAGCAAAAAGCCCATGGGAGTAAAAGAGGTAAAAAGGAAGTAAACGGGCCGAGGAAGCCCGAGGAATGAAATAATGAAACGAGCTGGCACAGCAGGAATGTTGGCCAACAAAACCCAAAAAAGGTAAAGATGTGAAAATTAGGCCTAGGAAGCCCTAAGCAAAAGATTGATCAAAAAGTGGGCTAGCACGGTAGGAACATCAACCCACAAGTCCACAGGGTAACATAAAGTAAAAGGAAATGTAAAGCTATAGCAGGCACGATGAAGTGATATGGTAGAATCAATAGCCGAGAGGCCCATAGACGCAAGAAAGGAAAACATGGGCTCAGTAGGAAGATAAGGTCCTTTGTCCAAGCTATGGCCAGTCCAAGAACGGATAAAAGGTAGAGAACATGAGCTTAAAATCCCACACATCCTTTACGCCACAAAAGATAAACACCAACCAATATATACGGCAAAATCAAACAAACACGGAGGCAGCAGAAATGGTGTGAAAGCCAGAAAGAAACAAATTCAGACGGAGTGGAGCATGCACAAAGGGTCAGGGCACCATCTACTTGTACCTAGCCAATACATGGGGGTGGGCCTTGGGTCAAGGTATTCAAAGGATATGGTTTGGCGGTAGGGAGAAAATAGGGTCTATTATGGGGTTCCCGCTCAAGCTTCTTTAGGGAGAGATATCCTGCTAGGATGGCATCTCACCCAAAAGAGGTAAGTATGGGCTGGGACCACCAGATGCATGCCATAGAGGTAGGTGATGAGAGAGAGAGAGAGAGAGAGCTAGATCCTTATCAGGAGGAGTAAAACGAAAGCATAGAAAGGTAAAACGAGACAAGCAATTTTGTTTGGAAATGGAAAGTGGTGCAACCAACACTCTGAGCAGAAGTAGTGGCTGGGCAGCCGGCAAGCCAGTGGGTAGTCTTAGAGAACAACCATAAGAAGCCAAAAGCAGTTAAGGGGTAAAAATGGCAAATCCCACCATGGCAGATGATATAAAAGGGGGTAACTGTGAATAGTGGAGGGGGGGGGGAGAAGGAGCAAGAGACGGAAGGAAGAAGAGGTAAGAGGAAAAAAAAAAAGAACATACAAGAAATCAAGACACATAAATGGTAGGAATAGAGGCATGCATCAATAGACTACCTTTTTCTCTCCCTCTCGACAGAACCACTCTCTGAGAGATTGAGGATTGAAGCTTAAACCATTTAGGCCTTTTTTCGAAAGTGCGTAACTTCTATGGCAGGAGCCTTCCTTGAGATTACTCACATTAGGGATTGGTTCCCTTCTTGGACTTGCTTCTGCTGAGAAGTTAAGCCTACTTTTCTAGGAAGACAAGTTTTCTTTTTTGTTATTTATGTTTATTGGGTGATTAGTTTACCATTCAGTTATTAAACTATCTGCTATAGCATTATTTTCGTTTGTTGTATTATTCTACCATAACCTTGTTAAGCTACGTTCTATCTCAACTTTAGTATCATTTGTTTCGTTTAGTATTACAATTATTCTGTCATCCTGTATTCTAGCTGTAATAGTTGTTCCTACTGTGGACACGTCATACACTCAGCCCGCGATGCCTCTACCAGAACATGTTTGTATTGGGACGACTCAACTTATGCACAAACTGGCCTAAAGTGTAACCCATTTAAGCCAGCCCCAACTCTCTTACCTCAGACCCACGGGCCATAGTACAGTAGGAGTGATCGAAGCCCAACAACACAAAAAGGCCCACCACAAGCCAAATGTTCAAACGGAGGGCTTCAAAAGATTTGCCTAGATAAACATACTCTCAGAGAGCATCAATGTGGGTTCAATTTATCAGCTGATGACCCTCCTATGATTAAGTCAGTACCTCATATGAACATAATAAAACTCAAATGAAAGTAAAGCATAGAAGCATAAGAGCATACCAAGGCCCCCTAAAACCTCCCTTCGAATGGAGGAGGTTTGGTGTTTACATAGGGGTCTAAAGCTAACCACTTTGCCATGAATAAGAAAATCGGGCTTGGGCAAATCGAGCTTGTAGAAGTTTGTTGCTAAAACGATCATCAACAGATGTATAATTGTGAACTTTCGGGTTTTGTACTAATTATGATACTTTTTTTTATAGATCTAATTATGATACATTTAATTATTGACTCAAAATAAAAATCTTAAAAAAATGCCATATACACTATTTTGTCATATATAATTTTAATTTTTGTAGATATATATATACACACACACATACACATGGAATATTGTTTAATTTTCCTGATTAAACTATTATTATTAAAAATATGGTAGAATATTGTTTCAATTAATGGCGAACACATGGAAAATATATTTACATGTACAAACAATTGTTTTTTTTTTTTTTTAATGGAAACAAAACAATTGTTTGATAGGTGACATTGTTTGTCCATATAATACCAAATAAATCTAGGAAGTTGCTACATGTTATTGTATTATATTTCAAGAAAGGAACACGCGTCATTGTAGTACGCATCAACTAGTTTTAGAATCCAACTTTTATAATAGGTGAAACTACACTATTAGTCCTTGAAATATACCTACTAAACGTTTTTGGTCCCTCAAATTTTAAATGATCACAATCGGTCCCTAAAGTTTAAAAAATAAGTTATATTAGTCCTTCCATTAACATATGTTAGTTTTTTTGACCATGTGTCTAACGGAGTATTGATTTAGCATTTTTTTTAATGACATGGCAAATGTCATTGCTGTGCCACATCAATCATTTAATAACTAAATTTCCCCATAAGATTTAGTTTTATTAATCATTTTAGTTTTACAAAACTAAACTCCAATAAGAATTTAAAAATTGGGGAAAAAATAAAAAGAAAGAAGGGAAAAAAAACTAAAAAATAAGACAGCTATATCTAAATAAATAAATAATTAAAAAAAAAAAACCCAATCTCATCATTGATTCCAAATTTCTTCCATTTGAAACAAGTAACAGTAGGCAGCAATGGAGAGAGATTTGTGTGCAATGGCGGCTTGATGTATTTGGGGCCTAAGGAAAAAACTGATTATCTTATTTCAAAAGCAAAATTACTACTAATTAACATTAACCATGTAGGGTTTTTTTTTTTTTTTTGACAAAACTTTTCACACCTATTGATGTGGTGGATTGATAGCGATATGTTAAAGAATAATATTAGTGGTGGACCTAGATAAGAACTAATAAAAATTTATCAACTCAACTATTGTGAAAAGTGTTGTGAATTTTTTTGTGTATAGCTCTTTTTTTTAGAAGTGCTACATTCACATTATTTTTCACAACAAATTTAAGGTGTTAAATTGTTACTGGTTCTAATTTGAACCCACAAGTAAAATTATTTTTTTGCCGTTGTCGATGCCTATTTTTTATGAAAGGCCTAATAGTTGAAGAAGCCCAACAATAAGGGAATTGGAAAGAAAAAGAAATAGGAAAGCCTATGGGAAGAATAAGAGGTAAAGATGAAGTTAGTGAGCTGAGGAAGCCCAAGAAAAGAGGTAGCAAGCTCAATAGGCCAACATGGCAAGAAGAACAGCCAGCAAGCCCATGGGAAGAATAAGAGGTAAGGATGAGGTAAGTGGGCCGGGGAAGTCCAAGGAAAGAGGTAATAAGCCCAATGGGCCAACATAGCTAGCAAGCCCATGGGATGGAAGAGAAATGGCAGGAACAGGAACCCAATGGGCTATATGGGCAAAAGCCCTTGTCTGGACAATGCCTATTCCATGGAGGGACGAAAAATGGTAATGCAAGCCCAAAAACCCACGCATGCCTCACGCTATAGAAGAAAAACATTACCCAACACGCGTGGCAGAAGAATACAGCGTAGAAGCAGCAAGAATGGCATAGGAATGAAAGAAGACAAACCTAGATGGTAGTGGCACTCACATAAGGCCCAAGGCACCAACTACGTGTATCCAGCTAATACATGGGAGGTGGGTCTTCGGTCAAGGGATTCAAGAGGTGTGGTTTGGCGGTGGGGAGAAAAGAAATCTATTCTGGGGTTCCTGTTGAGACTCTTTTTGGGAAAATGCTTTGCTAAGATGGCATTTCTCCCAAAAGAGGTAAACAAAGGCTAGGACCACTTGATGCATACCATAGAGGTAGGTATAGAGAGCCCTCGACCCTTATCCGCTAAAAGGAGGCAAGGTAGTGAGCGAGAGAGAAACAAAACAAGAACTTTTGTCTAGAAAAGGAGAGTAGTGTGGCAAGCACCCTCTGAGCAGAGGTAATGGCTGAGCAATCAACAGATTAGTGGGTAGTCCTGGAAAGATACCAAAAGTGGTTGGCATAACCTTAGGGACAAAAGGGAGAAATCGCATAAATTTAAGCAAGTATAAAAGGGATAGAGGTAACCATAAACAGGGGACAAACTGAAGGAGGGAAGAGTGACAAGAGATAGACAGAAAACACCTAGAGAGAAAATAGAAAAGAAACTTAAAAGAAAATAAGAAAATCAAGTGGTAACGTAGAGAGAGTTATGGCAGAAATAGGGGCATACATCAACAGATCGACTTTTCTCTCCCCTTGACATTCTCACTCTCTTGGACCCATAATCCAAAACACGAAACCATTTAGGCCCTCTTCCCAACACAAGTGATTTCTATAGAAGAAACCTGCATTGAGATTACCTGCATTGGGGATTGGTTCCCTTTTTAGACTTGTTCTTGCAAAACAGCCCAACCCAAGGTTGGGGAAGATGAGGCTACCCTCGTTGCATCATTGGAAGTCCTATGACAGCCTCCTTTTAGTTTATATTAACAATATTAACATTACTAGTTTCGTTTTAGCATTACATGGCCTGCAGTAGCATTTTCTTTTATGTTTTATTTGTTGTATCAGTTGTTTTGCTGTAACTCTGTTTATTTTACTAACGGCGTTAGCTATCTACTGTGACTCCCTTTAACGTGTTTTACCATAACATTCTACCGTAGCATATTTTTGCTGTAACAGTCATCCAGCCATAACCACGCCTTGCATTTAGCCTGCGGTGTTCTCCACAGCTTGTCTCAACATTGGGTGAGCCTAACTCATGCACAAGCTGGCCTACGATGTAGCCCAAACTAGACCGGTCCTAACTCCCTTACCCTAGATTCACAAACCTTAGTACAACCAAAGAGCAAAGGCCCCCACAGCCACTAATAATAACTTGTTACTTAGGATTTGTTGTAAAAAAATGTTGTGGATGTAGCATTTCTCTATCCTTTTTGTTTGTATTTCATTTGATAAAAAAATATTATTTTATTTATTGACTAATATTTGGGCTTAATTAATACTATTACAATAATATAAATAACCCTATTGGTTAAAATTTAGGGGTCTTTTTTTTTTACTTAGGGTCTTAGGCGGCCGCATCAATTGCTTATACCATTGACCCAGTGGATATGCATAATTAGAATCTTGAATTTGAATCAACAAGTCAGAGGGGAAGGGCTAGTGAAATGCTCAGATGCATGTGTTTTGCTGGAGGTGCTAGTCAGGCAATAGGTCAAAGGGAGAATTTCAGTGTCAAGAAGTAGTTAGTTATAGGAGATGATGAAGCTGAATCCCCCTTTTTGGTGCAGTTCGAGATTGGTGCTTTTGTGAGGAAGAAGTATAGAGTCGACGATAAGATTAGGGATTTTTTAAGATTTGGACGTTTTAGTTTATTTATATATTTATTCTTATTGGTGTTTAATTTTTAAAAATAAAATGAATCAATAAAAATAATTTGTTTTTTGAGGAACGATAAATAAAATAAAACCAAATTTGATGTGGCAATTCAGTTTTTTAATAATTGACGTGGCACGTACAGTTATGAAATTTTCCATGTCATTGAAAAAATGTAACATCAATGTTCTATTATATTAGGTTTGGGCCAAGACTCAAGTCTCTAAGAAGGAATTTCATAGACATATACACTTAAATTAGATTAGAGTAGAATTTATATCTTGTATAAAAAATAAATTAATAAATAAATACACAGAAAAAATAAATTAATGACAAAACTAATAGTACTTATTTTTTAAACTTGAGAGACAAATTACGCTCATTCAAAACTTAAAAGACCAAAAATGCTCAATAGGTAAATTTTAGGGACTAACGTTGTAGTTTCCCTTTACAATATAATACAATGTATAATTAGATTTGACAGATTAAAAATTGATTGATATGTAATGGTGACACCTGATTTAGATGAGATGTTCTTGAACTGAAGAAGAGCAAACAATTTTTTCAATTAAATGATTTAGTTACTACGTACTAAGTTTGTCCTTCAGAGTTATTCTTTTATGTACCTTAGAGTATAGAACTACATGATTGAATCTCATTCTAAAACTTGATTCCTAATTGCAAAGAGTCCTCAATTAACACGCCACTAGTTCCAAAACTGCACTACTTTTATATGAATTGCGTGGAGTTGATTAACGATCTTTTTATAATTTTTTTTATTACATAATTATATATGATCAATTTTTTTTTATCAAAGTTTATTTTCAAGTGGCATTGTGGGATGAACATTGTATTTTTGACGACCTTATTATGAATTGCTGAATATTTATTTTGAACAAAATAGTCTATTTTCATTCATTCCAAGTAGTTGTATCTTCGAGCAAAATGAATATATATATATACACACACACACACTATTAATGAGAGGATTCTCATGTTTCATCTTCTATTTTTGGCATACCAAACTATCCTCATACAAATTTTGAAATAACATACCATTTAGTTTAATGTTTTTTCCTACAAAAAAGCAAAAAAGGTTAAAACAGTAATACTATCTCTTGTGCAAAATGAAAAAAAAAAAAAAAAAAAAAAAAACCCGTTATTCTCACCACCCATTTGTATTCAAATGTTTGATTCTTGTCTATACTTGTTGTCTATTTGAATTCAAATACTTCAATTAAGTTTATAAAAAAAAAATACAAAATTTCTTCCAAAAAAAAACTCATTATCTCATGTAAAAACTACTCATTCTTATCCCGAAATTTCTATGGTTTTTTTTTTTTAATTCTTTAAAACATTCCAAAAATTTTGTTATCCAAATTCTATACAGTTATCACAAATCCTCACCCATCCACAATAACGTGTATCATCTTTCTTGTGTTCAAATCTCAAATTTCTTTTACTTATCACAATTCTTATCCCAATCAATAAATTCAAATGTCCCATCAGATTTCAACTTCTTATGATCTTCTATCTCATTTTTAAACATTATTTCACGTTATCTTACCTCCTTCTTTAATTTTTTTTTTTTTTTAAAAAAAACACATGGTTATTTATATATCACTTTTAATCATTATAACACTAAACCAAAAAAATAAATAAATAAAAAAAGAGCATTATTGCATGCGCAAAACTCGTGTGATGAGTCTAGTACTATGTATAAGAGAATTCCTTTATTTCAACTGGACTTTGATTCAAAAATACCTTCATTAATGAAGGGTAACTTCATTTAAAAATAAGCTCATAAATATCAAATAACAAATTTCATTTTGAATTCAAAAAGAGAACTCCTAAGATTTAGGATTTTTTTCCTCAACGTTCATTTTCTTATTCCCTAAAATTTAGCTTTTTTTTAATTCATTTTTCATTCAAATAAAAGTAAAACACCCCCAATTTAAAAAATAAAAAATTAATAGAACTCCAAAAATTTAGGTTATGTTTGGTAACAGTTTTTGTTTTCTATTTTTAAAAACTTGTTTTTGGGAATATAAAGAAAAAAAACAATTTTCTTGTATTTTTTAAATAAAAAACATGTTTGGTTATTTGAAATTAAAAAGATTGTTTTTTGAAGAAAAAAATAGAAAATACTAAAATATGTTGTTACTAGGATTTGAAATCTAATACTAACCCATTGAATGAGATAAATTTATTAAATTAAATACATGTTTTCATTAATTTTTGAAAATTAGAAACTGAAAATAACATTTTGCATGTTTTCAATTTCCTTCACAAATTGAGTTTTGAAAACAATTTTTGTTTTCTGTCCATTTTGGGTTCCCAAACAAGTTTTTTAGTCTCAAAAATAGAAAATTGTTTTTAAAAACAGAAAATAAGGTTAAAAACAGCTACTAAACATACCCTTAATCTTCTTTCCCAACACGTTTATCTTATCTGTAAAGTTTATCATTTTTATTTGTTTGAAAAATAAAAATATATTTTTTCAAATTATAATAGACACAAATTATTAATCTTTACAAAAAAAAAAAAGCCTCTGAGCATGCGCAACGCGCGTGCTTAAAAGCTAGTATATTTTGAAACCCTTGTTAATTTATATTGTCCAACGGGGTTAAAGTCTAGGTGTGAATTGTGATTATGACATGTGTCTGATTCATTCATTACATAATACTTAATGCTATAGTCACAAACTATTTTATAATATTTTTACAAACTATTGATGAGTCAAATTTACACTGGTTCTCATTTAGACTCATCATTAATATCACTTTTTGAATTACTAATAACCACTCACACACAAGCTATTTGTTAAAAAAAATTGTAAAATATTTTGTGACTTTAACATTTTCTAAAGTATCATATTATTGTTCTACTAGCAAAACAATGAGAGAGAGAGAGAAATTAGCCTATTAGGTTTGCAATTCTGAAATTTGACTCCCAGTATCTAACAATTAGAATTTTGTAACATTGTATTCTGCAAAACCAATACTAGGATCCTTACCCTTCTTAATTCCCCTCCTTACTGCCTCTACTCTGTCAAGAACACCCTTAACTGCTATGTCAAATGCATCTTCAAGGCTCTCCAATCTATAACTGGGATCTGCATAAACTATTCTTGGAATTAGCTTAATAACTTCCTCTCTCATTGCCAAAACTTCTTTCTTTGGAACTTGAAGCAATGTCTCATTTATAAGAACCTTTCTGTCCTTCAAATCATTTCGTGGTATGAACACAGAATACTTGGTATGGTTCCTAGGCATATACCAAATGTATTGTGCATAAGCAGAACCAGGATGAAAGAAAACCGGAATACACCCCGCCAAAATGGAATCAAAAGTTGATCGTCTAGTTAATGAATCCCCAGTAGGCTGTAAGCAAAAAACTGAGCTCTGAAACGCCTTTAACACTTTTAAAGGGTCCTCACACTTTTTTGCTCCATGTAAACAAGAAACAAAGTTGCATGTGGATGAAGACTGACATTGATCAATAAGCTCACCTCGAATGGCACCTGCTGAATTGGGTCGTGGGGCACCAGTGAAAGTGAACAAGTACCGCCTTTCCATTCTTCTCATTTTTTTTTGCCACTTTCTTACCTGAACGTCCTTGGATGGATGGAAGTACGTAGGATATGGTATTGCAAAGTCATTGTTCCACAAGCTTGCTTCAACTGATAACAAAGTTATGTTGTTAGATTCGGGCAATAACATAAGCTTTGAACCCCAATCAGAATCGTCATCTGTTTGTCTCCTTAAATCCCAAGCTGGCCTCCCTCCTACCAAGAAGTGATCTCTACCCCACATTCTTTTCCATTCGGGTTTTTGTGTAAGCCACTTGACAAGAGCAAAAGAAGCTGCATCTCTCACTGAGATGTTAAAGCCCCAAAGGTAACGACTCACATCAAAGCCAGGATAAAATGGTACATATATTGCTGAAGCCAACAATGAATCATTGGTTAAGCACTTGTACTGCTTCATCCTGTTGTGGAATATGATTCCTAACGTAAATTGGTTTGTTGCAAACCAGCCCTTGCTCGATAAAACCCTTTCCGAATTTTCAATCTTAGGACCAAGCCCCAGGTTTGATATATACTGGCACATATCGAACCATTTGATAAGAGAATGGCAATCCTTGAGCAAGTCCTCGTTGAATTTCCTAGGAACATCATGCATATAAATATATCGACCAGAACATGAATCTAAACTTGGACTAATGTGTTCAATTGTCTCATTCTTTTCTTGTGACACTTGTCCACCAGAATTCCTATTCGTGGTCAATTCAAAAGTAGAATTATGATAATTGGTTGATAAAGTAATTGTTCGGTGGCTAGAATTTACAGCGAAATCAATAGATTTATTTTTACGGTCTTGGATTACATTCACAAAGTTGTTGACCAGAAAGGTGACCCCATTATTTTGATCCCCACCAGTTATAGCCGAATGATAAAAAAAAAGCAGTATCGAGCCTAAAAGAAAAGATATGAGTAAGACAAACCAGAGTTGAGAACGGAACTTTCCGACGAACAACGCCTCCATGTCTTCCTAATAGTCTCCATAACACACGCTTTGATCTATAAAAGGGAGACTTCTATCTGGAGGAGTTTATGTTCATTCTAATGGTATAAAATCTGGAACTCTCTTTCTAAATAGAAGATCAGAGTTTTATTGAATCAGAAAAATGAATTGATACAAAGAACTGATCCCAATACAGTAAGGCTATTCTATATATACACATCAAAGACTAAGTCCCTAAAAATTAGTAAATCAGTTACTAAGAGCATCAACATTGG